>NC_134601.1:56861248-57174859 GCF_037038515.1 Microtus pennsylvanicus | reverse complement strand
CATCAGGCCTCAGAGTTCTGCACCGAAGGCCAGGCTGATTTGTCATTGGGAAGAGCAAAAGTCTGCAGGATTGGTTGAGAGGGCTAACCTAAAGAAAGTGTTAAGAGGACAGGCTCAGAATAGCATCCACTGAAGGACAGTTGAGTAGGAGTCCCTTCTCTGGGAATTTCTGAAAAAGCATAAGTAAGAAAGGCAGAAAGAACATTCTGGAAGAAGCAAAACAGTAGAAGACAGGGTCAGAATGTGATTCGTTAAAGGAGAATTCAACTAAATGTTCTCGCCTGGGTGTTTCTCTGCAGGAGGAGGAATGGAAGCAGAAATTTCTGGAAATGAACTGGTCTATAGAAGGTAGATCCCTCAGGGGCTATTGCTGATAAAGAAAGAATGATCGTTAGTTGCCATGCCAATCAAGACTTAAAGTAGATAGGGGACACAGTGCTTTGACTATGTGGATTTTTGTTGGCTTCTGTTTCAAAGATAAGACTTTATAACTAACTAAATTATTACCAGGTGGTGGTGGTGCACGCTTTTAATCCCAGCACTCAAGAGGCAGAGGCAGGCGGGTCTCTGTGAGTTTAAGGCCACCCTGGCCTACAAGAGCTTGTTCCAGGACAGGTAAGGCTACACTGAGAATCCATGTCTCAAAAAAAGAAACCAAAAAGTTATCGATGTATATTTGTTTTACATAGCGATGGACTTCATAATATTTTTGTTCAAGTATAGTATGTACTTTGATTTTACTGCTTCCCCATTAACCTCATCAGCCTCTACTCCCTTAATATTAATACCCTTCCTCTTTTACTTTCATATATATATATATATATATATATATATATATATATATACATACACACATATACATAACACATACACACATGTATATATAATAAATGTACATGTAGACTTCATATATGAAAAAATATGATATTTTCAACCCATTCTCTTTGGATGGATACCTTGCTCAGCCTAGATATAGTAGGGATGGCTTTGGGCCTTTTCCAAAACAATGTGCCTTACCCTCTCTGAGGAGTGAATAGCAGGTGGGGGATAGGGTAAGTGAAGGGAATGGGAGGAGGGGAGGGAGTGGGAGCTCAGATAGGGTATGTATAATGAAAAAAAGACAGTTTGTTTCTTTTTAAAAAAATAAAACATATGTTATTTTCATTTCAGCTCCTTTTCTGATGCTGTGAAAAAATATCCTGACAAAGCCACTGGAAGGAGAAAGGGCTGGTTTTGGCTCACAGTTGAAGGTACCGTCCGATTGGTGGGGAACTCCCTTTGAGGCAGCTCTCCACGTTGTGTCTGCAGTTAGGAGGCAGAGATTAATGAATGCTAGCTTTCTCTTTTCCATGCAGTCAGGGACTCCAGCCAATGGAGTGGTGTTGCCCACGGTGGGTGGATTTTCCCACCTCTATTAAACAAATGTAAGTAATCTCTCACAAGCATACCCAGAGGTTTGCATAATCTATATAATCCTTCTCAGGCATTGACTCCTATATGATTCTGGAACCTACCAAATTGACAGCTGAGATTACCCAACATACTGGTTAATTTTGCTTAACATGATAATGTATAATTCCAAATCACTGAAGTTTATATTTCTTCATGGAATAAAGAAATAATAAATAAATATTTACAAGTATACCTGTCACATTTTCCTTATCTCCTCATCTATTGCCAGATGCTTAGACTGATTACATAAGTTGATCATTGTGGATGGTTCCATAATAAACACAGATTGCAGGAATCTATGGAGTAGGTTGACTTCTAGTCCTGTGAACACATAGGGCTGACTTCTTCGTGCTTTTTAGCCTTCTGTTTATTTATCTTTTTATTTTATAATATGAGTTCTGTATGTTCCACTAACCACTCTTTGCAACAGATAATTAAGTGACGTATGGGTATCATATCAAAGAATTTATTCTGCTTGTGATAGAATGAGGAGACGGGTGGCACAGGGAAAGAACAGATAGGCTAGAACTAGGGCAAGGTTTGGGGTTGTAATAAAGTAAGAAAAACTAAAAACAGAAATACCCAGAGAAGTCTTCTGTTTCAGGTCACTACCCAAGTTAATTCAAGCCATGACTTAATCTTGATAGTTATCAATCTGAATAAACATTAGTCTGAAAGACAAGGTAGAAAAGTGACCCGAAACTGTATCCTATTACTAATGTTGGTCAACATATGTAAACACTTATATGAAGGAAGAAGAGAAAACTGTCGCCAAAACAATAATTCTACTTATTTTTTTTCAATTTGGCATCATTTCAAAAGGACTGTCACTGAATCACTATGTGACTCAGCCGATCCACTCTGAACTGGAAATTCAAGAGAATTAAGCCAAATGTCCTCATACAGACTTACACAGAAATGGTCAAGGAAGCATTATTAGAGAGGAAACATAAGAGCAGAAATAAGGCAAGGATCCATCGAGTGATGAACGGATAAGCAAGGTGTGAGAGGAAAAGTATTGGCTCAGGACCCCCAGGACCCCCAGGACCACATTCTCAGTACAAAGGAGATATTTTATTATGGTTTTGGTTTTTCAAGACAGCGTTTCTCTATGTAGCTTTGGAGCCTGTCCTGGAACTTGCCCAGGCTGGCCTCGAACTCACAAAGATTCTTCTGTCTCTGCCTCCTGAGTGCTGAGATTAAAGGTGTGATCCACCACTACCCAGCCACAGACGAGATTTATTTGCCCCAGAGAGACAGAGGGCAGGGAAAAAGAGACAAAGACAGGAGATAGAGAATGAGGGAGAAGAGGAAGGGAACAAGGGAGAGGGGCAGGGATATTTGTCCTAGAAGACAAATATCTGTCTATGTATTTATGTATGTATGTGAATAGAGAGGAGATAGATGTAGTCCAAAGGAAAATGGTATATAAAATTTATAACCATACAAGGAGAAACCTTGGGTTAGAATGAGGTGTTAATTTTAGTTGGGCACGTTACTTAGGTGAGTCAAAGGGAATTTTTGATTGCCTTATTTCAATACTTTGATAACTGGACCTTGGTAGTCTGCCCTAGCAGGAGGGATTGATGGAATAAGGGAATGGACCTCGGGGGCTAGCTTTAGGAATGTAATCTAATGTTCTTTTATAAAGGCAGAAGGAATTGGGGAAGGCAAGGCCTGCTAAAGTCAAATGCTCAAGTGGGTTAGGTCCCTTCAAGATGTGTTTTAAGTTGTCTAAAAAATGGAATACTCTGCTACAATGAAAAATTAACTATAGATACGTGGGAGAATGTAAGTTTTAAAAGGATGCTAAGTTGGCACACATTGTTTGTGTGACCTTTTTGCAATCCATTTATGTTACATATCCAAAACACAGGTACCCATATAGAAAGAAAACAGAATAATTCTCAGTCAGTGGCTGTGAGCTAAGCTGATGCTAAGTGACTAATCATGAGTAAGGGATTTCTTGAGGGAGTTTTGGAATCACAGAACTCAAAGTCAATTAAGTATGGGGCTCATATTTAAATTTTTTAAAGTGTAAAATCTGTGATCCTCAATGAAAAAAACTCTGAAAGCAAATTCATGCCAGGTGTGTGCTTTAATTAATTGCACGGCACTAGTCTTCATTAAAATACGATTTTCCCTCTCACTATACAAAGATTGGAGGGAGGGAAATTGGGCTATTTTTCATTTACACTTTCCCACAAGTGACATTTTAATTAGTCCCCCAAGAAAAATGTTTTGTTGTCCCTCCCCCCCCATTCAGAAAGCCTAAAGCATTGGTTTCCCCCTCAGGACAAACCCTTTGTCCAGCAGCTGGAGGATCAGTGTCAGCTCCATTCCCTCACGAGACTCCCCTGGGTCCATGCGACAATTGGGTCTCATTTGTCGGGATTGGCCTCTCAGACCTCCGAAGGACACATCCTCAGCAGTGCTCCCCATGACTGCCTTCCTCCCAAGAAGAGTCTTCTCAATGAGTCTACTCATGTACCAGACTTTGTCACACCTAGGGACTGTGCGTCCTGGTGGCCAAGAGCCACATGCTCCACCTCCAAACATGAAAAGACACTTTTCTGTTAGTTTAAGACAGCACTTGAGAAGCTGATGCATAAGAATTGCCCTTAAGTTTGAAGCCAGCATCAGCTACATAGTGAGTTCTAGGCCTCTTAAGGGATGCTATTACAGACTTGAGGACCACAGGAGGACTAACAAAATACTTCTTAAAGCTGCATGTGGAAGTCTAACTGCCCTGTCAATTACAATCCTCTTCTGCATAGGTGTTTATCTCAGTCCCAGCTGTAGAAGACTTGCAGAGGGAACAAATGTACCCACACAATGTGCAATAGAAGCTACCAATGCCTTCTCACCTCAGAGAGGTACTCGGACCTTGAGCCTGAGCATTTGCATACACACTGCACGAGCAAACAGCTGAGATGAAGGACTTCTCAGGTCAGTGATTCCCAAAAGACTTTCCTTTGGACATTAGGATTTTAACTCCTCAGAACTTGCTCTAAAAAGAGGGGATGTGGTCCAAAGGAAAGTCAGCTGGTCTCAAGTGTCACAGTGTCATGTGATTAAAAACTGCAGTAGCAGTAATTGTTAGGAAAGGGGTCCTCTCGTTGGTTACAACATGAGTTTGGGTCATGTTAGAAAAAAATCTTGCCAATGAAAGTAACACAGGTCAATTAATTTTTTAAATGCCTTCAGCCATATTAAGGACAAACACACGGTCATTTATACTGGTGAGAGCCTTCATTTCCTGTTGTCATTTTGTCCTAAGGAAAGTTAGTAAGAAAAAGCAGATTCCTCAAAGGACAACTGTTCCTTCAGGTCAGGGAACTAAGAGTTGCAAAGAAAATGAGACTTCCAATGAATCAGAAATAGAAAGAAGGCAAGGGGCCTAAAGAATGGAGTCAGCCAAGATACAGCGTCCATGAAGGCAAAGTGGAAAAGCAGAGGGACTCCTGTTTAGTAGGTCCATTGAAGGTCAGGGGAGTGGTAGCCCCTAATCAAAACTAAATGAAGGCTGGGCCTACAAACGGGCTCAGTGAGTAAAGGAACTAGCCAACAAGCCCACCAACTGCAGGTGAGTCCCTAGCGGCCACCTGGTGAGAGCAGAGAACCTACGCCTCTGATAATTGTCATCTGATGGCCACATCTGCACCATGGCATACACAGACACACAGGTATGCAGGCATGTGAGTGAGCATGCAGGTATGTGCGCACACACATGTGCACACACACACACACACACAATATGAGTCTTAAGTGGTCCAGGAAAATGGCTCCGCATATGCGATGGTCAGTCTTATCTGTCAACCTGACTGCATGTGGAATCAACTAAAGCTCAAGCTGTCAGACACTCCCATGAAAAGTTTTTGGGTCAGATTACTTAAATGTGTGGGTACAGCCCGGATAAAAGAACGTAGAAGAAGGAAGCATTGCTTGTTTGCCTGCTTGCCTCTACTCTCGATGGCGAGTTCATCTCTTTTTGCCACACTGGCATTCCTTCACTGCGATTAGGACTTCTTCAGGATTTCAAGGTAGACTGAATATCAGTAGCTTTCCAGGAATTCTCCAAGCGTTCAGCAACAGAGACATCCAGCCTCGTGACTTAACACCCACCAGGTTCTTGACCTTTCCACTTTAAGACAGCATGTTGTAGGCCAGTCTACATAAATCCCACCACACACACACACACACACACACACACACACACGCACACACGAACACACACACGAACACACACACACACACGAACACACACACGAACACACACACACACACACACACACACGCACACACGAACACACACACGAACACACACACACACACGAACACACACACGAACACACACACACACACACACACGCACACACACACACACTTTAACAGTTTTGTTCCTTTAGAGATCCCTGACTAATACAGAAGGTAAAGGCCTGTGTCACAACCCTAACAAACCAAGTTTGACTTCCAGGGAGCACATGGTAGAGGGAGAGAACTAACTCCTTCAGGTGGTCTTCCATATGCCCATCATGGCATGTGCACACCCACACACATACATACTCACACACAAATAAAGTATGTCATTTCCAAATTTCAAACAATAAGGTTATGGAATGTGCTGCGGTTGGTGGGAAAATCTAACGAAGCATGTTAGTGCTTAGTCAGTCTTGCTACAAAAGATGATTTACTGTGACAGCATACAATATCTCCATCAAGGATGGAGATAGAGACAGAGACCCACATTGGAGCACTGGACTGAGCTCCCAAGGTCCCAATGAGGAGCAGAAGGAAGGAGAACATGAGCAGGGAAGTCAGGATTGCGAGGGGTGCACCCACCCACTGAGACAGTGGGGCTGATCTAATGGGAGCTCACCAAGGCCAGCTGGACTGGGACTGAAAAAGCATGGGATAAAACCAGACTCTCTGAACATAGACCAGGCTGGCCTTGAACTCAAAGAGATTGCCCTACCTTTGTCTCCTAAGTGCAAGGATTAAAGGCTTGTGCCACCACACCCAGAAAGGTTTTCTTTCTGGTATGAATTAGGCAGCCTACTGGCAAAACAATACATGAAAGGAGGAAATAATAAAAATATTTAAAAATGGGTGTTTCATAACACTGAGCTAATTATGGGGTGTCTGGGGCCTCCTTTACCTCCAAAGAAGCTTTGCAGTACTATAAGAAGGAATTTTTCCTTATTGTTACCATTGGGTTTCAGTTCTGTGTACTAAAGAAACAAACTTGCACAATGACATTTGAACGAAGCCTTGTGAAATATTTCATCCTGGGCTGTAATGTATTTTAAAGGGTAAGTTGTGTACGACCCTTTCTGCATGGAAAAAAGTGTTGGTGGTTGACGGGGAATGGTTGTAAGCAATCTGCGTGATGTTCCATCACAGCAGACCGGAGCAGCAATAATTTAAAAGATTGGCTACATTTTTCGTCATGCTACTGTCTTTTGACATTTGGAGCCACAGGCTATGTATGTTATTTAGGAAAGCCCTCGTTTATAGCTCTCCTTTCACCCACTTTGCAAATACCTCCCCTTGTGCCATTGTTCAGATGATGCCTCCTTTAGCATACTTCCGTGGCAATGGCTATCACATGATTAACGGAGCTCCAGCTTGTTGTATTCATCATTGTAGCCCAGGTCTAGTGGCTTGAACATGAATGGCCCCCACAGGTTCATATATTTAAATGTTTGGTTCCCAACTGGTAGACTGTTTAAGAAGGATTAGGAGGCACGGCCTTGTGGGAGAAGGTGTGTGCCCCTAGATGTGGCTTGGAAGGCTCAAAAGACCACACCTTTCCCAGTTCTAGGTCTCTCTCTTTGCCTGAACCTTGGAGATCAGCTGTGAGCTCTCAACACCGTACCCACTACATCCGCCCAGCTGTCACAAACTGTCCTCCACAGTGATCGAGGACAACTTAACTCGCTGAGATTGTAAGCAAGCCCCAATTATATGCTTTTCTCTTATTAGATGCCTTGTTCAAGCTGTCTCCTTACAGCAATAGAACTGTAACCAGGACACCAGAACTTCTCGCCCATGGATATGAAATAGGCCATATAACGGTAAGTACTCAGATAAGGCAGGGGACAGCAAACCTGTGGCCCTTTTGTGCACAGCCTATGAGTTTAAAAAATGGCTGTCATGTTTTTAAATTGTTGAAAAAACCAAAGTAAGAGTAATGTTTTACAATACCCCAAATTAGACGAAATTCCAATGGTAAATGTCTTTAAATAAAGTTGCATTCATGATAAATCATGTTGCTGGGATAACACATCACAGGAGTGATAGTGAGCAATTTTGATAGATACCCTATAATTCACAAGGACTAAAATACTCACTGGGCTCCATGCACAACATGTATGCCAAACTTCCTAGTATTTTGTTCTTTTTTCTTTCCATGGAGGTATTTCTTTAATCTCACTTTTCTCCATCTCACTTTTATTTTAAGCACATAATCAAATAACATATGTAAAATAAATAACTGTTGATATGGGAGTGTCATATATCAATCTGTAATAAAGAAACTGCTTGGCCTTGATAGGTTAAAACATAGGTGGGAGGAGTAAACAGAACAGAATGCTGGGAGGAAGAGGAAGTGAGCTCAGAGGCCATACTCCCCTCTCCTGGCCAGACGCCATGAAGCAAGCCGCCAGGATGGACGTAGGCTAGAATCTTCCCGTAAGCGCACCTTGGGGTGCTACACATATTATTAGAAATGGGCTAGTCCAGGTGCGAGAGTTAGCCTAGAAGAGGCTAGATGTAATGGGCCATGCAGTGTTTAAAAGAATACAGTTTGTGTGTTGTTATTTCTGGTGTAAAGCTAGCTGGGCGGGAGCCGGGTGGGACGAAAAGCAGGCCTGCAGCTCCTACTACAAACTGTGAAAATTGGGTAGTGGAGACATTTAGAGATAGAATATCCACTGACTGTAAGAAATGAATCACATGAAATAGGGTCACTAGAAAAATATTTAAATTGTATTCTATATAGCCCCAACAATATTAAATAGTTTTTAACTAGAAAAAGCTCAACATATTTCCTGATCATTAAATTTTACTTAGGATAGGTCAGAAAACATTTTCTTCAAATTCTCACTGATGTGTCACGCTTTAAATGCCAACCTATTGATATATCAAAAAAATTAGTATTAATACTTTAAACCATACTATCCACAGGATATGCAAAACTGTACTGATATTAGAGGTTTTTATACTTTGATGTAATATTTCTTTGTAGTACAAGGAAGATAGATAACTTTTCTTCTTATATTTTTCAATTTTTAAAACACTTTACATTTTCATAATTACCCAAATTTTTAACTACTGAATTATTTGATCAACTTAAAATGATGCTTTAGGAATCCTTTAGATTGCATGGATTTTCTTCACTAAAAGCAATGTGATGTGCAAAGGGCTCAACCTAGAGATGCCAGTAAATAAAAATCTCAGGTCTAAAATAAAAAAGAACCATAGCTGATTTTCCACAGAAATGTCTTAAAATGAAAAACACAAAAAAAGTGCATGTGATTCAATAAAACACCATTTTTAGGAGTCATAGCTAGGGTCACTCTCATAGATTCCTGGGAGTTTTCATTGCTCTAGGTTTCTATCTCATCCCAGAGATGCCCCTGACACCAGCTGTCCCTCCCTCTATCCTCTCCCTACCTGATCCCTCTTGTTCCCATGCTGACCCCCCATCTAGACCCCTCCCCATCCACCTGTGATATCTGTTCTATTTTCCCTTAACAGTGGGATTCATGCCTACTCACCTTGATTCTTCCTTGTTACTTAGCTTCTTTGGATCTGTGGATTGTAGTCTGGTTATCCTTTACTTTATGGCAAATATTCACTTATGGGTGAGTATATACAATGTTTGTCTTTCTGGGTCTGGGTTACCTCACTCAGGGTGATTTTTTTTTCTAGTTCCATCCATTTGCCTGCAAGTTTCATGAGGACATCATGTTTTACAGATGAGCAATGCTCCACAGTACAAATGGAGCACATTTTCCTTATCTGTTCTTTGGTTGAGAAACATCTAGGTTGTTTCCAGTTTCTGGTTACTAGGAATAAAGCTAATATGAACATAGTTGAGCAAGTGTCATTGTGGTATGATTGAACATCCTTTGGGTATATGCTCAAGAGTGGTTTAGCTGGGTGTTGATGTAGGTCAATTTCCAATTTTCTGAGAAACCAGCATAATTGAAATGACTCCTAATGATATCCTGTTATATTCATAGATCATTGCCTAGCCCATTGTCATCAAACTTCACCCAGCGACTGATGGAAACAGATGCAGAAGCCCACAGCCAAACATCAGATGAACTTTAGGGAATCCTGGGAAAGAAGGTGAGGAAGAGTTATGTGAGCCCAAGCGGCCAAAAGCAGCCTAGAAAAACCCACAGAATCAATTAACCTGGGCTCATAGGGGTTCGCAGAAACTCAACCGCCAACCAGAGAACTTGCATGGGACTGATCTAGGCCTCTGCATATATATTATAGCTGTATAGCTTGGTTTTCTTCTTGGGAATCCTAACAGAGGGAACAGGGGCTGTCTTTGACTTTGTTACATGCTCTTGAGACCCTTTCTGTAGAAGGAGCTGTGGGCAGGCCTGCTTTTTGTCCTGCCCGGCTCCCGCACGATTAGCTTTACACCCAAAATTACAACACACAAATTGTATTCATTTAAACACTGCCTGGCCCATAAGCTCTAGCCTCTTACTGGCTAACTCTCACATCTTGATTAACCCATTTTTATTAATGTGTATCACCACTTGACTGTGGTTTACCGGCATGAGTCTAACCAGCGTCTGTCCTGGGTAGAAGAAGAGTGGCGTCTGACTGACTCTGTTTTTTTTCTCCTAGCATTCTGTTCAATCTACTCCACCTATGTAAATCCTGTCCTATCAAAAAGCCTAGGCAGTGTCTTTATTAACCAATGAAAGTAACACATAGGCAGATGACTCTCCTACATCACCTTTCCTTCTGCTGGGTTGCCTCATCCAGCCTTAACAGGAGAGGAGGTGCCTAGTCTCACTGCAACTTGATATACTGTGACTGACTGATGGTCATGGGAGCCCTGCCCTTTTCTGAGAAAGGAGTAGAAGTGGATGTG
This sequence comes from Microtus pennsylvanicus, assembly GCF_037038515.1. Taxonomy (NCBI): domain Eukaryota; kingdom Metazoa; phylum Chordata; class Mammalia; order Rodentia; family Cricetidae; genus Microtus; species Microtus pennsylvanicus. The sequence goes on along the minus strand of NC_134601.1, from coordinate 57,164,283 downwards.
GGGGGAGGTTAAGAAGTTGGGGAGGGACTGAAAAGGGAGGAGGGAGGGGAATTAATTAATAACAATAAGCCACTATTTAACTGCCCTCTAGACTCTGAGAGATAAGTTCAGAAACACTTTCAAAATGCTGACTACTTTTATTTGGGTTTCATCTCCACCAGTGACTGTAAAATAAGGAAAAGTTTTAAATACATAATTCTACCTTTTTAGGAAAACACTAATCACATGAATATTGTAAAAATTATAGAAACAAACAAACAATATCTTGCCTTTTAGACCCCAGCTATTTTGTCCAAGAAAAACATGAGCCTTTTGAAAATTCAAGTATAGCAAGAGCCTACAAAGATATAGTATGCTGGATGGTCTCATGTCAACTTGATGCAAGTTAGAGTGCTCTGAAAAGAGGCACCCATTCAGTTTCAGTTGAGACAATGCCTCCAGGAGACGCAGATGTAGGGCATTTCCTTAATTAGTGATTGATGGGGCAGGCCCAGCCTATTGTGAGTAGGGCCAATCCTGGGCTGGTAGCCCTGGGTTCTCTAATAAAGGAGGCTGAGCGAGCCATGGGAAGCAAGCCAGTAAGCAGCTCTCCTCCATGGCCTCTGCATCAGCTCCTGCCTCCAGGTTTCTGCCCTGTTCGAGTTCCTGTCCTGATTTCCACCAAAGACGAACCGTGTGATGAAGTGTGAGCCAAAGAGGTCCTTTGCTCCCCAAATTGCTTTGGTAATGGTGTTTGGTCACAACAGTATTAACCCGAATTAGGACAACAATCAAGGGCAAGAAATGCCTGTAAAGTCGACCAATGACCAGTGGCAAAGATTCCTTTCGAAAGAGAAAATAGTTAACGTGCTGACAAAGAAAGGTGTAATGATTCCCCAGCTGTTTGAACTAATAATAGCTATTACAGTAGCGTGTGAAATTAATTGCTTCTAAATAACACATGGCATGGCTGCAGAAAAGAGAATTGCATATGCTCTACATTAGTCCCTGTGACAGGCTGCTAGGAGATCACCAACCTCACTTCCTCTTCTTTCTTTCCAATTCCCTTTGTGTTGTTATGTAACTAAAGGGCTTCTGGCCAGTAAAATACGGCTAGAAATGATGCATGCCTCTTTCCAGATGAACCACTGCAGCCACAAGCCTGCTGGCCAATAGCATGTGAGTAGAAGGGATGCATGCCTCTTCTCAGATTGACCATCCAGCACTCACACCTGTAACGCTCCATTCTCCTCCTACCAACGCAAAGGAGGACTCTGTGGAATCAGGGATGGATAGCCTCAGGATGCAAAGAATCCTGGAATATTCCTTCTTGGAATATAGTGACCCAAACGGGAATACCCACCTGGAACCCTTCAGGATCATTAGTTGTGTTGTATACAACTCCACTTTCAGGGAGGTATTAGCTAAAATAAATGTTGCAGAATCTGCCTATGTAGAGAAAAACTAAAATCCCCAGAGAAGTTGTGCTCCCTTAGGAAAAATCTTGCCTGAGGGGAGGAATCTTTCCAATTTATGCTAGGTTCTTCTAACAATATCCAAAAGTACCACTGATGGGAAATTCGTTTCCTTAACTATATTTAACTCAAGATGGAAGTGATGAAATCAATGCTGCCAATCTATCCCTCTGGGTAAGAAATTAGATGACTCATTAGTTGTGTTTTGGAATAGTTGTGTTTTGGGTTCAGTTTACATTCAACCATTTGTAGATGAAGTAGAAGAGATGGTAATTTTTTTCCCTTAAAACCCTAGGTTAGGAAAAAAAATTTTAGAAGTTTTTTTCCATATAGTGAAAAAAAAAGAAAGTTGGTTTTCTTTTTTAAAATAAAAATAAATAAAAAAAGAAGTTGTTTTACATAGTTCCACTTGAGTGGACAAGATGGGTCTTGAGCACCAGAGAAATTATTCTCAGAAATATAACTGCCCTTTATCCCAGTAAGGTAGCATGAGCCTGAGCTTCTAGAATGCTGAAGCAGTAAGATGGCTTGAGCCCAGAAATTTTTTTTTAATTTATTTATTTATTAAGGATTTCTGCCTCCTCCCGCAACTGCCTCCCATTTCCCTCCCCCTCCCCCGATCAAGTCCCCCTCCCTCATCTGCTCAAAGAGCAATCAGCCAGAAATTTAAGGGCAACCTGAGCAATATATTAAGAAATAACTTCTCAAGCAAGGAAACAGGAAAGGGATGGGACAGGGAATGTAGGGAACAAAAGAACCCCGAGTGAGTAAAGTCCTGAGTGAATGCATAGTGTTGACATGGACACAGCCATGACAAGAATGAAGGCCTCAGAACCATGGGAAATTGGCAAAGCCTTTCCCCATAGGGGCCAAGCTTGAAATTGGCAAAGACTTCTTCCTCTGACTCAAGTACAAGTGTTTATGAACAATCGACCAGTATTATTCAAAACTACCCACTGCAATTCCCTCTTTTCAGATGCTTGCAGCCTGAGCCTGCTCGCCTATAGATAGCACCTACCCAGACGACTCCCTTTTCCCATGCTGTACATACTAACACGCTTGAAGTACAACACAAGCAAACGCCACTCCACCAGAGTGGCAACACCTCACCAGAAGCCAGCATTCCTGTGACTGTGTCTGTCATAGCTACATTTCCCTCACCGCCCCAGTCATGGTTTCTGGACCTAATTTTGTAGGTCACAGCGGGGAAGGAAGAGAAGGTAAAAGAAAGGGAGGGGGGCGGGCATGTAATTGCTTCTGTAGTTTACCCAGGCATGGCACTGGAGCTGAGTAACAGCCAATTAGCTTCTTCACAAACTAATTCCTCAAAGGCCACAAGCAGTGTCTTCACAGTGAGGCGAGGGCTGGCCCAAGTCTTTCCTCTTTGAATAAATGTCACACACACACAACTTCCTCATTCTTGTCCCTGGGAAGTTTTTTTAATAAATGGAAGTCAAATCAGAGAATAACGGGACAGCACGGAGCAGAGCAACACTGATTTTTTTATTGAATAAAGAAGGGAAAACATGAACATCATAGAGCAAAGGCAGCTTTTCTGGAGAAGCTGCTACACTTTGTGCTAAATAACCTCATGAACCGAGAGTACACAGAATACACAGAATAGGTAAGTTACCTCAACAGCAAAGGAGAAGGAAGAGAATACAGATTTTTAAGATAAAATTTGGTCAAGTGACAAATTTAGTTGCTCAAAATTTCTAGCCCTTATCCACCTAAATTCAGTATGGTTCTACATATATGCATTCGGTATGGACATACTGAATCCCCATTTTTCATTGAAGCTGCTTTTTAGAAGATTTTTTAATTTCACGTTTATTTGACCTGATACTCAATTTTTAAAAATTTGTGTTTGATATAAGTTTGTGGATGTATATTTATACACACTTAAAAAAACCCCTAACTGAGTCTTATAAGCAGAGGGGTCATGCTTCCCTCTCACAAAATTAGTGTTGTGAATTTCTGTTATTTCTCCTGTGTGTCTAAGAAACTTGGTGTGTTCTCAATGCACCCACGCAGTCAGGTGGGTTGACAGATGTGTCAAAAATACTTTATGAAAAGAGGGAGTAGCTCATGCGAGCTGGCAACCTTTTGCGCATTGTTTCTTGCTGGAGCAGGTTGCCTCCCTTTGACATCTTACAGTTAAAGATGAAAGGAAAGGTTTTTACTCTGAAGCCTAGTGAGCACAGATGTACACTGACTATAATCCACCTTTAACTTAGCTTATTATAATGTAAGATGACGAATACTTTACGCCCAGCACACAGCATGAAGAAAGTACTGAAGAAACATTTTATAGACAATACTCTTTTTTTTCATGTTAAGCATCAGCTTCTATGGGAGATATTTCCAGGATGGTTTGTTACCACTTTATAAACATTCTAGGCCATACAAACATCACAAGTAACATCAATATCAATTTTTCAAATATCTGTATCAATTACTGGAGGCTAATTCTAACAGATACACTACTTAAGGGGGGAGAAGATAATCGTGACACACTGCAAAGAGAGGAATATAGCATTTTAACTGTAAGGATGATCAGGGTGCAGAAAGAGGGGACTCTCTAGAAGGTGAGGGTGTGGTTTCCTCAGGTGGGAAAACTGTGAGCGTACAAGCTCGAATGCCCCCAAGGGACTCCGGAAGGTCGAAAACCTTATGCCATTCATCTTTCTCTGGATCATATTTCTGCACTATCTCAACCATACAGCGATTATTCCATGAATATCCACCAACCACATAGATCTTATTCTGGAAGACAGCGACCCCAACATCACTCTGCCCTCTTAACATGGCAGCGATTGGGGTCCACTGGTCAAGGATAGGTGAGTAGTATTCACAGCTCAGGACATCGTCATAATCACTGGTTCCCCGGAAATGGTTACCCCCAATGACATAGAGCCGATCTCCTACTGTACACATGCAGTGGAGGCCTCGGACAGTGGTCATTGGTGCCTTCTGGGTCCACTTGTCAGTATCAGGGTCAAAGCACATGAGCTCCTTTTGGAAAGTGTCATGGGTAATGCCTCCTAGAGAATGAAAATAATAGGTATGAGGCAAAGAGGTCATTAAAATGTAATAGTAAGGTTCTCCCATAGATAATTAACTTTTAGCTACCTTTTACAACAGATCGCGGCTTACAAATAGTAAATTCATAAATATCGTCACTCTATATTCTTTTAACAAAAAATAAAGAAAATATCATTCTCAAAATTTTAAGACAAATGAAAAAGGTCTTATATTATTACAATAACTTTCTCAAATGGAGATTGATCATACTTAAGAAGCTTCAACGAATGGAAATATATTTTGGCAACTATTAGAGTTGAGTCAGTAGTAAATCTGAACTAAAAAGAATCAGTCAGTTGTGACATTTTAGTGGGTAGACTAAGCACCAGGCTAGAGCCCTTCAAAATCTGGTTACTCATTAATTCCTTTTCCAAATCAGAATACCCATTCTAGTTAACACATTAGGATTAGGAATACGAAGCAAAATGTTTACTAAAAAGTGTTGAAAGTCTCACGCCAGTAGCACACCAACCAGGAAGACTACACAAAATTGTTGGTTTTATAGAGTTTGGGGTGAGCAGGAAGAAGGTGACAACTGCTATCTGCTTTGCAAAGCAAAAACCTTAGAATTCTGAACATTATGAGAAATATATATATCAGCTGGTTGTTGGTATATTAGGTCTTTATAACCTACAAACTGATTAAGACTAAGCTACATAATCCAACCTATGGAATGAAGGTATCAGTCTCTACCTTCAGCAGACAAAGAGCAGAGCTATGCTAATCTTTAGCTGTACCATTTGAAGAGTTATCAAGCGGCAAGGCAACAATCAACGAAGCATCGCTTTCTATGATTTAAAGCCTACTAGACAGCAAATCATTGTTTTCGTGGGTTTTTTTGTTAGTTTTTCTTTTGGGTTATAAAACTAGCTTGGTTGGTTCCTAGTCTGATATCAATGTGGAAGATGATTTTTCTTTGAAACATACACCAGTTACAGAAAAGTGCTCCTGAAACCATTCAAATGTCAGTTTTGCCCCTGAGAACTGGGAGCTCTTGTTATGGTAGTAGAGAACGGAAACACACGAAACAGGTAGGTCATGCAATATGATCTCCTTTATGACTCTGTCGATATAAGATGCTCGCTCCATGGTCACTCGTGAATTGAACCCTGGAAACCTGCTGATCAAATGCTACAGGCCTTTCACTAACCCCTTTTGATTACAGACATCACAATGCAGCGCTCTGTGACTTATCATCCCCTTAACAATTTTGTTCTTCTAAGAACATAACTGCTTCCCTGGGGGAGCAGGCTGTCAGAGGCAGACTGAACTAGGGAAGAAAGAAAGAAAAAAGAAAAGAAAAATAAAGGAAGGGAGGGAGGGAGAGAAGGAAGAAAAAAAGGAAGAAAGGAAGGAAGGGAGAGAGAGAGAAAGAGAAAAGGGGAAGATAAATAAAATTGTCTAAAAACTTAAATGTCAGTATCAAAGGTGATCATTAGGTTAAGACATACTTCTGAATTCTATAAAAGGCCAATTCAAGCACAAACTATTTGAGAATGAAAGTTATCAATTGAATTCTGAACAAACTTGAGCCATTTTAGCATTTTTATAGAACTATACCTCTGCATATAATGGCACCACAGTAGAACTCCATTATAATACTAAGGGAATATTGTGTGTTTATGTGATATATATGTACATATATATACATATATATGTTTGTATGTGTGTGTGATGGGTTACACTAAAACAGAGTATTATGCATGTTTTATGCACAACAGAGCTTATATATTACATAATGAAATATTTCCTAACATGACTTAGGCAAATATTAAGGAAAACAAATTACTACATATTAACAGAGAATGATTGATGTTTACTAGAATACAAAGTATTGAGGCTTTAAAAAAATGAACTGGCAAGTCTAAATGCTTTCCAGTTTCTTATAAATTATACGTGTATAGCTGAATTGGTTTGCTGTTAGCTTATAAGTGTTCAGAATGCTCAAAGCATTTACATGCAAATGTACACACAAAATTACTCCTAAAATATTAATTATCTTTTGCCTACTATTTTCTAAGAATTGTTATTGTTACTGGCACTATATGGAGAGATCATATAGTTAAAAGTATAGATAGTATTATGTTGTGTAATTGTCTACCTGAAATATACATGACTCCTCCATACACGGTTCCAGCATGGCCATAGTGAGGTTCGTTCATTTTGGCAACATAGGTCCATTCGTTTGTTCTTGGATTGTAACATTCTACTGTAGCTGTTAAGAAAAAGAGATACAATGATTTTTATCTCAAGTTTTTTCCTTTTTAGTAGGGTAATAATATACTAATTTCTGAAAATGCATAAATCAATGAGAGACTTCAGAGGGGCTTTTATAATTTTTGAGACTATGTTCATATGAAACATGCTATATTAGGCTATACAATATAATATTTAACACATCATAGAACTGTAAAAATCACTAAGGATTCTTTTCTGCCATTTGTTTGTAACTTTTTAATTTGACATTTCTTAAATTCCTTTGCTCTAAAAATACAGAAAAGGAAAAAAAAATCACAAACAAGGAATAACCAATCAACTCTGAGTACCTATTTTGACATAGTACACAGGAAGAAACATCAAAATATGAAAAACTAATTTCACAATGACTGTCACCTGGGCAAGCAAACACACTGAGTGTACACTGTTCTCTCCCAGCTTTCTGACCCTCTCACACATACACAAGGGAACTTAATGGATTGTGCACCATGCAACATTAGAAAAGTAATAAATGGACAGATTTCTATGAGAAAGCCATCTAATCTTACAGACAAGCAGGGGATTTAAAAAAGACTTCCAGGTATCACCTTCTCCCGACTAGCTATATACTTCTCTTAATGCAACACTTTTTCCTTGAACTTTGAAGCTTCTCCATCATAACCACCCTCTCCAATATCTAATTCTACCTGTCTTGATGCAGTTTCTGTTATTTTCTCTTATTCTTTTTATGGTAGCGTTAGAAATTAAATAGCTAATCTGTGGTTGTTAATATTCTCTTACATGATGAGATAATGCTGTTCCTCTGTCCGTAAGTTAATTGCATTTTTCTAATAGGGGTTGTAAGAATCCATCCATAGTTTCTCATTCAGGAGCCTCTCATTGCATGATGGGAATTCATCTCAGTAACTGGGTAACTGCCCATCAACCCGAAACTTCCTTTTTTTTTTTCAGCTGAGCCATCAATTTCCTTTACATATTTAAGTTCCCTTAGCTTTACTATCAACCTTTAAAGTTCTTCTGTGTGCAACTGTTTTTATTAGGAAAATCAATCAGAGTTCATTATGAAAATAAAATGCAGCTGATTCAAAATCTGATGTACATTGTCCTCATTTCTGTCTTCCACTTTTGTGCAATAAGTAAATACAGATACTGCCCATAAGACTGACAAGCGGAGGACGACAGAGTTAGCAAAAGGCAAGGGGCTTGAACCATAAAGTAATGGTTACAACCATAAGCACCCGGGGAAATGCAAGGTAGTTGTCAGCAAAATTCAATCCCTGCCCATCTCTGTATGGCCTACAATGCAGCAATATAAATGACTTTAAAATGTTTTAAAGGTTGGGAGCTGGGTGGTGGTGATGCACGCCTTTAATCCCAGAACTCAGGAGGCAGAGGCAGGTGGATCTCTGTGAGTTCAAGGCCAGCCTGGTCTACAGACCTAGTTCCAGTACAGCCAAGGCTATAATGAGAAACCCTATCTTAAAAAACATAGATATCTAGATAAACAGACAGACAGACGGATAGATATTTTAAAGGACTGGAAAAATTAACCAAAGGATTATTTTGTAACATGAAAATGATATGAAATTACAATTTTGGTGGTCATAAACAAAGTTTTATTGGAACCGAGGCTCAAATATTTGGTTATAAATTGTCTACAGGAGCTTTGCTCTACAAGAGTGGCACTCATTAGTTGTGACTAATTGATATCTCACAAAGCTAAGCTATAAATAGTGTTTCCGGGACTGGACAGAAGTGTCCTGACCCCTAAACTAGAAACTCTACTTCAGTGGTCTGAGATTCTGATGTATAACTATAATTAGGATGCTTATTTCCTTTCTCTCAGAGACCCTCATTTTCTGAGATGATTCTGTCAAGATGCAGGGCAAGCCCTAACAGATTCTAGATCCAGAGCCTGAGGGTATTGTTTAGTAATCAGGATACAGGGCTCATTGAATACATTTTAGTAATTTTACTGCATATTTATTTGAAATTTTAACATGTTTTTCCTGTTAATTCATCATTTGAAAACTTCTTTAAAATATGTAATTGAAGTGAAAGAATCTGAACCATTATAGTCTTCTTCAAAATGGAAAACCTCAATGGAAGGCCAATTTCTTATAGGACATTACATGTTTAAAAGGTTGGAAAAGAAGAACCAAAGGACTGTTCTGAAAGATGCCAGAAATAAAAGAATCCCTTTTCACTTAAGTGGCAGCTCCTATACACTGATCCTACTTTCCTACTGCAACCAATATCAGGGAAAGCAGAATGTCCAGAAATTATAATCCAGCAATATATCAGATATGCAGGTATACTGTCTTTGTTTTGTGTACTACAGGCTTAGATAATTTTCTCCTTAGCCAGCCCCTACACACTTCTTGAGAGAAATTTAAAAGGTCCAGTATATTAAAACGATCTATCATGACTTACAAAGTTTGCCACTGTTTTCATTTTATAATTATGCATGGGCAATGGATATTGTGTCTATGAAGAATACAAAATGCACTGGCACTAATAAACCCATTAAATCATTAAGAGACTTTCCCCACCAATCCCTGAGTCTGCCATCCTCTTCCCATCACCTTATCTATTTACATAGGCATGTGAGTGTGGAAATTTAATGAGTTAAAGAGGAGATGCTCATTTACAGGAAAAGATGCTGGCAAGTCTGTATAAGGGGAATTCCAACAAACAAAGAACAACAATAAAACCCATCCAGTCTCTGTCTGAAATACTCAGAAGTTTATATAAGACTTTCTTTAGACCTCTTTGGTGCAAAAACAATGCTAGCAGCAAAACTAGACAGGGCAACCAATACAATATATGGATTCATATAAAGGGATAATTGTTAATGGATAGAATTCAGGAGAACTCACTATGTTCACGGGGAAGAGGAAAACCAAGGACAAACAGATCTAGTTTGGCTACCTCCACAGAACGACAGAGGACAACAGGAGGCAGTCTACTCTCCCGCTCACTTAAAGATTATAGGTGGAGCTCCAAAGGAGTGCTAGTTAGGGGCAGAAAATGAGGGAAATCACGAGTTTAGCTTTGGAAAATCTTTCTGGTCTGAAGTCTTGTCTGGAACCAAGACTCTCAATTTAAATGCACTTAGTGTGTCAATCATAAAATTTTAAAAACTCCAATATACTGTACCTTAAAATATTTAATTAAAAATGTATTTGACAGTGATACTGATTGGAAAATAATAATTTCCTACAGAAGTTTAGGAATAATTTTATAAGTTATAAATGATGGGAGATTTCTCTATCTCCACGCCCCACGCCCTGGTTTCCATGTCTGTCCTGTCTGTCCTTTCTCTGTATCCTAGAATTCTCTCTGTAGATCAAGCTAGCCTCGAACTCATAAATATCTACCTGTCTTTGCCTGGGATTGAAGCCACGCACTACTATGCCCAGCTAAGGGAGAGATCTTAAATTACAACTAGAGCAGTCTTGTAACAAGGCAGGTTAATACCTGTATTGTAACCAGACAAACAGTTGTAAAAAATGCAATTTGTGAAATAAAACTAAAATTAATCTATAGCATCTCAAGTAGATAATACAATATAATATGTTTTAAAGTAGCTATCTATCCTTAGGTTAAGCTTCATGAAACCTTTTTAAAGACAGGGTCTCAGCCAGGTGTGGTGGTGCACCCAGCACTTGGAAGGCAGAGGCAGGCAAATCTCTGTGAGTTCAAAGCCACCCTGCTCTACAAAAGAGAGGTCCACGACAGGCTCCAAAGCTACACAAAGAAACCCTGTTTCGAAAACAAAGAAAGAGAAAGGGTCTCACTATGTGATCTAGCTTGGTCTTGACCTCTGGATCATCCTTCCTCAGCATCTCAAGAGCAAAGACTTCAAGTACGTGTCATTCAGCCTCATCATAGTCTAGCAACACCAACAGGCCTATTTTCAAAATCATTTTTAAAGCAAATAGAATTACATCTTTTTTCTCCCATTTCTTCCTTCTAACCTATTTCATTTACCCCATCTTGCTTTCAAATTCATGGCCTTTAGCTCTTTAACTGTTCGTATATGGGTGTGTGTGTCTATATACGTATTTATAAATACATAAATGCAACCTTCTCTAATTAGAGGTACAGAGCATGTTCAAGGTAGTCTATTCATATGCCATTTGCCCAATACATTCACTTATTTCTTGTTACTATCCAGGCACAACATAAGAGAAACAGAACACAGGATGCATGACAAAAAGGAAGCTTCTAGTGTCTTAGTTTTATATAATGATACACCTTGGCTTACAGAGTATAATTCCCAGAAGAAGAATACTTCTAATTAATATTAGGGGCAATGCAATGAAAATTAAGTGGCCGCAAATTCACAGGAATGATCACATTATCAAGAAAGTACTAAGAAAGGGACCCAGCTCGTGTGCAAATAGACTTTTCAAAATGACCACCAATTGCCACGGTTAGCTATCTAGAGTTCTGTCACCTCTTGAAGACTATCTCTATCGTAGTTACTTTTCCAATAAATCACAAAATCAGCACTTGTACTGTCCACACATTTTCAGATCGCATAAACTTACAACACTACAATGAAGATAAGGTGTGTGGTTAAAGTACGGAGACCTGACGCGACAGCTCTATACTAAGGGCATGAAATAAATTGAGAAACCAGCACAGTTAATAATCATGCTATCCAGGCCCTCCCGAACCTATAGAGCTTGGTCCTATGAAAACTATCATAACTCGAAAAGAGAGAAATCAGAGCAAAAAGCTCGGTAACATTAAGGCCATGTCACTAATACGAAAGTGCTCAATACATAGGACAGTATAGAAGTGAGAGTAGTTGTTCTCTCCAATAAATAGCTTACTCTATAGACTACGAAAGTCTCTTTTATTTCTTACAATATTAGGAAAAAAGATTCTGGTAAGTATTTAAAGCCATGACAGACAATATGGAGCTTGGGATACCTCAAGGACTCTACCTCACAGTAGTACAGTGCTTGGCTACCATACACAATACTCTTGAGTTCAAGATCCCACACTGGGGCAGCAGCAACAACAACTAACAAATAAAACCCACCAAACAACTTTAAACCAACAAAAACTCTTTGTAGACACTTTAAAAAATATATATTGTTAGAAAATAAAAGAAATTAAACAATAACCGTGCTGACAGAGAGAAAATGTGGCGTCCCTGGCATTCACTATAGGAAAAATTGTATTATTCACATTGAATACAAAGTAAGAAAAATATACCTTACGGGGTTAATTTATTTAGCCAAAATATTTCTGTTAAAATAGACTCGTAACCAATGTGAAGTTAGGAAGACAAAAGAAGTGTACAATGGAAACTAGCGGTCACAGACCTTAATTATCAAAGTTAATCAATTTCACCGAATACTAAATGAACTGTTCATATTTACTCTGAGAAGAACATCATCTTACTATGTGACCTCTACTAGTTATCAATTGCTTAAATGAAGAAATAAGAGCCAGGCCTCAGTAAAGGAACTTGACCTAGTAAGTGCCATAGTTTATGGCTTTTAAAGGTGGAGAATGAAGAATTAGGTCAAACTTCTGCCTAGGTGCTATTAGAATATAAATTTATTGAATATACATTCCAATTGACCTTTCTATATGAAAACTCTGTGTGTTTGTGTGTGTGTCTGTCTGTATGTGTGTTATAGTTGTTGCAATACAGCAAACTACGTATTAGAGATAATTTTGACCTTGGCCAACAGTATGTGCTGAAATAAGACATATAGACGATATCTAATATTTTCGTAGAAAAAAATAGTTTACAAATGCAACCCTGGGTATATTTTTGTCTTTAAATTTCTAGAACTGTTTATTTTGTGACCTAAAACAAATTTCTGGATTAAAAAAATGTATTCTATGTATAAGTAGAAAAAGACAAGATCTCCTGAGTAAACTGGGAGCATGGGAACCTTGGGGGAGGACTGAAGGGGAGAGGGGAAAGGCAGGGAGGGGAGCAGAGAAAAATGTAGAGCTCAATAAAAATCAATAAAAAAAGAAATTTAAAAACAATAAGTAGGCAGACTTACGCAATTCTCCAGCAGCGTTTCGCCCTCCAACTGCGTACAGAAATCCTTTGAGAGCACTGAGGTGGAAGAAGGTGCGCTTCTCATTTAAAGATGCAACTTGTATCCATTTGTTGTAGCGAGGATCGAATCTAAACACCGTATCGACAGCCGTTTTTCCTTTTGTGTCGTAATTGCTCTGCCCGCCAACGACATAGAGAAAATTGCCAATGACAGCAATGCCATGCTGGTATCTTGGGGCATCCATGGGGGCTAGAGATTTCCACTCCTGGGTCTTTTCATCATACATGCGCAATTCCTTACTGACAACCAGCTGCTGTCTCAGGACTCCGCCGAGTGTAACCAAATGAGTGGTGTCAGACCGAATGGCAGTCCTGTCTGACTGCATAACCGGCTGCATAAACGGCATCATTTGGTAATTGCTGGCTTCCAGAAGCAAGTTGACACAAGTATTATCAGTTCTCATGAAATCTACCGTTTGCACGTAATTAAGGAGCTCCTGTGGTGTCATCAGCGGAAATCGGATGCTCTTCATCAACTTGGGGGCACAGTCCATTCTAGGCTCTTCCAGGCGAAGCCAGCGACAGGTAGCTTTGAAGAGCTCTAGCTCAGAGCAATGCTTAAGGCTGTTGCTGGAAAGCGCAAAGGAAAGACGCTCAAAGGGGAGTTTCAGGAACTCCCCGGTGCTCAGCAATGCAGAAAAATTCTTCAAGACGAAGCTGTTGACATATTTATCCACTTCTGTCAGATGGTAGGTGTTGGCAATGCGTCCAACTTCAACACAGTTATCCAAGTTAACCTAGGAATCCAATAGGAAAATTAAAGATATGGCTGCTTTCTAGACAGCTACACTTTGATCACAGAAAGTCTTGTTTCAGAGGAAGAGTGTTTTGTCAAGTCCATAGAGAAGCAAATAAAGATTCTCACTGAAGTGAATAAAGATGTGAAGAAGGTCCAAACAACCTTCACCTGATTCAGCAAAAAGTTTACTAAGCGAAACTGATTAATTAACCTAAGAAACATTTCACATTGACTATGTCCAAAATAATGAAGTTTTTCTTCCTCAAAAAAGTTTCCTTCTCCCAAATGCTGATGAAATTACTGCTAGGTAGAAATTTTAGGAAAACCGTGTTATTCAATTATAGTCAAGTTATTTGTTCTATTTTGTTTAGTAACTTAATTAAATTAAAATTAGTTGTGTAGCCAATTTATTATATGTATACAATTCACACTGATAAATCTCACTCCACTTTTTCTCATCTTTTGTTTCACTCGTGTCCACCTGTCTTCTTTCCAGGAATCTTTTTGTGGCTTGTGGGGTTTAACAGAAGCTTGGGTTTTACCAGGGTCTTCTATGTGAGCATGGCCTTCCAGCCTGGAAGGCTTGGCAGTGGGCAGAGAGCTGATGGTAATGTTTGCCCTAAGAAAACTGATTGGTTTAAAATTCATCATCATGTCTAATTGTTTATTTTATTTGGTAGTTATATATTTAAAATAAACCAACACAAAACAATGCAAATTAATCCTGGTGCCCTAGAAATGCACAGTTTAACAATGTACCAATACCTTTGATTTCTAATATACAATATATTTTAATACTACTGTAGAAGTGGAAGGCTGATGTGTCATAAAAACCTTAAATAGCATTGAGTAGAGTAGTATTCCATATTTGACTATCCAAATGGTACTAGGTGGAAGGCATTACTGTTTAAAGTGATGAATCTGCTTCCTAAGGCAAGTAAGAAATTAAGGTAATTTGTGCTTTTGCAATTATTTACCAGTAGGGATAAGCAAAAATGAAAAGTAATGATAGAACAAAATTCTCAAAAATGAACATTTCTATCATTATTGATATGACCACTAGTAAAAACAACAAAAAATGGGTATTTAAGATGTTAAAACAATACCACCAGCAATTAGTTACCCAATTAAATCTAAAATTAGAGCATGTGGCAAGCGTGGTGCCTAGCATTTGGGAAGGAGAAGTGGCTCACAAGCTCATGGCGAACTTGAGCTACGAGATGAGATTCCCTATCTCCCCATAAACAAAATCAAAATGAAAGAATTTAAATAGAAGGTAAAATAGTCCAACAATAGAGACCAAAAAAAAACAAGCGACATAAATGTTTAGTAGAGTCTAGGATGCTGGTGTCCAACTATAATCCTATTACATGGGTCTCTGTGGACTAGCAGGAGGATTGTCATGGGCTACAGAATGACACCTTATCTCATGAAAAAAAAGGAGGAGGAGGAGGAGGAGGAGGAGGAGGAGGAGGAGGAGGAGGAGGAGGAGGAGGAGGAGGAAAAGGAGGAGGAGGAGAAAGAAGAAGAAGAAGAAGAAGAAGAAGAAGAAGAAGAAGAAGAAGAAGAAGAAGAAGAAGAAGAAGAAGAAGAAGAAGAAGAAGAAGAAGAAGAAGAAACAAGATTAGGACATTTAATTCTTTTTCTACTGCCCCCTCCATCTTCAATAATACCCAATGAGAAAAAGACAATACTAAAATGACAGGAGAAAGGAAATCTACCTCTTCCTTGGGGCACTGAGAGAATGCCTTCTAGATATCAGTATCCCAGAGGACTGGAAAAGACTTGAGCAGAAAACCTAATCAATACAAATAGTTCCTACCTGAAATAATGCCAGAGAAATTTTTACAAATTTTTGAATTGTCATCATCTTTATCAAAGGACTATTTTCTACAGCCTCTATACAACAGGCACCACACTACGGGCACACAGCAATGTAAAGACCCAGTAAAATCAGTATTACAAATATACACTAAATACAGTATTACAAATATACACTAAATACAGTTGGTTTAGTTGGGCATTGGTGGCACACACCCTTAATACCAGCACTGGGGAGGCATTAGGCAAATAATGAGTTCAAGGCTGGCCTGGTCTACAAAGTGAGTTCCAGGACAGCCAAAGCTACTCAGAAGGACCCATCTCAAAAAAACAAATGGATGGATGGATGGATGGATGGATGGATGGATGGATGGATGGATAGATAGATAGATAGATAGATAGATAGATAGATAGATAGATAGATAGATAGACAGATAGACAGAGATAGATAGACAGAAAGATGATAGATAGATAATACTGTTTACTATTGGGCGTGGTGGTTCATGCTTTTAATCCCAACATTTAGGAGGGAGAGGCCTCTATTGAGTGTTAGGACAGTTTGATTCACACAGAGAGTTCTAGGCCAGTTAGACCTACATAGTGAGACTGTGTCTCAAAAAAAATGTATGTATATATAAAAATATACATAAATTCTCTCTCTCAATTTAGTCTTCTTTCAAGTAAAGTGATTGATCATAATATGTGAAGTTATATATGCCAAACTTCTGTTAGATAACAGGTCAACTATGCTTCTTGATAATCACTATTTCTAATAAAATCATAGCGCTTTCCCTAGTTTGTTTCAAGATGAGCTGTTAAGCTCAGAGGAAAACAATTGGAGTCTGTCAACGTAAGCTTTAAGGGTTACTACTAAATTAATTCTTGAACTTGTGACATTATGAAAATATATTCAATACATCCACAGTTTATTTGAAGTTGTCACATGCTGTTGGTGACAAAACAAACAGAGGAAAACTAGTTGCTAAGAGTATGGGCTTTGCATAGCAGGATTGAAATGAAACTTGAGACCAAATTTAGCGATGCTGGCAAACAGTAACATGAGAGACTAATAAACTTCATTTAGACTACTGCACAGCAGTGATAAGAGTCAATAATATAGCACCGCACAGCCATAAAAATCTTTAAAACAGCAATTAGCTTCAATTTTACAAGTAATTATGACACTCATTTCAGTACTCTGTGATAGAAAGAAATATATTTTAAAAAGCAGATTTTAATAGTATAATTAAATGGGCATTGACTGTCTTATCGAAAGTTTCCTTTTTAAAATGTTTTTGTTTAATATGCTTAATTGTTTATCTTATTTTGAATTAACACATATATTGCTTATTTAAATTTGCTGGTACAATATGATGTTTCAACAGATATATGTTACGCAATAAAGTAATTAGTATCATTTATCTTAATTATTCATCATTTCTTCATTGTAAAGACAGTTATATTATTCTTTTATAATTATGTTGATATATGAAACATTATTAGAAATAGTCACTCCAATGTGCTGTCATAGAACACCAGAATATGCCTATGGAACTCTATTTCTGCATCTACTAACCAATTTCTCCCTAAACTTCCTTTAGTCCTACAGTCCCCAGGGTCTGGTAATCACTATTTGCCTGCTTCTGTGCAATCCACTTTTCTAGCTTCCACATGTGAGTGTGAACAGGTAGTATTCTTTTTCCTATGTGTGGCTTATGTCACTTAATATACTATAGTCCAGACTTATCCTTGTAACTGTGAATGATAGAAAAGCTTTCTTTCCATCATTCCTTTGTGTACTTATATCATTGATTATTGATTCATCTGTTGATAGATAAGAAGCACCTTATTGATAAAATAATTAGGTAAATATTTTCCCCAAACTTAGTGTTTTAAGGAAGATTTCTTGTTCTAAATTTCTAAAAGGCCTGAGAGCGACTTACCAATATTAAGGTGACATTAGTTAAAACCAATTATAGGAAAATATATTATCTATCAAATAATGAATTAGAAAATAAATAAAATTTTATTATCAGTATAATTTTAATGACAAAAGCAGGCTCCAGGAACTGGAGAAATCTTGTCATGTCTGTGTAAGCCAGGAAATGTTTAAGTTTCCTTGACTAAAATAAAATATCTGTAGGATCACAGTGACTGTTAAGTTACTAGTTAAGGTATTAGTTGATTAGAAAAAAAGCTAACCACTACACAGTGTGATATGTTCTAAGGAGTCAAGAGTCATATCTTTGCGAAAGTTAGCACTTAACTGCTAGTTCTTAAGATCAAGAATCAAAGAAGAAAAAATGTAAAGCTAGTTTCAATAGAATTCTAGAAGGTCAGATTATTTTCCAATTTAATTCTATAAAAGACTACTGTGTAAAAGTAAGTCAAATGTTACATAAAATCACCGAAATGAATAAACCAAAATTAAAGTATACAAAACTATAAAACAAGTTATATTTTCAAATGTATTAGTATTACACATCATTTGACCATATGGAAGCCTTCTCTTAAGTAATCCTACTTTGTAAAATTCACCTGTTTTAAAAAAATTCACCTGTTTTATTTTCCATTTACTCCCACACCACATGTTATATGACAGCTTCTTCTTCTCCCAAGTTTCACGTGTCTATAGAATTGACTTTAGGAGCCTTTCTCGAACTCTCTATGAGCATCTACCACAGGAAAAAGAAGATTTGAAAACATCTTACCCCTGATATGAGGAACACTTTACAGAAGTCCAAAACTGGTAGAATCTGAAGAAAGCTGGCAGCTTCCAGCGTGTCTTGAAGGGTGTCCATGTTGAGAGAGAGTTTCGCAGTATAGATGAAGTCAATAATTTTCCTTAGACCCACTTTGCTCACGCCATGAAGCTTGATGCACATTAATTCTTGTTCTTTCATTCCACCTTAAATGAAAAGACAGTCAGTTCAGTGAAGGTGGGTCTCCAGTCAAACTCACTTCTATTGCTAAAACAGTCAATTCAATGAAGGTGGGTAACCCAAGTCAAACTCACTTCTATTGCTAATTAGATGCAGTAAAAGCAAGGGATCTATGCATCTTGAGCTCCCAAAGGAGAGAAGGGGCTGGCCAAAACAAAGTGCCGCCCCCTACCCCCCCCCCCCCCCCCCCGCGTCCTCATGCACCAGCCAGTCTGCAGTATGGTTTCCCTGTATACTGACTGGGGAGGGATCCTCTCCAGTCCCCAAGGAACCCTGTGAATGAGGATGCCCAGATACAGACTGAGGCTTGCTCACACACCCTGCCAGCTCCTCTTCCCTAACTCCAGAAAAAATAAAAAAAAAAAGCAAGGGAAAGTCTTACTCCAAGTACACATCCATGCCACAGTTGGGTATTTGCACGTTTTCACAGTTCAAAGAGCACTTGAAGGAAATTCTGTCTATACTGATGGAGATCATATATAATACAAGTCCTTTAAAATGGTCTCCTGTCACTTCCTGTCACTTTTGATGGATTAAAGGCCACATTATAGGAGCACAGAGTCTCTGATATTAAAGAAAGAAAGGCTATGAAGTGCAAGGGATGGTACAAAACACGCTTCAATTTCCCTTGCCAGAGCAGCAGCAAACAACCATACAGACTGGTGAAGATTTTTTTTTTGAAAATATTTTTTCAATGACGCAGAGCTAAATACTGAATTTGAGGTTAGAAATAATAACAATAAAATAATTAGACAAGGCTTTCTTCTGATGTCTTCAAGTGAATGCAGGGTGTCAAAAGGCCACCTACCTGTGAACATAGCTTTGAAGTAGTCACTTGCAGATGCCATCATGACTCTGTGCACAGGGTAGGCATCATCTGTATCACCTGGCATCAGGGTCACGTCACAAAGCAGTCCATCAAGGCGAAGCTGGTCAAAACCCTATAACAAGCACATAAATTGAGCCAGGAATCAAGGGGGAAAGGAACATCACAATCCCTGTGTGCTAAGCTTCTGTTTGCGCTCATAGGGCCAGTGTATTTGGAAAACAGAGCCAAAGGAGTGCTCAGAAAGAATCAAAACTGCTTTGTTGATGTGTGTATACATTTCACAGCACGAAAAATAGAATATTAAGGCTAATTTACATTAAGAACAAAGAAGGGAAATATGTGAATTTATCTATCTATTTCCCCTGCTCGAAGAAAAAAAAAGATCATTTATACTTGTTTTCCCCATATGTAAAATAAAGCCCTTCCCATATTTACATAGATAGTACTGCAACAGGACTTTAAGAGAATCTTTTGCATTTTGATGGCTTTTCTCTCCTTGAGACATACAGGAGAGGGTATCTATCTGTATCAAGTGCAAGACTGGAATTCATTCTATCACCTGAATTCTTTACCCTCTTTGAGAATTAACGCTTTAGCTTTAAATATTCCAATATTCAGCTTACTGCTGCTGCTGTTTGGCCAATTATCTTTCAAGTCAGAGATTTAATTATCTTTGATAAAAAGGAGTGTAAGGAGTCCCAACAGGAGGCTTAATTGTCTCCGAGGGCTTAAAGGATTAGCAGAGGATGAACAGGCTAGCCCCTGCAGGGGAGAGGAGAGACAAGTCCCAGTGAGCAAAGTACCTGTTGATTAACTCCTTCTGAACCTCAAACAAGGAGTTCAGGCTTGTCTACTCTTAGGAGAATGAAATGCTTCAAAGAGTACAATGGACAGAAGGAACGATGTATGTGTACCACACAGCATGTTTTACAAGAGGAATTATATAATTTGCTTTATTAAAATGGGAAAAGGTCACAGCAAGCATCTAATGGGGAACTATTCAGAATTTAACAGCCAGGCAAAAAGGAAGAATTTGGCAAGACTCAATCTGTAGTTGCATAGAAACGTTCATTTATAAAACAAATCAGGGGTGGTCGAAACCAACACAGACCACTTTCTCAGATTATAATAAACACAATAAGAGCCAATATAAAGGATTATGCTGTTCCCTTTGTATTTTAACGATCTTAAAACGTAAAATAAAGTCATGTTTCACAGACTTAAGAAGCGAAAGGTATAATTTACTAAGAATGCAATTCTGAAAAGATTCTACACATAACTATAATACAAACCACAATCTAAACTCCCCATCATAATTTTAAGATTGCTTTTAAAAGTAAATATGTGGTTTAGTAGAACTAAAATGGCAACGAGATTATCTGATCCAACTACTGTCCCTCTAGGGAGAAAAAAATAGTTACACATTATACACATACTTTAGGACAGGGTTGTGTATTATATTTGTGCATCTCCGCCAATGAATGGCATGGATTGTTCATAATTATGAAACTGCTCATAAATGCCCTCCTTCCTTTGAAAACACAAATACTCCACACCCTAGCTCTGTAATTCATCCCTTGCCTCTTTTAATCAGAAAAGCAGATGTAAATGAGGAACAATGCATCTAGCCAAAGCAATGTCAACTTGGAGAAAGTGTTCTCAATATTTAAGACTGTTCCTTATTACTCATTTAAGGTGTAAAAAGCTCAGTAAGTTTATGGGAGGTACTTTTAAAATTATGTAAGTATGCATAAGTACTGAATGAGCACACTTCAGTAGGGGTAAGACTGTCAATCATCTGAGATAAGGAGATGCCCTTGGCTAGGACTGTTCAGGCCCAGAACCTTTGAATTGAATTGAGTGCTTTGGCATATACTTTGTAGTAAGTGTTCAAGTTAGGATATTCACAAAACTCCATTTCACTCAGAAGCTATCAATTAGTACTTTAAAGTCATGTCATCATGGTGGGGAAAACATTAGCCTTTTGTCATATTAATTAGGAACTAGAAGGAAATGGAATGTGCTGACAGTGCTTGCTTCTCAAAGAGTGTAAAGGTTGAACATGAGAGTAAGAATGGAATTAAGCCCAGTGTTTAGGAAGAAAAGGTTGGATCCAATGGCTTAGCTTGTTTTCCCTTTCATCCACAAATAAACTTGAGGTTAAAAATTATAGATATATACTTTTTTAAAAGTCAAAACCCATACGGAAAAACGCAGGTGTACTGGCACATGTCTACATAGGAATGAATAGCCTTGTATCTCAATGTGCAAAGACAAACTTCATTCTTAGAGGTTGTATACTATCTCATGTGGCGACAGCACAGCAATTACAACTGATGCAGTGAAGAACTTCCTGTGGACAGATGGCTCATTCCTTCACATATGGACAGTTTGGCTCAGCTCAGCAAAGGGATCAAGAGACTTTATCCTTATCACAAAGTAAATCATTTTGAATCTATTTACACTATCATAGAAAAAGTCAACCCTTTCTCAGTAATTTGGTGTCATGAGGGAGATTTGAATCTGCCATCAATATATCTACTTTTTGTTCTCATTCTCACACTTATTTTTTTATTTGAGAATTTCATATGCAAGTACCGTATTTACATCTTGTTTACCAATTCCTCCTGTTTTCCTCCCACTGACTCTCTCTGAAATTACTTATCTCTTCTTCACAACCCACCCCCCCCCACACACACCCTATTGAGTCCATTTTAGAGCAGTTTTTGTGTTCAGGGCTGTATCACTCAGGAGTGGATAATTTATCAGAGGGCTTGTCCTCAGAGAAGACTCATTCTCTCTCCCAACAGCCACTGATGGTTTGTAGTTCTTCATCTAGTGGTGTGGCCTTGAGAGAATTCCCCATCTACACTGGAATGTCAGCTGATGTCATTACGCAGGTCATGTTTAGGCAACTATATTGTTGAGATTTTATGGTTGCAGTTTTCATGTCCTATCTAGGAGACATTATTTTAAAGCAGACTTTCCAGTTGGTTTTCCAGCTCTTACAATCTCCCCACCTTCTCTTCTGTGATTTCCCCTGAGCCTTTGGCTTAGGGGTTGCCCTTGTAGATGTGTCAAATACGGGTTGGCATCTTACAGTCTCCTCTTACCACTTGACCAGTTTTCTCACCAACTTTTCCTCCACTCAACTTTAGAATAATCATCTTAGAGATCCTGCACAAAGTGTGTCCTTTCTTTATAAAATTAATCTTCTCCCACAACTTTGTACTCCTTTTCTATTATTTCTATGAACTTATGTTGCCCACCGCTCTCCACATAGAGCGTTCTGTTTTATGGACCGTGCTTAGCTTCTAGTTAACTTTAAGCATGTCCTTAAAACTACTTCCATTAATTTAATTTCACCTTTCAGTGTTAGCACCTATCTTATATCTCTACTACTTCATTTCTTCTGGGCCTTGGTTCTGATGTAAGAACTTGTTTGTTCTCAGGACCTGAATATTTACTCTTCCCCCTTCTATAACTCCCCCTACATCTTTTTTCTATTTCTTCTATATTCTTTAGGAACAAAAAGCCACTAAAAGGTTTTTATCTTCTTGAAATTAACCAATGAATCAATTTTTCAAATATTACAAAGAGGCATATATATAAATACCCTAAAAGACAGACACAAACCTAACAATTTTCAAAATTATTGTATAAGAGGAAAGAATAAGTTGATGTTATAAAATTCTAATATAGAAAAATCAAAAATAAATTACTTTAAAAGCTGGCTGGAGAGCATTAGCATCCAAATGAAATATAATACCATCATGCAGAAAACAACTCTGAGCCGGGTGGTGGTGGCACACGCCTTTATTCCCAGCACTCAGGAGGCAGAGGCAGGTGGATCTCTGTGAGTTCGAGGCCAGCCTGGTCTACAGAGTAAGTTCCAGGACAGACACCAAAGCTACAGAGAAACCCTGTCTCAAAAAACCAAAAAATAAAAAAAGTAAAAAAGTAACTGTGATGTATGGTATGGTATTAGAAATAATAAGACAAGTAAATATTTCCACCAACCTCTGCATTGGAAAGAATTTAGTAGTAGTATATTATAACTAATTTGATGACTATAATTTTGCAAAAACAGTGAACAGGAACAGGAAACTCATCTTGACAAGAACAATAAAAAAATACCAACAGAAAAAAAGGTTTTTAAAAATAAGGGTGGAAGCTTTTAAGTATTGAAGAAGAAAGCTTAAGTCATGGGTTTAATTATTAAATAGACAGCACGTATTTGATCAAAATAATATGAGCTTTGTTTTTATGTAACTGCTCTTCATTTGATTCAGAGGAAAGAGATATATAGACTGGACATGAAATCTTACATTTATCATTATGTATCCCGGCTTGTACTTTCAAAACAACTAATAGCTCCCTATCATTGTGCTGTATTATAACTCCTACTTTTCAAAGACTTCTCAAATCTAACCCAACTATACACCCATAAGTTTTATGACCCTGTGTACTGTAACCCATCCTATCAGGTTATCCAACTCAGACTTACTTTTTTTCTATTACTTTTTATTTATGCCATTCTTTTTCACATTGATGTCCTCCTACCTCCAAAGCATAATCCAAATCTCCTTAAAACAATTAGGCAATTTTGCTCTGTGTCTCATGATTTAACATTTAAATATAGCTAATAAAATTTTGTTTCTAGAGAAGGTAAATAAAACAGATTTTTTTTCTTCATTCTACCGCCTGAAATACCTTAAAAACAAGACAAAACAAACGAAAAAATATGGGTTTTAAGACCAAAAGAGCAGCATTTGTGAAAGATAAGAAAAAAATTAGATGAAGTCATAATTGTCACAATACACAGTGTAGAAAGAGGTACAATAGGAACCCAGGCAAAATTCAGTTTGAAAAGACCAAGACAATTAAGTTTATAGGACAAGATACCAGGGAGATACGTTTGGACAGATGCTTTCTCATGCACTCCTTCCCCCACCCCCACCTGCCAGCAGACCAAGGTTAACAAAACTTGGCTGTCATGCTTTTTGCAAATAGCCACCTAGCATAGGATGGATGCATGATAGCCCATGTGGTACGTGCTCACTTTTTATTTCTCTATATCTGGATCAAGACATGGGTGTAGTGTTGGTATGTATATAGCACAGCAAGGATTGAAGCCTCAGCTTTTAGATCAAGAAGAGAGCCCTGGTGAGTGGAAAGTATTGGGAAGATTGTCAACGTGCAGTATAGCCAAGAAACACCACAGAGTCACACTGTGAAACACTGTTCAACAATTAAAAGGGGGCAAACTAAACATAAACGGCAAAGTGAATGGATCTAAAAGACTGGACTATGTAAAAGAAACTAATCTCAGTATCTTATAGGTTACATGATACTTTGGAGTTTTTTTTTCAAAATAACAGAAATAATGTGATCGAAAATTGATTGTAGTTCCCAAGATTTAGGAGGATATACCAAAGGTAATAAGAAGTAAGTTGGAGTCACGTAATAATTCCATTTCATAATTATGATGATTAAGTGAAATGACATATTTGCAATGCACATACTTGGATTATATCCAAGTAAAAATCACTTTCACTGTATGTTCCAATTTATAAAATAAGAAGTAAGAAGATGGTAAAATATACTGAGTTGACAAAAACTAAAATACAGCTGGCATAAACAGTGTCAGACAAAACAGATTTAAGAGCAGGGACTATTAGCAGGGATAATGTGAGTCATTTTGTGACACAGGCATCAATTGAATGAGAATATAAAATATTTTTTTTTCTATTCTAAAAGCAGAGTTGTGTAATACATGAGTCAATACTTGAGTTTTGTGACTAAATATCTCCATGTTAGGGTACAGTGTCAGGTACGAATTCCTGGATTTTATACATGCTATCTATAGCCTTCTTGAATTTTATACACGCTATCTATAGCATTGTTATTTGGTTTGTCAGTTTTTCTCTTTACTGTTTTTTTTTTTCTGTGAAAGTGTATCATGGAGCCTAGGTCTCCAACTACTTATGTGAGTGAGGTTGGCCTTGAACTCATAATTCTCTAGCCTCTATTTCCTGCTTGATAGTATACAGGTATGTAGTACCTTATCCAGCCCCAGGCATTACCTTAACACTCAAACCAGACAAATGTAACTAAAGAAATATAACATTAAAATCCATCAAGACATGCCCATCATGGTGGTACATGACTGTAATCCTAATATTCATGCCCAGGAAGTTGAGGTCAGAGAATTGTGAGTTTGAGGTAAGCTTAAACTACACAGAGAGACAATGACTCATAAAGAAAGAATAAAAACAAATTCATTAAGATCATAAATATACAAATAAGTCATAACATGCCAAATTTAACAACGTAAAAAGCAGTATAGTATGGCCAATCTCTCCAAGTAGAAGTAGCCTTAGCAATGAAAATCTAATTTTTAAAAAAAGTCATATTAATAGACTTGGAAAGAAAGATTGTCTTAACATTATAAGAAAGCATGGGGAAAGCCCAATATCGAGTTGGGATTAAGGAATAAAACAAATTACTAAAATCTTAATGAGCAATTTCTTAGAAAATTGGGAATCAATCTACCTCAAGATCCAGCAATACCACACTTGAGCATATACCCAAAGGATGCTCAATTATACTACAAAGACATGTGCTCAATTATGTTCATAGCAGCATTATTCGTAACAGAATCTGAAAACAACCTAGATGACCCAAACCTAAGAATGGATTAAAAAATGTGGTACATTTATATAACAGAGTATCATTCAGTGGTTAAAAAAAACAATGACATCATGAAATTTGCAGGCAAATAAATGAAACTAGAAAAAAATCATCCTGAGTGAGGTAACTCAGACTCAGAAAGACAAACATGGTATGTACTCACTCCTAAGTGGATATCAGATGTAAAGCAAAGGATAACCAGGCTATAATCCACAGCCCCAGAAAAGCTAGGTATCAAGGAGGACCCTAAGAGGGACATGCATAGATGACCCTAGGAAAGGGAAATAGATAAATAGAAATGAGGGAATGAGATGGTTGAGTTGGAGAAGGGGTAGATAGAGAAAGCAATAAAAGAAGCATCTTGATAGAGGTAGCTATTATAGGATTAGGGAGAAACCTGGTGCTAGGAAAATTCCCAGGAACACACAAGGATAGCCCCAAATAAGACTACTAGCAATAGTGGAGAGGGTGCCTGCACTGGCTTTCTCCTGTAATCTGATTGGTCATTACCCTAATTGTAAGCACTGAACCTTCATCCAGTAACTTATGGAAGCAGATGCAAAGATCTACAGTCAAACACTGGGCCAAGCTCTACTGGGTCCGACTGACAAGGGAGGAGGGATTATATGAGCAAGGGGGGGGGGGTCAAGATCATTATGGGGACACCAACAGAGACAGCTGACCGAAGTTAGTGGGAGCTCACTGATTCTGGACTGACAGCTGGGGAGCTTGCACATTACCTAACTAGGCCCTCTGAATGTGAGTGACAGTTGTGGGACTTGGTCTTTTGTGGAGACCCTGGCAGTGGAACCAGGATCTATCCAGTGCATGAATTGGTATTTCTGGAGCCTATTCCCTATGGTGGGATATCTTGCTCAGCCTTGATGAAGGGGTGAAGAACTTGGTCCTGCCTGAACTAGATATGCCAAGCTTAGTTTACTCCTCATGGGAGGCATTACCCTCTCTGAGGAGTGGATGGGGGATTGAGAAAATGGGTAGGCCAGGGGAAGGGAGGAAAGGGGGAATTGTGGTTGATAGGTAAAAAGAATACAAAATTTAAAGTAAAAAAGAATTGAACAAGGAAAAAAATTATAAACAAAAAACCCAACTGAGAAGTCCTATAACGTCATAGCTAACAACAGCTTTCCTTTAAAATCAAGAAGACACAGTATGTACATGCTACAAATTTCTACTCAACATTTTTCTCCGGATCCGCCAGTGCAATAAGTCACGGAAAGAAATAATCAGGTGGAAGCACCCACATGTGGCTCAGAACTTTCTGTCACTCCAGCTCTGACACCTGCTTCTCACCTCCTTGGGCACCTGGCAAGTACACAGTGCACATACACACATACATACATGCATGCAGGCAAAACATGTTTATACATAAAATAAATCTAAAAACTAAAGAAAATACTTGAGGGTGAAGAAACCCTATCACGAAAAAATGAAAAAAAAAAGGAAAAGGAAAGGAAGAAAAGAGAAAAAGAAAAGGAAGGGTTGGATAATAACACAGCTGAATGGGAATGTCTTAGACACAGCTTCAAGATAATTATCAATTAGAAGAATAAGAATGTTCATTGTACTCTACCCTGGGAGAACTAAGAAGTGCTTCCCCCAGGAAAGATACTGAATGAGTTCTTTCTATTCTAGTTGGCAGGAAGGAACAGAAAATAAATAAAAATTATGATTTTGATAGAATCTTAATTTGTAATATCTTAATTAGATATTAATCTAAATTACTAGAGCTATTTCATAACATGTAACTTTTCATTATGTTTATATTAACTTTTTTTGATACAGGGTCTCTCTATGCAACCCTAGAACTTGCTCTGTAGACCAGGCTGGCCTCAAACACAGAGATCCACCTGACTCCTGAGTGCTGGGATCAAAGGTGTTCAGTGACAAACTGGGCTCATCAATACCTTTTTAAAACTGTTCCTTTTATAATTATAAAGTTTTGAAATGAGATAAAGGTCATCAACATCCCAAGACCAACAACCCAAACATCAACTTTAGCATTAACATGCCATGAAGCTAAACCAGTAGAAAGCAAGACACATTAATTTGCCTAAGCTTTCAAACAACCTACTTTTAAACATTCTATTAGCTAGGTAATAACTGAAGGTTATAAAATTATACCTTACAGCGACTTTAGCACTAAAATTAGGCACAGAAAATAAATAGCCAAAATGGAGAAAAACGTGGAAAGATCAGAGTGACAGGCACTGGTTATTAAGATGGTAAAGTGTCAATTACCAGTCTCAATGGAAGAACAGAAAGGTTCTTTAAGTTTCCATGAGTTTAAAGAAGTATAGCCAATATCTAAGAAATGGTGTATAAGGTTTATATTCAATGACAACTTGAATGTATAGCTACCACTTGGAGCCTGCTACCCTAGCTATGGTCTCCTTGTCCTAAACAATGGGACTACCAATGAAATGCCAATTTATATTTTGCCTCTTTGCTTTTGGCTTATTTACTTTTTTGGCAATTATAGAGAAGAACAGGCAAAGAAGGAAATAATCTGTGTAATGTTACTATTTCTATTAATAATATTATTTATGTAAATTGTAAGCTTCTATTGAGATATTTTTACAATTATGGCTAATGGGCAGTTAGTATTTATAAAGCTTATATTTTAAAAGGTAAAACTGTTTAGGACAAAATTAGAATATAAATGCACAGACAGAGTCAGAAAACCTGGGTCAAGTCCTAGTAAGTGTCATCTAAGTGGTTATATGAATTTTTGCAGGCCTCCTAACTTCTGAGATAGTCAGTCCCTATATATATGGTGGATATAACAATTCTTGCCATCTCTGTCTCATGACATGTTTTCAAGTATCAATGAAGGAAGATTATATGTAAATGCATCATATACTGCCATCTAAATTCATTCAATTCCATAAATAATCTCCACAGAAAGAGCAAAAGGCATGAGTGGTTCCTTTATGTCAAGTATTAGGCTAAGCTCTTCACATGCATTAACTCTTTTAATGGTACTTACAATATTAAAAAATTAAAGCTGGATATTTATGGAGAATACTCTCATACCCCAGCACTAGATAAAGGGCATACAGAAAGAACATGCTTAGATTCCAGGTCTGGAGAATCTTTCTAAGAGTGAACATTCATAAGGACTGAATTATGTGGATATAATAGAATCTAATAACCGCTTTAGGAATAAAATATCTTACATGGGAGAAATCTATCAATGATTGGTAAGCTACAGTTATGTAAGAATGAATATGGTTCTGATATGCTATTGCCTAGAGGAGTGCCTCTAGATAACAAGCATGTATCACAAAGTTTGAAAAGCTAGAAGAGAGGATCTTAAAACTTTTTATCATAAAGAAATGGTAACTATTTGAGGGGACAAGTATATTTAGCTTTATTTAAACATTATACAACCTACCATGTACCAAAACATCACGCCAATCATTAATACGCTTACCTTGATGTTTTATGTGTCAGGTAAATATAAATTTAACAAATATCTGCCTAATAGGGAAACAATATGTTACCAAAAGGGATCATTTAAGGTGAGTCATTATGAAAAAATGGGAGACAGATAAAGAAAAGAAAGGGTGTTCCAGGAGAGGAAAGAAGTATAAGAACAATGATATGTGAAAGAATGGTGTAACTTTTCAGGATGATGAAAGTCATGCTCACATTTTCTTTGACCCTCTTTTCTATTAACTCTGCTAAGCTAATGCCAAGCAAAGGGGTATATGGCTGAATGGACAAATGATTAGAAATTAACATAACAGAACAATGAAAGAACATAAAACTGAAGGTATTTTGAGAAATGTCATGTAACTAATTATGAAATAAGAATTTGTATCTACATTATATAAGAGAACACTTATTATTGAATATTGGAAAAATAAATGGCCCAATTAAAAACTGGGTCAAAATTCCAAATAGACATTTTGCCAAAGATGGCATACAAATGACCATAAGCACGAATGAAAATCTGTTCAACATAATTAAAAATTGGACAAATGCAAATAAAAACCATAAGTAGAACTTCATACCTCCTTGGATGGCCATGTTAAAAAAACACTAAACAATTGTCAAGGAGCATGTACTGTGTGCTTTCTTTGACTGTATTATATGTCAAAGAGCATGTGCTACATATATTCTTTACTATAAAGAAACCAGCACTGCCCACAATTCAGTGTAAGTATAAGATAGTGCAGCTACATTAGCACACACCCCGCCAATTCTTCAAAAGATTGAGCATAAAATTACCACAGAGCATAAAATTAGCAACTCTGTTCCTAAACTCATAAAAAAAGAAATAAAAATATTTGAAAATGTATAATCCTATCAGCATTGCCCATAAGCTGAAAGCTGGAAGTCACCAGGTACCCATCAATGAACAAATGGGTGAACAAAATGCATCCATGCAAAATACATCCATGCAATGGGAATACAGTCTGTCTGGTCGTAGAAAGGAAGTATGCTGCATGCTATAACATGAATGAGCCTTGAAAACTTTATAATAAGTAAAGACACTAGTCACAAAGACCACATATTTGATAACTACGTGTGTGTGAAATGCTTAGACTAGACAGAGCTACCTAGGGATAAGGAGGGGGCTGTCAGCAGAGGGGGAGTACCTGCTAGCAGATACAGGTTTTCTTATTTTGAGATGATAATCTTCCAGGAATAATGATAGCTGAAAAATCCTATGAAGAGTCTAAAGCCCACTTACACACTTTAACTAGGTGAATTATACAGTGTATGAATTGCATCTCAATAAAAGCTCTTATTTAAAAATTAAATGTACCTGAAGGCATATGATACCGAGAATTATCATCAAAGGACTGCATAGTAAAAGAGAGGCATTGTCAACCTGGGATAATAAGGAAAAATCAAAGAACCGAAGGCTCTATGAGAAGCAAGCACAGATACAGTAGCAGTCAAGGAAAGGGGGGCAATGAAATTAGCCTCCACTTTGAACAATCACTCCTTAAGTTAATGTTGGGTAATCTTCTTACTTCGCACATGTAATTTGTACTGCTAACTCCATCATGGATTCTCCTGGGATCTGCCTAAGGATCTAGGAATCCAAGCTGATTACGTATCAAATGTCTTTCTAGGCACTGTGACAGCCTAATTTGTTGCAGCCTATTTAATAAAGATGACTAATCTCCTAGAGTCACTCAGGCCAACCAGATGGATACTTTATTTGGTGTACCCATCACTTCTGATCAGCTACATTCTTCCCCTGACAACCTCTCTGCTTAGCTTGGGTGAGAGGAAAAGAACCATTTGTCACACACCTTACTTTTCCATAAACTGTGACATTTAATCTTCATATCTTTCACCTAGATTACAAATAAGGAAAGTGGTCCAGAGAGGATAAGTGACTTTCTCAAAGTCACATCACTATCCAGTGTACTATAATGGGAACTCCAGTTTGGGCTGAATTGGAAGGACCAAGATATTCTCACTACAGTTAGGAAATGGGTAATCATTCAGGATGAGACTCCCTAAAACAGTTGGTTGTTCCCCATGGATCATTCCCCTTGGCGGTACTTTTGATGCCTGTTCAAGCCGGTTTTGTGTTGTTGCTAATTTTAACACAACGATACCATTTATATATTAAACACTTCTCTGGCTTATTCCCTTGACAACCATGCATCCAAAATTAGAAAAAGGTTCTCCCTGTTAGTGATTGGTTTTAAAAAATCTGTTTGTGGGAATATAACTTTTTACAAATAATATTTTTATGAATTCTTTGAGAATTCCACAGAATGTATGCTGATCACCTGCAACCCTCTCCAAACTATCCCCACCTCTCTACCCTCCTGACTTCGCTTTTCCTTTCTTGTCTCTTCTTTTGCTTTTGTTCCCCTTTAACTCATCAACTTCAATTTGCATTTTCATTGCTCAGGAGTGCAGCTGACTTACCCAAAGGTCCCTCTCTACCAGCAGCTATCAAATGCTAATAGCATCTCAGCTAGGGGTGAGACTTGGTGCTGACTCCCACCACCACCCACCCACCCACATACTGGGATATTGTCTTTCTTGAGTTTGCATCAGTCTTGGGCACACCTTTACAACTGCTGTAAATTCACATGCGCATTTGTCCTACTGTGTCTGGAAAACACTACTTCTTCATAGTCATCCACCACGCCTGCCTCTGGCTTTTACACTCTGCCCGCCCACATCTTTCAGGATAATCCTTGAAACTCTGGGGGAGGGGTGTGACATGGATTTCTAATTTAGGTCTGAAGAGTGTTTAGTCCCCTTTTAGGTGCACAATGACCAGTTGTTAGTCTCTGTGCTCATCGCCAACAGTACATAAAGTAGCTTTTCTGGTAAGGATTGAGAGATACACTTAATCTATGAGTATAGCAATAGGCGATTAGAAGTTGTTTTAGTACAAAATTTAGCAGAATAATAGTCAATTTAGCAGAATTTAGTCAATTTAGCAGAATAATAGTAGCATGTCTCTGTGTATCCCTGACTCTTTTGGAACTCACTCTGTAGACTAGCTGGTCTCGAATTTAGACATCCACATGCCCCTGCCTCCCGAATGCTGGGATTAAAGGCAGTTTCTGAACAGTTAAATAATATTCCATTGTGCAAATGCACAATCTTTGTTGTGCATTATATTTCCTGGCAATTATGAATAGTGCATTAATGAACACTGAGGCGCAAGCATCCCTGTAGTAAGAGTACCCAAGAAGAATAGCTGGATTATATGGTATATTGACTTGAAGCTTCTTGGGAAATCTCTATACTGTTTCTACAGTGGCTGGGCCAGTCTGTAATTCCACCAGCATTTGGTGCCATTTGTTTTCTTGATCTTGGCCATTTTAACTGGGTTAAGATGAAATCTCAAAGTAGTTTTAATTTGCATTTCACTTATGACTAAAGATGTTGAACATTTTGAAAATGCTCCTCGGACATTTGTATTTATCTTTTGAGAATTTTGTTTAGGGAGCTGAGACAGAACTGATTGCCTAAATTCAAAGTCAGCTTAGACTACATAGTGAGCTTCAGACCATCCTCGGCTACAGAACAAGATCTTGTCTGAAAACAAATAAACAAACAAAAAATTGGGATAGATCTGTGTATTGAGTGCAGGGCGTATACAACTAAATGACAAAAAGATAACGGGGAAACATTTAAGCTACTCTAAATGTTTCCTTGCTGTAACAATGATTTATAATGTATCTATCATCTCATCTATTCATACATGGAGAAAAGAATCCATGGTTGTTGGTGGAAGAAGATTCTAGTCTGCATACCGTGGTGAAACTGTACAGTTGACCCTCAGTATGCTGTGTGGGTCCCTTATCTGAAAATTGAACAACCTAGGATGAAATGTATAGTTAAGTCTACCCTAGAATGGCTGTATATATACTGAACATGGCATTTCGGTACTTTCAATCTTGTCATCTGTCCCGAAATAATTCGGTACAGTACCTATTTATATAGTGTTTGTAGTGTATTAAGTCAATAATCTAGAGATGCTTTTAAGTATACAGAGGATATATTTAGGTCATAGGGAAACATTATGCTACTTTTCATAAAGAACATGAGAAGATTTTGGTCCCTGGGATGAGTTCTGGAACAAATTTCCTGTGGTGGGTGAAGATTGCACATATACTCTCTGGAGTAGAGCATCACCTCGGGACTTGCTAGAAATGGGGATTATTAGGACACCCCATTTTTTGATTCACTATCCCTAGGTTGGGAGTCAATGCTCAGTGTTTTAACAAGTCCTTCTGATGATCCTAACACGCACTAAAATTTGAGAATCACAGCTATGAACTACAGTAGTGATCACTGTTCAGCTTAACGCTTTAAAATAGCAGGTTCACAAGCACAGTATGGATGCCTCTGGTTTTCTTCCCGGCATTTTGTTTGTTTGTTTTGAGACAGGGTTTCTCTGTAGCTTTGGAGCCTGTCCTGGAACTAGCTCTTGTAGACCAGGCTGGTCTCGAACTCACAGAGATCCGTCTGCCTCTGCCTCCTGAGTGTTGGGATTAAAGGTGTGCAACACCACCACTGGGCTCCCCCCAGTATTTTAAAACTGTTCTTTAGTACAAGGATATTAAAGTAGTATGTTACTTTCTTGTATGTTCTTGATATTTACTTAACCCCTTATTATCTCCTCACATGGGTTGGAAAAGTCAACATTTACATTACATATAGTGTAAAGATGCCAAAAGACTGAACCCTTATATTTCCACTGAGGACCACCCAAAGAACAACTAACTTTAGAACTCATCTCTCAGGATTTATAGATTGGAAAGAAAAGGCAATATAAAGATGTCCTGATCAGTAGTCACATTTTCTAGATAAGGAAAATGAAGTCCTGAGACATTACACCAAAGAGAGATTATACAATAATTATAAGCATCATCTTTCATTATAATATGTACTACTTCAGGGTAGTTGTTCTTGATCAAATAGATTCATAATATCCACATAGGAAGATTTCATTTTACGATACATTTATATATGCATATATAAATATAATAAAAAAGCAAAAAGACGAACAGAATTTAAACCTGTCTGAAGGCACTTAAGGCCATCAAGGACTCTACTGTTCTCTCATTCATCAATGACCACAGGGATGAGTAAGGTCACTTAGAATGTCAATGTTTGTGCAAAATAGTCCCAGATCCCTGCCCTTTGGGATCCTTTGACTTCCGGTCCCCTCCTTTCATGTTAGTTATTCA
This sequence comes from Microtus pennsylvanicus, assembly GCF_037038515.1. Classification (NCBI taxonomy): domain Eukaryota; kingdom Metazoa; phylum Chordata; class Mammalia; order Rodentia; family Cricetidae; genus Microtus; species Microtus pennsylvanicus. The sequence goes on along the minus strand of NC_134601.1, from coordinate 57,129,696 downwards.
TTCTTACATCTATCAGTGGGATTGTATGCAGTGGCCTCCATCCCTACTCCCACACCCACTATGGCCGAATGAGAATTGAGATATCAAGTAAGTATGCTATTTAGGACTATGATAAATATGACTGCCCAACAGATGAGAAACTAGAATATTAACAATAGGAAACCTGTGATTTTTTTCCCTCTGGCTTTGACATAATATACTTTAGAGTCAATGTTGGCAAACAGGATGTACTTTATGGAGAAATGAAAAGAAACAGGAGGTAATGATATAAAAAAACAGTATACATATATGAAATTTAAAAAAAATAAATTTAAAAATCAAGTGACATACTATCAAGATACTCTGTACACAAATAAAACAATAAACTGTGGAAATGGTTTTAAACTCAAGAATGCATTTTTGGTCAAGATTTCTATACTGGTAGGGTTTTATTTGTTTTTCTAAGTAACAGATTCTATTTCTGAGAAATTTTATGTTAACAACAGTAGCTGAGCTGAAAAGAGAGATTTGCCATGCACCTTCCCTCTCCATCCCCACATAATAACAGCCTCCCCAGTTATTGCTATCCCGCACTTCAAAACAACAGCAACAGCTACTGAAAGGTTCATAACTTTACAAATCCCGCCAAAGAGGTAGTTGACATTACCTGTAACACCACAGAACTGTGGGTATTGCTGGTAAAGATGCGGGTGTTTCCTGCCTTGGAAGAATGCAAATGGGCAGAGAACCCCATTTCGCTGCATCCAAAGGACAGTCTCATATGCTGGTCTTCCTCTTCCACAAGAGATCTGAAAGAGTTTTTAAATGAGAAGGAAAGAAAAATGAAAATGTGCATAATTCATAGCAACGAAATTATTTAGGTAAATAGCTCCTGCTGACAATCATCTGTCTACAGAATACACGGAGGCTCGTTTCACTGCCTTCTAATCCTACCTGTTGGTAGCATAGAAGAAATCCACATGTTTAAAATGCTTTCTATCCAGGCAATGGTGTCACACACCTTTAATCCTAGCACTTATGAAGGAGAGAGAGGCAAGCAGATCTCTGTGAGTTCAAGGCCAGCCTGCTCTACAGAGCTAGTTCCAAGAGAGTCGTGCCTACACAAATACACACACACACACACACACACACACACACACAAAATAAACCCTGTCTTGAAAACCAAAAAATAAAAGGTTTTCAAGAACAGAAAATGTAGAAATAAACTGAGAAATCAATCAAAAGATAGTTTTAAGGTATAGTCTCAAGGAACTTTTAGGGTGACATTATTTGCTTTGTGTATTTTGCTATTCAGATAGCAATGCTATCAAATTATATCCTTCCTGGTTATGTTGAATTTCAAGTACCTAATTTTAGAAAGAGAAAACTAGCAACTGATGTATTCAATCACTGCTCTCTATCAAGTACTTGCCAAGAACTTTACCCATGTGAGTGTGTAGTAATAGGAGCAGCGGGACTATGTCCCTGGCACCCCGGCCGCCTGTCTAGCTTAAGCTTATGCCCCGAAATAATTACACGGACACTGTATTCTTTTAAACACTGCTTGGCCCATTTCTATCTAGCCTCTTCTAGGCTAACTCTCGCACCTGGACTAGCCCATTTCTAATATTCTATGTAGCACAGCTAGGTGTGCTTACCGGGAAGATTCTAGCCTATGTCCATCCTGGGTTGGAGCTTCATCGCGTGCATCTTCCCAGGAGCGGGGAGCATGGTGTCTCTCTGAGGCGTCTGCCCCCAGAGGAGAGCTGTCGAGTCTGAGCTCACTTCCTCTTCCTCCCAGCATTCTGTTCTGTTTACTCCTCCCACCTATGTTCTAAGCTATGAGCCCAAGCAGTTTGTTTATTACTTAGCCAATGAAATCAACCGATTGATATATGACACTCCCACATCATGAGTGCTTTTACTTTAAGACAACCCAATACAAAAGTTCTTATTATTAGCTTCCCTTTCTTTTCTTTTTATGTTTTATTTATTGTGTATGAATGTCTGCCTGCATGGAGGTCTATACATCACAAGCGTGCCTGGTGCCCACAGAGGTCAGAAGAGGTAATCAGATCCCCTGCAAAGAGAATTACTGATGCTTGTGGGTTACCATGTGAACACTGGGAACCAAATTTTGGTCCTCTGCAAGAGCAATAAATGCTCTTAACCATTCAACTATCTTTGCAGCCCCTATCTCTTTTTTAGCTTTCTTTTTGCAATTTGGGATTGTCTGGAGAAACAACTGTTTCCTACTAGTATTTCCATCTTTTCAAAGACATGGATAACATAAGTAAATAAAATACGTTAAACTAATAGATTTCCCCCCAAGGACCATAAGAAAGGAATGCAGAATGTGGAGTCAACAAGACACTTCATTACCAGAAACTCTAATGAAACCGTTGATAGTTACAGGGCTTTCCTTAGATTATACTAAAAATGACCACCCTAGAATGATCTGTCATTATTTCTTACAAGGGGCCTTTTGTACCCTTAACTCTACATAGCTAAAGTGGATTCTGGATCATGTGCCTAAGAACAAGGAGTCCTTGGCTCTGAATTGGTTTGGTTTGTGCATTCATGATAGATACTGTTAAATGGATATTAGGAAAAGAAAGAATTTCGATCAGAATTTCCCTTATCTATAATTTTCTGAAATTTAAATTATGTGATTTCTTAGCTGGACTATATCCAGTATCAAAGATTTCACCCTTTTCCTGTAATATCTATAACCCGAGCTTCTCAGTTTTTATATGAGTTTTAAGACGATAGCTACTTTCTACACAAAGATGTTGCTTTTTGAATACTAGCACCAATCAAGTGCTTTTAAATCCTGCACTAATTAGCAGGAATTCTTGCCTTAAGGGTGACATCAATTCTTCTGAACAGTATTAGAGCCATAATATAATGAAAAATGAATTAATAAAATATAACCATGTTTTATTCATCTCTCATAGATATTTAATAGAGAATAATTCAAATAAGATTTTGACAAGCATAAAAGAAAATGAACATAGCCTTCCATTAAAGTTTCAGAAATAGCTTTAAAAGGAATGATATACTATATATATAATTTACATAGTGTGCAAAATACTCATACACATGTTTGTAGACAGGCACTGGAATTTATAGCATCAATTGGGAAAGTCAGAAATAGATGGTGAGGCACGTCGCTACCCAGAATATATCTATCCATCTAAAATTATTTTAATAGAAAATTCAAGCAGACTGTGCTATTAATTTCTATATTCCCTACACACAGCCTGGTATGAGAGACTTAATTTATGTCCTGTGACTGAATATGGAATCTCATTTCTGTGAATCATTCCAAAGACATCTCTTTATCATGCAGGGCTTAAATGGCCATCAATTATCATTTTCCCAACAAGGACAGGAGGAAAGCCGCAGCTGCTCTGTCCTTATGACACACCCTAGAAGTCATTTCTTTGAATAAACTACAAGTAACAACTTGTTTGCTTGTCATTTGTTCCTTGCTCTCAAAATTGAGAAGGTTTATATGAAAATGCAACCCTTTCGTGGCATTAGGAGATAGCTGGCTTTCTGGTTAATTACTTAAAAAGCTGGAGAAGCCCTCATACTTGGCTTCTGGAATACCGGGGAGACTGACTCTTTAACATTCAAAACACTCCCTATCATTTTTGTGCCAGTAACAACACATGTCATATCAACCTTCTTAGGAGACTCAATATGCCCGTCTAGCTTCTTTTTTATTAAACTTACAGACTACAAGGAAAGTGCATTGTTCTTCGGCTCTGTAAGGAACTAATAGCTTTCTCTTTCTGGAAAGCCCAGGCTACAATTACAGCATGTTATGTTAAGGGGCTGTTTATCAGAAAAATTCCAGACCAAAAACTATTTTTTAAAAAAAAAATTATCAAGTCACATAGTTAAAACAATATGCATGCCAGCGGTTCTCAATGGGCAGAGGAAAGGAAGGAAATTTTCTTCCAATCCCTGCCCCTTACCATACACACGTCCCTTGACAATGTTTGTGGACATTTTCCACTGAACTAAGTGCGGGAGGGGTAGGCAATTACTGTCATCTCCTGGGAATGCTGCTAGGCATAGCACAGTACACAGGACAATTCTGTATGTCAAGGATGTTCTCAGGCAAAAAATGTCAATGGTACTAAGGTTGAGAAACCCTGGGACAGAGGGATTGCATTCACATGAAGTGTTTATCCAGTAATTTCATCTTTTAAATATTTGCCAATCCTTGGATTGACTCCACGAAGTAATGTTAGCATTACAAAAACACAGTGGGGATTACTAATTACCACTAAATCTGCTAAAGCCATTTTAACAGAATACCTCAGCTCTCCTCATTCCTAACACCTGAAAACTCAAGTGTTTACCACAGATCCGTAGATAATAGCACTGATGTTTCTATGATAATTATGTAAAAAGATTTTTATATTTTATATAACAAAAACAATATCTTAATTCTGCTTAAAACAACTGTTCACTGAATTCACCTTAACATAGAAAGTTACAGTCTTGTAAATCTTGAGCAAATCCTGCCATTTTATAAATACTAAAAGGTTATTTAGAGGAGACAATGTCTTCATCAGTTTTTCTAAAACTTAAATCTTCCTGCTATAACATTAGAATCTATGTATGACTACCAAAGTAACCCTGCACACTGAATACATTTTATTTTCAAAACAGCAGTGAACCACCGAACGTAAACCTAATCTTTCACAAAATGTGCATGAACCAGCCAAATGTGCTTGTGCGAAGAAAATCATCACAGTTTTGTTGTTGCTGCTGCTGTTGTTGAGAGCTGTGGGTTAGAGAGGAGGCGTTCTCTATGTCATTTTACTAAGACCTCCACAGACGTGAAAAACTAAACGTATAACTGCATTTACTTACACTGTTGTTTGAAGAAAGAAAAAAATCCTAAGCAACTGGTATTTTGCTAAGCAATACCAACATTGTAATCTTGTCTCAAACTTTCCATATTTTACAAGAACCTCAAGGAAAACATATGTAAATAAATACAAACATACAAATTCATATAGGCAGATGTATAAATAGTTAACAGATAAAATTGTTCAATGTCTTCAGTATTCAAGAACATGCAAATCAATGCAAAGTGTCTATTTTTTAAACCTATAAATTATCAAAGACACACTCTCAAATTCACTAGCGCAGACATGCATGAAGTCCCTGGGGTCTACGTGGAGCTGTTCATATAAATGGATATTTGACAAAAGGCATCTAAAAACTACTACTAGACCAGTTTTTTTTTTTCTCTTTTTTTATGATAATGAAGGATTGCGCACTACATCTGTGTCCTAGGAGAATGCAACCAAAAGAAGGCCCTGTGACTCTTGTTAAAATGTTTCCTAGACAGAACAGTGACGAGTAAGTTCATTTGCCCAAAGTTCTGTAAATAACAGAGTATTCTTACAAATGGCTATACCAATCACATTGTGCTATACCAATCACAAATATGCTCCAGGGGAGGGCACGTCTAATTTGCATTTATTTAGACCAAGCTCACAAACTCCCTCTGAACAGTCCTCAATCTCTACATCCAAAAGACTAACTACTGAAACCAATCCTATTGTGTTGGAAATTGAGGTAGCATCTTCGTAAGTTACAAAATTCACATTTCATTCTCGTGGCTTCTATCACTACAAACACAGATCTATTTTAAATGCAAATGCCGAGGAAGGTGACATTTCACTGTCATGTCGAGGAAAAAAAGAATAGTTTAGTGTCTTTTGAAATTATTATCATGCGAATACATTAAAACCCGATGCTTTTTCCTGGTATGGAAGTTATATATGCCAACTTATACACTGGCGGCTCACTTTTAACATACATCACCTAAAGAATAGCACACTGACATTGGGAGGAAATATTTTGCCTTATACATTCTTGCATTGCTTGGAATTTGTCAGAAAAAAAACATGAATCAGAAAAAAATTAAAGTACATGAACAACAGTTTTCTTGTTTCTCTCTACTCAGTTACTGGTTAGTTTCACAGGGCAACTTTTGGCTTGCCATCATTTCCTTATACATATAGAATCTAACATGTATTGTAATCACACAGTTTCACTACAACAAAGCACTTGATTTAAGATTCAGTTAGTGCCGAAAGTATAACACAAATATCTGAAGTTCCCAGGTCAATAATATTATCATCCCCAAAAGTTACTGCATAGAAGAATGGCAACACCAACAAGACAGTAACCAAGACAGCTTTGACGGTACCAGAAAGCAGACCAGTTAATCTAGTCAACAACTCACCCTTTCCAAACCCAACCCTCAGGAAAAGAAAAGACAGATTGCAAACTCACAGTTTTAAAAGAAAATCAAGAAAGGGGTTTTCTTCAAAGAAGTACTCTCCTTCCATTTGTTTGTCTGCTCTGAAGTGGAGAAGTGTCTGCTCACAGCAGCATTTGCTAAATGAAACGTTTCTTGTGATAAAGTTGCATGGCAGGTGGAGGAGAAATTTTGCCACCTGTTCTCATACTCATTTGAATTTGAGAGCTAAATCTGTCAAGGTATTTCCTTCCACCCTTAAGAAATGAATCAAAAACTTAAGATGATAGGATCCATTTCCCACTAGTTTTCAGAGAGATTCGAAGTATGAATTGGGTGTTAAAAATATTAATAAATATTTTCCTCCTCTACCCATCCAAACAAAAACTAAATAATAAATCAGACATGTTTGGGTATTCATACTCATTCACTTTAGCTTTCACCATTATAAAAATTAGAGAAATACAAAATTAAAATCAGAAACAAAAATTTCAGCTTCCGAAATAAAATAAATAAGTCTGATACAGTTGTTTAAAAGGGGAAAAATCCATACTACTTCAAGAATTGAAATATTAGTCTACTAACTAACATATCACTTAAAGTATCATTACATGAGGAAACTACAAATATCATGGCAGCCTGTATGAATAAGGCATACATTAATTGCTGGCTAATAATATATGGACAACATATCTCCTTAATAAGGTTAGGCACAAAAGAAATCATAAGAGCAAAACTTTAATGAGTTATTTCTATTTTTATGACTATATGTGAGATCTATTATTAATGATCAGAAATGTTTCTACTAAAACTTTTTGCATAGGCAACATTTTCATTTTTATCAATGGTTGCTGTGTTTTCAATATTCTGTTTCTGCCGTGATAATTCAAGCATCCAGAAAAAGAAAAATAACCAAAGTAATAAGCATATGTGAAAATGGCATTTCAAATTAAAGAGACTATAGTGCAAGCTTCTCACATGCATATATCCATCACATTCAGAATAGAATTCCACTAACAAGTAGCTGATGTCCATAATAACATAGGAATAAGATCATTCACCCAGCACCTGCTGTGTACTAGGCACTGTGCCAGGCACATTCTCATGTGGTACTTAATCCTCAGGACAATCCCACTTTCAAGACTGGGAACTGAAGCCCGGGGAGTTTAATGCTTCACATACATATCATAACTATGAATCCAAACCCATGCCTAAACCTAGAGCCAACATTGTTTCCATTACACAAGGGCTAAAGTTAAAAATAGAGAGTAGAGACTGTACAATGATTCGTATTTAAAGGCTTTTATTATAAATACAAGAAAGATATCATAATAATACATTCTGTTGGAGGAAAGGAATTTTCTGGTTTAATTACATGCATCCAAAATCCCCTGCTTTGGGTGTGGGAGAGGATGATGGTGAGAGAACAGTGAACAGGTCCAAAATGATTTCTAATATAGGATAACTAGGGCTGATGGGGGTTAACTGAAGACTTAAAAATAGCTAGTGAGGTTTTTTTTTAATATTCTCAAAATAAAGACAAAATAAATATCCAGGGTTAGATATACCAATTTCATTGATCTGGTTATTGTACATTATATGTGTGTATAGGGATACCACAGTGAACCCTACATATGTGCAAAAATTAGTAATATGCCATTTTATAACACTAACAATAAACCAACTTCAGTGAAGCATGCTTGTTGTCTTAACTACTTGGGATGCTGAGATAGGAGAATGTCTTGAGCCTAGGCATTCGAGAGTAGTCTGGACAACACAGAAAGGCCTCGTTCCCCTCTCACAGAAAAGGTAACAAACAAGACTAGAGAGATAGCTTAGTAATTAAGAGCATTTGCTGCTCTTCCAGACAACCTGAGTGTGATCTCCAGCATCCACAGGAGAAACAGCAAAGCTTTCCTATAACTCCAGATCCAGAGAATACAACACCCCTTTTTGCCTCCCAGAGCACCTACACACACACACGCACACACACACACACACTCATAAATAAGAAAATAAAATAAATCTTTTAAAAATTAGTAAGGAGTACTACTTCCTGGATCATAATTCTAAACAAGTTTGGGAGATTTTTACATTACTACATTTAAAAGAACATACCAGCATTGAAGAGAACAGATTTTGAATTCCAATGCTGACTATCATAATCCCAAAAATAGCACTATGACACAGATGAGGGAATTGGGCTAGACAAATGGAATGACAAATGATACTCCATTAGATAACTGTAACAGGATGAAAGTTAATTATCCAAACCAAAAAGCATTTGCACTGAATATTTCAATCCTGTCCTTGAGCAACTCTAAAATTAATGGTTTTGCTCTCAACCTACCATATTTTAAGACTTTGTGCTGCTCTTATCATTTAAAACACCAACACTTTTTAAATTTCATCATTTCATATACCTTGACAAACATTTCTTCTATTTGAGAAGTTTGGTTCTTATATTATTTTTATTCTTCACATTTATAATAATATTTTGGAGACAAAAAGATGAGCATATAGGTCGATCGTGGGTGACTAGGTGGAAAAACAGATGAATGAGTGGTGTGGGTGGGTGGATTGTAGATGACAGGGAATAGGTAGAATTTACTATGTATCTTGAAGTAAAAATAAAACAGGAAGTGAAGAAATGAATTAGTGACTGTTCATCCCATTCCTGACACACAGAAAACATTTCATCCAGAGGGCCCATCAACTTTAGATAGCCATAAACCCGGAGAGATTGCACATAGGGGTTGTGGTGGTTTGAGTAAGAATGGTCGACCATAGACTCATATGTTGGAACGCTTAGGGAGTGGCACTATTAGGAGGAGGTCTGGCCTTGTTGGAAGAAGTGTGTCACTGGCGTGAGCTTTGAGGTCTGAAAAACCAGATGTAGAACTCTCCTTTCCTTCTCCAACACCATGTTGGCCTGCGTGCTGCCATGTCCTGTCATGATGATAATAGACTAAACCTCTGAAACTATAAGTCACTCCAATTAAATGTTTTCCTTTATAAGAGTTGTCATGGTCATTGTGTCTCTTCACAGCAGAAGAGACCCTAAATAAGACAGGGGTATGTGTATAAAAAAATGGCGGTATGTACAAGTCAGTTGGGAGAAACAGCAACTACTCCAATTATCATACACAGAGGTATACAATACAGAGGCACAGAATTTAGTCTCTAGTAATACACAAATCTATTGGCAGAATGTTCTAATCTCCAGCCACTAGTCAATCAGGCCTGGCTATCAAAAGGCCTCAGTACACTTGCAACTGTGAACTTAGCTTCTCTTCTATCAATTCCCAATGAATAAAGTAGAAAGCACATCCAACTGCTTCAATATCAAGCCAACTTGCTCTGAAACTCTTTTCTTATTGAGGATTTGTCACCTAGTGTCATTTTACCCTATTATTGGTAGCTCGCCAATTCTGAAATTTGACTATTATGTTATGACATATTTAAATAAGAGATCCATACTATGAATAAATTGGGTTTTACCTGCCTAGAATTCATTTATTAACTATTCAAACACTCAAGTTATACAACTGCAATATGTATTTAGAAATCGGACCCCATAAACCAAAATCAAATTACAACCAATCATCAGTCTAGTAGAAAAAAAAAGTGAAAAGCCTAACCTAATTTTCTGGATTGTCCAGTTATATTCAACTTATTTTTATTATTTCATTATTTTATGTGCATATATCTTTTGCTTGCATGCTGTAAAGTACTAATAAAATACCACCTTAATTTAAGATAATGGGCCAGAATCTTCTTTCACTCCTTTATATACAGAACATTAAACCGGATTTTTATGCAAATTATAATGTATGACTCTCAAAGTAGGTGAGAAGCACACAGAAAGAAACGAATCATCAAGGAAGTGGGAATATTAATGAGGGGTTAAAAGTTTGTCCACTGGTTAGAAAATGGTACCTACTACAGTACCTACTACCTTCGCTATATCTTCATGAGCTATTCTCTGAAGTAATAGTTTCAAATCTTTTCACACGCCTACAGTATTTTAGAAGGAAATGAATTCGATTACATAGTTCCCAATGATCCTTTCTGGAAACCTAGTCAATCAGAACAAATGTCAGGAATCTCAAATATATCCTGTTATGATGCAACCAAGTGACACAAGACTAAATATTTTGGATGCTAAAAGTCAACTGCCATCACCAAAACATTTCTGTCATCCCCATTTTCTATATTTATAATGATCAATTTTGATATGTATTGTTGTTTAGTATTTTCACAGATAACTGTTCTTCCAGCTCAGAAAGCTATCTCATAGCTCAAAGGTAGTATTCAGTTAAGCACAATTTGTTAAAGAAAAACTCACCTCTACATTCTTTGCTTCAAGATATCTGGGACTAGTCCTCCTTAACTGAGTATCCCAACTAGCTCATAATGAAGAGTCTTGATTAGAGGATAAAAAAACTTTAAATTTATATTATAAATTAAGAGATATTTTGTTTCAGAGTGTGCTGTTTTTTATCAGGTACTGCTATGCCTTTCGTCTCCATTTAGCGATGTAGTATGGAAAAACAATCTTAAACATTTTAGGAAATAATTCACTTAATTTACAATTTTCAGCACTGGTCTTTCCCATCACATATTCAGGGATAGATCAGGGAAATGAAAGAAAGAGGGATAGGACACGGGTTAACCTTGAAAGAGATATGAAGAAGCCTTATGAAAACTTACTCGTTTTTTTAATATGTGTATGAGTGTTTTGTCTTCCTGTACATCTATATGCCATGAGCATGTTAGGTGGCTGTGAAGGCCAGATGAAGGCATTACAGATGGTTTTGAAACACCATGTGGGTGATAGTAATTGAACCTGGGTCCTTAGTGCTTCTTAATTAGTAAGTCATCTCTCCAGACCATGAAAATCTATTAGCTTTTAAAGATTATATATATTATATTTATTTAAAAACCTTTCTCCAGAGGTATCCCCCAGGAGTAGATAATGCTCCCACAAAAAAATGGGTGATTAAATAAAGGTCTCATTGCCAAGAACAGTTTACTACCCTTTGAGTTATTATTATTGATCATGGAGACCCCAGAGGACACTTACAACAACACAGGCTATTGCCACTGCTCTTTTTTTGCCTACTAGAACTACTGCTACTGAAGATACCACACACTTTGGTTAAAAAAAAAATCAACCTCAAACTAACTGGGAGATTTCCTTACTTCTGGTTAGCTTTTATAGTGCCATAAGGTGCTTTCGAGGTTTCTAGGAGGAGAAAAGACATCAGTGGACTTACCCAACATTGCAATGCAAACCTGCCAGGAAATATGTGCCCACTGGTGCAATAGCGGCATGACTATTATGGGATAACCAATTTCTCTCTTGATTGGATTTAAGAAGCATGTTTCACATGAAGCATTTCATGCCTGGTACTATAAACCTGATGAAAAATTCAAGGTTAGGGAAATCATAGGTCCTAGAGGGGAACCTGCTCTTGTTTAAAATGGTAATGTCATCAAACTATTTTGAAAAGATTGGATGTTTAGACTCACATCGGTTTGCACGGATCTCAACCTTGGTCAAAAAAGTTTCTTATCACAGGATGGGATGAGTCTGTTCAGAGTGCTAGGAAGAGTGGCTTGAGTTCTCAGCAACAGAGAGGCCACTTAACAAGTTCTCCCCCACCCACGGCTCGGGGAACATTACAGAAGAACGGATGGAAAGGATGTAAGAGCGGAAGGACAGGGAAGAGCGCTGGGAAAGGCTGTCCTCTGGCCATGGCATGCTTGCTACACTCATGAACTCACACCAGCTGCTATTGGCTGCATAAGATCAAGACAAGTAAAATTTCCAGGGAAGATGTGGGAAGGGTTACCAAGGCCTCATCCCTAGTTGCGGAGCTACTGGGAGTTGACAGCAGCTAGAGGAAAGACAAGTCACTTTTTTCTGAAGGGTGTGAGCAGGTAGATTTCCTATATGTCAGTGGAGGGCCCTATACAATATTCAGGCAGTGCAGTAGTTGTATTCATTGGGTTATAAAAACATCAATTAAAAAAAGAACACAAAGTTGAGAGGATGATGTGCTGAGAGTGGACCTGGATACTGGAGGGTCTAGTGAGGAGTGAGGGGTTCATAAGATCAAGATACATTGTGTACATATATGAAGTTTTCTAAGAATACAAGTATTTTAAGAAGAAATTCATTTAATTTCAATCTGGTGTCTGCCAAGCTTCTGTGATTACTAAGAAGCTCTTCTGTGTATAAAATTCATAACATAAAAAATATGGATGATTTCTTAGTACAAAACTATATTTTCTCTTAAGTATTATTCAGATTCATTTTAACTTCTGCTAGACTATACACACAAAACAAATCATTATTTAAATGTATCTATACTAGTAAAAAAATATCAATCTGTCTGAAAAAGTTTTCCCAGTAAAGACAAAAGGTATGAAATAGGTCAAATAACCTTTAAAGATAAGAGTACTTGCAATCTTAAAAAGACTATAACTTTATTTTTCTTTTTTTTAACCAAATCACAACCTGATACAATATGGTAACATATTTTGGTCCTTGGCTAATTGCATTTATTGAAACTACTGTCAATCTGGGTCAGCACCATGGAATTTTCTATCAATGATGCACAGAATACAGATTTGGGGGTAGTCTCTTTCCTAGACAAGAGAGCCACAACTTATCATCTAATAAGACAATGATGTAGTACTACATACTCCAATGGAAATGTTCAACACTATGATGTAAAGAGGAACTATACGGGGTTACAGTCCAAAAACTATTCTCTCTAAGGTCAGCCATATATTCAACATTTATGGAGCATCTCCATATTAAGAAATAGAAATACAAATATCAGACAGGGTAGTTTCTTGCTAAGCCATCATAGTCAGACAAATAATTACTAGTTGATTAAATTACATAAAATTATAACAGATGCTTACTATTTTCTACCAATGAATTTTATGTATAATTCACGTAAACCAACACCCAACCTTGTAACATGAAGGGGCCTGTTTGTTGGGGTTTATGTCCTGCCCAGTTCCCCACAGCTGGCAAGCCCCAAAGAAAAATACAGAGGATTCCATAAGATTATAAACTAATTGGCCCATTAGCTCAGGCTACTTATTAGCTCTTGTAGCTTATATTAACCCATTATTCTGATCTATGTTAGCCATGTGGATCAGTACCTTTCACAGTAGGGCAGATCACATGTTGCTTCTTCAGTGTCTGGGCAGTAGTGGGAGGAGAGAGCTTCCTCCTTCCTAGCATTCTCCTGTTCTCATTGCCCCGCCTCTACTTCCTATCTGGTTGACCTGCCTGTACTTCCTGCCTGGCCACTCAATGTTTATTTAAAACATGATTGACAAAATACAGACAATTCTCCCGCACCACAACCTTAGTTGAAATTTGTTCCCTTGTCCCTAAGGGTATCCTCCCCTCCCTCCCTCCCTTCCTTCCTTCAAAAAATCTGTATGGGTGTTTTGCCTACAGGTATGTCTGTGCACTACTTGAGTGCCTGGTACCTACAAAGATCAGAAAAGGCAATACAACACCTTGAACTGGAGTTACAGATGGTTGTTAGCTATCATGTAAATACTGAGAATCTAACTCAGGCCCTCTAGAAGAGCAACAACTGATCTTAACCTATGAGTCTTTTCTCCAGCCCTGTGGGTATTCATTCTTATTCAGCATATAAAACATCAATTTAAAAAAAATGATTATTTATTCTAGGTCTGGCCATCTCCAAAGATACATTGATAAATAAACAATAGTAGTTATTAAAAAATGTAACCTGAAATTATAATTACATGAAACAAAGCCAAAATTTATAATGATATGACAATATAACACAACATTTCCAAAGCAGCAGGCTCTAACTGCATCAATTTAAATATACTCTGACAATATAACTATGGAAAAATATGAGCCAGATGTCCAGTCTATTTAAAATGAAACTTTGGTTACAGGTCCACAAACTTCTTTAGAGTCATAAACCTTTCAGAAATGATTATGCAGAAACACTTTTATAGGGAGTTGTGCTAAGACATCATGAATGGGATAATCTGTTTACAACTTAGAGCATGCATATATTCTTCAAACTTCATTCTCAATTATCTTGCATTTCTACTCAAAATAAGGTAGAACAACTTAATTGGGACAATATTTTACTATAGCATGAGAGAATACAAGTGTGAATACAACATGAGAGAATATCTATAAAGAGAGATCTATTTGAGGCTTTGTTGTGAACTAGCCTTTAACATTAACTGTAATACAGCCAAGAAAATAAGATCTAAAAATTGTAGAAAAAATCAGTGCTAGGTTAAAGCATTAACAGAAATAGAGTAAAAGTGATTATTTTAAAGTATATAGGATAACAAATTACTTAGATTAATAGAGATGGGTTTAAGATATAAGAGCAAGCTAAAAATATGCTTAAGCTATTGGCCAAATAGTATTGCAGATAATATAGTTTCTGTGTGATTATTTCGGTCAGGGCAGTCATAGTAGCCTCCTTACAACAGGTGTCTAGAGGGCTAGGTAACTGGATCTGAGTACAGAACGTCTCTTCATTTGGCTTCAAGTTTAGTAACAGTACTTTTCAGGCCTTAGCAACTTGAAAAATCAGGTTTAAAACTCAGCAACAAAAGGACAGATTATACTCTCCTGCTGTTATTTCACTGCTATAACTTCATTCAATAATTGGTAATTAAAGAACACTCAAATTTCAATACTTTCTCATTTTCCTACTGGAGACCTAGCACTAAAGGGCATAAAAAAGCCTATCAATCACACATGCTGTTGCTTGGCAATTCTAAAATACATTAAAAATTTTTAATTACATTCAATTTTGTTGAGTCTTAACCCAAAGTAAGTGTGTTTTTAACTGACACATACAAAGGCCTTCCAAAAGGCTCTCGGCACCCCTGGTATAAACCAGAGATGTGTAAGAATCTTCTAGTTGTGATTGTTTTCCATCAAACTTTTTATTTCTACCAATTTTGAACAATTCATTGAAAAACATTAAATGCTTTTTGAAGGCAACTAGAAATGTGGAATAGTTTAGGTTGTCAAGGAAATAATGCAGCTACATCAACCGACTTGCACTATGTCCTCACTCTAAGAATTTCTCAACAGCACTGATGTCAACAGAATCATTTTGTATGCTCTGTTTCTTAAATCAAATCTTATTAAGGAAATGAGTTGCACTATTTAATCTAAGATATACGACTACTGCTTACTTAATTTTAAAAATGAGACATGAGATGTGGAAATCTTTTCACCCTAGTCTTTTTTTATGACGTCCAATAAATAATATAATTCTAATGACTAGCATTTTATGTTCATATTCTTATCTGCATTCTATGTGACTATGTCTACTTGAAAAATTGATGTCATCAATATTTTTCCAATGTTTGCAAGAATCAGAACACAAAAAAGTTCTTGTGTAGTGTTCTCATGATGCTTTCAACACAAATCCAGATTATAAGGCTATAACTGAACAATTCTATTTTTAATAATAATTTCATTAAGTCTTATTGCAAGGGTTTGAGAGCTGCCTATGTTACATCTACATTACTATAATACACAGAAAGAAAATTATTTACCCAGAGATAAATATAGTTTATTCAGATTAAAAGAGCTTAGTTGTAAGAATGCAAAGTGCATATCACTTGGGTTAAATAGAATAATTTCTTACAATCCCTATACAAGCCTAGTATGACTATTGATCTAGATTCATTAGAGTAGACACTTGAAAAGATTTACATCCCAGAAACTTGTGAACATGTTAAAGATAAAAGGAGGATGTGGACATGTTCAAGGCCAAAAAAAAAAAAAAAACTAATATTCTGGACCTTGATATATCAAAACTGTCTTGTATTGCTCAGGTGGCCAAATTTAATTACATAGGTACTTAAATGAAGAAACAGAGTAGGTCATAGAGTAATAAAAAAGGAATTCAACTTGTTGACTTTTAAGATGGAGGACAGTCAAAAACAAAGGAATGCCGTTCCCTCCCCCTCCAGAAGCTGCAATTCTCCTTTAGCTATGGCCAGCAAGACAATGGAGATCTTAGCCCTACACCCACAGAGAACTTCATTTAATCACTGACAGGAAATGAACAGGAACAGGTTTCCCCCAGAGTCTCAGCCCTGTTGACACTTGCATTTTAGCCTGCTGAGACCAGTCCCAAACTTATGATCTACTAAATCGTAAAATAATACATTTGTGATGCTTGAGGCCACCAGTACACATTGACTCAATAGTAAACCAATAGAAAATTAATAAATGGGGAGTTTTAATCTTTATTGAGTGCTTGTATATAACTGAGCAAGAGGATAATATTATCCTCAAGAAAATATTAAACATCCTGAGTAAAGAAGTACCCGTGGAGAGTGCAGAAAGGAGCATGCTGGCTATAGCACTGTCCATGGTAGCTAGTTTCCACGGGGAACTGGGGTAGACTAGCACATTAAGAAATTACACAGGCCAAGTGTGGTGGCACACACCTGTATTCTTAGCACTTGGGAGGCAGAACTTTGTGAGTTCCAGGCCAGTTTGTTCTACATTGTTAAGTTCCAGGCTAACCAGGGCTACACCAAGAGACCCTGTCTCAAAAACAAACCCAAACCCAAATGAACAGTTTTAGCAAAGAAATACAAGAGACAATAGTTAATACAGATCAGAATAGCAAGTAGTGGAAGTTTACCCAGTATTTTCCTACAGCTTTTCTAGCTGGCAATCTGTGGGTAAGTTCTCTCAGTTACCAAGCTGTTTCTTTCTTTTGATTCTACTAAGGCACTATCCAATTAAAGTAGGAAATAAAAGGGAGCAAGCACATTGTCTGGAGGGGTAGGTCAATGGTACAGACCTTGCCCAGCATCTTCAAAGCCTGCATCCCATACCAAGCACCACCAAGACCATGAAACTTAATTTAGAAGATGTGAAAGCCTTCACAAAAGCTATGAACTCAGGTATCCCTGGGTTTAAATCATGGCTTCATTTAGCATTTTGATAAATCATACTGAACAAGCTAATTACCTTACTTGAAACTCTGTGTCTCTGACTGTAAGAAGGAGAGAATACATCTATGTATGCAGTTTAAGAGAAGAGTCATGGAAGGGGCTTAGCACTTTCATAGTAGCGCTCAATAAATTCTATTAACTATACTAAACTAGGATTTTTTAAATGGGATAAATTCTCATATGAAATTCAGAGCATCTGATATACATGATAAAGTTTTAAACTATTTTTATTGTCTTAATGAGGGATATTATTTCACTTCTCTACCGAACCACATTTTACCCAGCACTCTGAAACAAGTTGGGCACGCTCTCACCTTAGTAGACCATAAATGTCAAAATCTGAGTAAAAAATAGATACCTTCATCATAGTGAGTTATGTCAGTAAAAATATTTTACTGTAATGGAAAATGATATAATGTCACTTTAAACAAAAATTCCATTACATAATTTAGACGAAACTATTGCTGCTTGGAAAGCTATGATTACTACTATGTTATAAAAAGCATCTGACCAATAAATTATTTCCTGTCTAACATGAAGGATGGCTTTCCATTTTGTTGTTTAAAATGATAGTATCTGGTTTAAGCATAAATTGATTTATTTTGAATACTATGCAGTATGCATCTTAAAATTTGGTACCTATCTCTACTTTGTGCCCCATTAGACTCATGCCCATTTTTCTTCAGTAGTGTTTTTATTGCCTTCAAATCAGTTTACCAAAATTGAAAGCACTTAATGCTTATCTTGTTTCAGATTTTTCACAGACGTAAAACATGAATAAAAACAGAATGGAAGATGAAGGATAGTCATTCTGATTGACTGCAAGGTCTGTATCTAATACTCAGTAGTTGTTCTTGGCATGCAACACACTCAGTGACTGCTGAGTGCCACTAATGTAGAATATGGTGGCTCCTGATTTACACACACACACGTTCAGAATATACATTCAGAAGCGAACATTCCAAATTTTGACCTTTTCCTATATTAACCACATGCATTATGATTGTCTCTTGGGACCCCTGGAGAATCAAGAGTTACAGCTCACATTGACACATTACAGACCTCACAGTGTGCTGTGATGGTAGTCAGAGATGTGTTAGCTGTACTGAAGTCATTTTTTTTTTACTTGTGATAGTTTCAACTTATAAGATGACTGAAAAAGTCGTATGTATTTTGAATACCTAGAATAACAGCTATATGCCCTTTTTGGGATAGACTTGGAGAAACATACAGTAATACACCCACTACCTTTTCAACTGAAAATATCGCCTGCAGTGCTTATCTGTTAACTTTAACTGCAGTAAAGTTATTTACACAGATATGTGCCAGTCTCTTACTACTTTCTTATTCCTCCCTCTCTCAAATTTGGATCTACACACATCTTGCCTAAATATTCTGTAAAGACGAATGGGTGTAATTCCTAGTAACTGTGATTTTCCATGACAGTGTGGAGATTTTCAATTCTGACTCTGGCCCCATTATGGGCAGCCACTTTGCAGGGAGGGGTTCTGGGCAGCAGCATCCTTTAAGAATAAAAATAATGAAGCAAAATAAATTCTTAGCAATTAAAATTCTTCGAAACATCTGAATGTGAAAGAAAGATAGCTTTTTATACATTGTTTATGTGCAGTATTGCTCACAAGTTCGTTAAAAGGCTTTGAGACGTTTCTTTAAAAATGCACAATGGGATTGACAAGAAAATTTTAGCCTTACTGGTACATGCGAGACTGAAAAATCTTAAGTAGCTAAAAGAATAAATGTTGATAAAGAGGAGATGCAGTCTAATCATAAACCTCCGAAAAGAAAAGTTTGCGAACATTAAAGCAGAGGGCGGCCTTCCCCAAGCGGGACCACATTAACTGTATCCCGTTCCCAGGACCCCCAATACAGCCTAGCATAGAAACCCTGAGAACAAATGGAGCACAAAGTGCCTGGAAACCATGACACACCCGACAGTTTCCAAGCTTGGCTGCATTCAAGAAATACTGTAACTCTCCTAGCTCCATGAGGTTCCACTGGCATGAGAAACTGATTTGTACAATACAAAGAAGAGCCATCTATGAATGAAGGTGCTGCTCTGGGGACGATGGACAAGGAGGACATGGAGGGCCATCTTTGAGAAGTATCACTGGAGGGATTCCTGCACTAATTAAAGGGAGTGTCACTTCTCCAAATAACCTCAAAGGTCACTGGGGTTTTCTATTAATAAATGATAAGGTAATCGCTCTGCAAATCAAGACACTGCAAATCCCTAACAACCATGCCACATGAGTTACAAAGCAACACAAATTAGTCTAATGCATTAGTTACATTATCTATTAACATCATTTTGTTATGCGGCAAAAACAAATCAAGCAGATACATAAGAAAAGTTTATGTGCTAACTGTGAGAGCAATTAAATAATCTTTCTTAGTTTTCTGGTTTTTATTTTTGTTTATGTTTTTGAGACAGGGTTTCCTCTGTGTTATTTTGAAACCTGTCCTGGAACTAGCTCTTGTAGGCCATGCTAGCCTTGAACTCACAGAGATCCACCTGCCTCTAAATATTCTTTCTTAATTTGAGACTATTTTATGTATTTCAGTAGCTAAGAAAGTGTTCTCAAACTCCAAGTTTTGGTTTGTATAACAAATTAGTAGAGGACAATCTTAGGGCAAAGAAAAGAAAGAAAATATCAAAAGTATAAAATATATGTTTTTGTTATATCTGTCTTTTGAATCATCCAGAAATGGGGCAAACTAACATAGTATGTAAACTGTTTTCCTCAGGAAATCTAAGGACTGAATTTTATTGATTAAAGAAATTGCTAAGAATTACAACAGTTTACATATTCAACCAATTTTAAACAGAAAGCTAACTAATTACAATTATAGGGACAAAGGGAAAATAAGATTTATTCTTGTTTAAATTAGTTTACTTATATCTGTCACCTTTTTTCCTGAGAAAGGTAAAAATCTAAGGAAAAGATCTCATAGTATCCATCTTGCTAAAATACACTGTTACAATGCACCATCTAATTCTTACCTAATTATTTTCCTCCTTCTGGCCATACTTCTGTTACTGATAAAACTTGCTGTTTGTGAAGAAAAGAAAAAACCATTGCTAGAACTAATACTGTTTCAGTGTGCCTTCAGAATCTAACAATGCATTAATCCTATAACACTGGCCTGAAGGAGCCATTCGCTGTCTTAAAACAATGAATACCAAAACACTGGCAAACCCCTTAGATGTGGTTGCTCTTTCAGCTTTATTCATTTAAGGCAAATGATAAGGGAATTTATATGGTGTGCACCTGCCAGGAGCAGAGTCTCTACTAATGCACTTTCCACTGACCAGGAGAACCTCCCTGAGGCTAAGGTTGAACTTCAACTTATTGCTGAACAGACGAGTAGCACAAATATGACACCAAGGACTCAGTGTCTATTAAGACAATCCCTCCAGACATCCAGATGTTTGGCATATCACTCTGCACATGTTCAAACATGAAGCTAGAGGAAGACTATGTCTATTCAGTAAACAGGGCCAAATAATTATCCTAAATCTCTTGTCTCCACCCAACATATTACAACGCAGTTGAAAATGTATTTTATGCTACATAAAACATTTCAACTATCTACAAAAGAATAACAAACATGAACTACAAAATCTACAAGGAATAAAACCACTATTTCTGTTCAATGTTTACAATGAATTAAATGCTCTGTACTGTAGCTGATGCTGGCATAGCAGCCTTGACCAGCACCAAAGCAAAGCTGGAGCTAAACAGCACTGAAGCTGGGTTTGGAAAGACAATGGTAGAGCCTTCACTTTCTGATATACCTGCTGAATTCCCACAGTACATTGGCACTAGAACTAAGGACACCTGGTTTTAGCAGTTCAATTCTTGGTGAAAACACTTGTTTCCAATCAAAGTCATGTAAAATGTATTTGACAAATCCCACTACATAATGATAGAACATTGAAAAGCATTGTTTGGGTTGCACAGGCACACATATGAAGAGACTGTCCATCAACTGTGAATAATTCTAGATTCCAGATTAATCAAAATATTACCTGAAATTCTAAGATAGGATTTTATAGCTCAATGTCCAATAGATCACAATACACCAATGTGTCAGAATTTAACTATTCCATTGCAATACAAAGACTTTAAAGAGCTACAGCAACAAAACCCAGGATTTAATGCCAGTCAAACAAGTCTAAGAACAAATATTGGTACCTGATCCAGTAATTTAACTTATTTTTTTATAATTTGGAGGGTTAAAGTTTATGCTAAACTTAAACATCATTTGTGTACAGAAAAGATTTTAGAGTATAAAGCACTGATTAAAAACACAAAGTAACCAAGATGGCTTCTTATTTTGGGCCAAATGAGTCAATGAATTGAGACCTAAAAGTTAAAAGGTAAACAACTTACAGACTCCCCAAGTGAGTCTTTTCCATAACAAACATTCTTTCTCTCCATGTATATTCAGTTAATATGTGGTAGTAATGCATTTATAAAGAAAAGCAAGCTGGGATCAATTTAATAATATTTTCTGGTACCAGTCCAAATAGTCTAGCCTAACCTTTAGCTCTTCAAACATATCAATCCATCCTACCCAGGCGTACTACTAGTAAATAGCACTCACCACTGTAAGATCACAGTATTTTCTAGTTTTCTTTTCTACACCAGGTCAAACAGATAAATGAATTCTTAATCGAAGAATGATGTTCATTAAAATTTTGTATTACTTTGTATCTGAGCTTCTGCCTAGTAAGAATTAATAAAATATGGGCATGTATTTCATATATAACATCTCAAAAAAGGGCAAACCACCTACAAAAGGAAATACATTTTTTTTCATCTGAACAGTGAAGTAAAGCAAAAATACTATAAACATTAATTAATATTATTCATTTGTAACCTAGCAATCTTTGCAGGGTTTTGTTTTGTATATAATCAAGTGGCTTTTGGTTTACATTTAATCATTTCTCATTAGCTAAGATTCTTAAAATCAGGAAGCCATCCTGTTTTCTCAAATAATTGGAAGGAGCTCCACTAATTGTCACCTTCCATTAGTTTGTGCTTTTGCTAAGTATAGCATCTGAAAAACAAACATAGCTGCTGTCTTTTCACAAGCATCCCCTACATGACTACACTTCACCAAAGGAAAAAGGAGTTTACAACCCAACCCGATAAAATAATTCGAACACAAACATGGAGGCTCATGAAAAATGATCTAATAATGATTCTGAACGATCCTCATTTCTTTCCTTGCTTTCTAGGGAAGAAGTTCAGGTCCAGGGGAGGCAGGAACATACTTCCTCAGCAGCTGAGGAATATCTTTCCAAGGAGCTGGCCACTGTATCTGAGTTTCTCGAGAAACTAAGTTTAAAAATGGCAACTCACAACAGCCTTCTAAACACAGGTTTCCCCTAAAGCAAGAAGGATTTTCACATTATGACTGCTAAAAAGATTTTGAAGGGAACTTTCAGAGTTCAAACACCGCTATTAACCAAAAGATTTCCTTCACTCATCCCTCCTCTAGAAGAACAGGATTCCGAACAATACTTCCAAAGAACACTTCATCATATCTCCTGGATTTTGTTTTTAAGCTACAGTTTAAAGATTTAAAGTATTTCTTAATTCCAAACATATTTTTCAAGGCACTTCTCTAGCTATTTAATTAAAATACATTTCCAGAACAGCTGTTTGTAGAACACACTTTTCAACCTCTGAATGTAGGAGAAACTGCCATAGAGGCAAGGGCCACCCGAATCTGAACTTATCACAACATGAATGAAAATTGAGAAAGATGTAATATCACTCATTCATTAATATTTATACAGAACTAGAAAGTAAAAGTCTTGGCTGAAAGACTCATTTGATGAACTATAAATGTTTCAAATCCATCCAAAATAATACACAAACATTTTCATACTTAGCATATCACAAACATCAAACATCAGCAGATTTTAAGCCATCACACAAAAGAAATCACAGTATTTCAGATATAAAAAATCTCAAATATCACATGCTAAACATTAGTTTCCTTATACAATCCCTTGGCTATATCTGCAGAGCAATGATTAGATTTGCATTTATAACACTTTAAGTAAAAACAAACTCTAGAAAACAAAAACAATGGTAATGTGGGCATGCCAGAATCTTTGCATGCAAGCAAGCTTGAGGGTGGTTTTTTTGTTTGTTTGTTTTTGTTTTTTTTTCTTTTTTGTTTCTCAATCTTGTCAGTTGGGGGATGGTGCATTTGCAATCCCCATCCCACATTTTACCACACGGCAGATTCATGAATGAAATCCCACTTTAACATCCTATTTTCTCTCACTTACATGTATGCTGGAGAAAGTGGAGTTGACCTGGATGTTTTAAGCACAGGAACTGAGAATTTCCAGAGAGCAGGAGAGCTCGCTTTCCATTTCAAAGGCATGTTGTCACCACGGTATTACAATAACAGTAAACAGCGTTTCCATAACAGACTACCAACTAGCACTTCCATTCCACCGTGGACTGACACGGCAGCCGCGGAGAACAAGCGAAAGATTCTGCCAGTGCCCCTAAACCGACGCTTCCAATCTCTACAATAGGACTGAAAGGTACCTCCTTTAAATCCTCCTGTCCCCTAAAGCAATAAGATGATTCTATCCTTCCAACTCACAATAGTGCCACCTTGTTAGGAAAGTGTTGACTGCAGCGTGTGTGTGTGTGTGTGTGTGTGTGTGTGTGTGTGTGTGTGCCCTGTACTGTGCATAGTACACAATGCAGCTTTACTTAATAAAAGCAGCTATGGTGCTTTAAAAAAGCTTGCAATACCATTGTTCTACCTTAACAGGGATACTGCAGCATTGTACTATGTTCTGCACCTATTAACCTGATTTCTGACCAATAGTAGCAGGAAAAAAATAGATGGGTTCCATATAAGAATGAAACAACATACCTACTCAGAATACATTTGTCATCCTCTGAACATTCTTCTTTTGAGCTGCAACAATACAAATGGGATATAAACCTCAGCATAGCCTTAGGCCACAGCTAATAGAGATCAGTGAGTAAGTTCAGCAGCCTGCTTTCCTTCTGTGCAAGCTCTGACCACACAATACAAGAATGCCATTATGGGAAAAGCCCAGTTAAAAAATGCCAGGTCCTCTGTTTTCCAGTTAGAAAAAAGCAAAATGTCAGAGCAAATATAAACTGCTGAAGAACTCTGCGCACTCTTCTAGTAGCTTCTGATTCAAGTTGCACTCCTTTCCTATTTTTATTTCCAAGCCGGGATGAGCAAAACCTCATGCATCTACAACATGCTGTGGTAACACGAGTATCTCTCTAGCTTCTGCAGCAGAGAAGTACAGAATAGCGCGCTCTTAATAGCAGCCCTCGGAGGGGACGCTATCAACAATCTAATTCAATACTGCCCTCCCCTTTTTCCCCTTTTCTCCTCCCGCTCACCCCCCTTACTCCTCCTCCTCCCCCAAACAGCTCACAAATTGTCTAGCGGAAAGACCGACACTGCTGGCCAAGCAGGTGTCCAGCAGGGACCACTCCACAGCTCAGCAGCGGTCCAGTAACCTCTTGGGATTAGCAAGTGTCAAAGAGGTTCCAAAAATTAAAGCTGCTGTAAAAGCAGCTTGAGGGATTTCATGAAAGCAATGTCAAATAAAGGGTTCATCTACATTGTTTTAAAATACAGCCTGAAAACAGTGTTGTAAATAATCCCAAAGTGATTGGGTATTTTGCGCTTTTAGTGAAAGCAGCAAAATAAATTCACCAATTTTCTATGCGATTTTCAAAAGTAAAAATAGGATAAATTAATACTATGTGAGACTCTTTTTTACAAGCTGCAAAATATTACTTCTCACATGAGCAAGTTGCTGTCTCTAAATATCTACCTTCCTATCACCCATTTCTACTAAAAATAAAATTATCTTGTCTCTATCAATGCATACTTACTAAAGGCAGACCACCAATAACATAAAAGTCACTACCTTTTAAAAACAATAACCACCACAACAAAGAGCTCATATTTATTCTTATATTCAGTTCCCAACAATGAACAATAAACTTATACCTCCAGCCCAAAATTTTGACTTTCAGAGATTCTTTCTAAATTGCCCCTGGTTTCTAAGGACCAAGACTAAGTCCTTTAAAAAGATTTTTCATTTGTATAAAAACAAACAAACAAACCAAAAAACTACAGATGAATTTTTCTATAATAAAAAACTATTTTTAAAAATCCTAAACACATCATCTAATACACCAGAAAGACAGCATAAAATCAACTAGAATAATCACAACTCCTTTTTAAAATATAGTTCATTATAGAAGCAAAATCCATTTTCTATGAGGTATAAATACAGACATAGAAGTGGTATTTACATGTATATTAGTATCTGGAAAGACAAGGTTTATTTTGAAGAAATGACCAGTAATCCACAAACCTTATAAATATTAAATTAACATCAGCCATCAATACCTTCTGTGTAATTTTTATTCTATAACACATTAACTACTTCTCAAAAAAGCCAGAAAATTATATTTCCAACTTCTTTTAGAACTCAACACAAAACTCTCTCAGAGAAATCTTTAAATGAATCAAAGAAAAGAATATTCGTCAATATCTTAGCAGCCAAAACATACTTGATTTTTAAAAAATTCACAAATACAAATATATCCTAGTCAGTATCTCACTTTGGAAAATGTTAAGGTATCTAGCAAAAAGGCCTCAGAAACGGCAAGGCAAGTTGTTAGAAAGTGAGTGAAGGAAAAGCACATGAAAAAACATGCACTGACAAGCATGGATAGAGACACATATACATGTACACATCCTCCTTGGAATGCCTCATTCCAAAATGAGTTTCTAACAAATTTGCAAAATCTGAAGCACGTGCAGACATTTCAAAACATTAAACAAAAGTAGCAATATATTAGCTGTATGTAGTTAAGAGAAGTATATTTTAGAAAGGCGATTTGGAATTTTATGCTTATGACAATTCTACGAAGCAATAATTGCAAATGTGATTTCACCTTCTGAGAACAGTTACTCCTAGAATTGTACCAAACCAGTTTTTCTAGTAGTTATCTGCCCAGAAGACACCTTAAGGTTGCCGAATCGAAAATAGGATGAGAGTTTTACAACTTTCAAAAGTATACAGTTGATGATCACTTTCTTACAAATCTCCTCGAGGTATCATTCTACTCTCAATAATCAACTGACTAAAAAAAAAACTTAGCAAACAGACACTGTTGTCTAATATCACTAAGTGCCAAGAAGCCAATCAAAATCAACTATGTCAATTTTCAATCTAGATTTCTGAGAGGCTTGTGTTAAATAGAATAATTTTAATAGTTTTTCAAAGTGAGAAGAAACCAACTGAAACTGTTTCCTTACATCCCATTTTTACCATTCTTTAAGACTCTAAACCCACAACTTGTTAGATATAATGTGAGCATTTATTTACATTCAGTTCTAGGTTTTGGATTTAATAAGTTCCAATAAACTTTGTAACTGTCACACACAAATAAGCATTATCCCAAGGACATAAGAAATGATTACTCTAAGTAGAAATATGGTCTGTGAATTATTGTCTATTTTAATCTACTAAACAACACCATTTCTCATATATCATTTGGAAATAAACTTCACTCAGGTAAAATTGCCCCATTACAAATTAGCAGTATCAAAGTTTACTAGATTTCACTCTCTTAGCAGAGTCTAATAGCAAATATTAAATGTAGTTATAATTGGCATTATATCCTAGAACCAAAAAATGCATCTATATATTATAAAGGAAAGAAAATTATTAAATATGCTTTCAAAACATAATTTTACTAAGATTCAGCAAAGCACTATTTTAATACTGAGATTCGTAAATGTTCCTCAATCCTATCACAGAAAGACTTAATTTCATTTACAGAACACTTGAATGTTATTATATAGCACTGTATAAGACAGAAGGACAATGTATCTAAAGGATATTCCAAGTATTTTATGAACATTAATTACTTAAGTAACTATGAAATGTGCATCTCAGAGACAAAACAGCCAGAAGACAATGATGGTTCTTGGTCAAGGCCACATAGAGAAAGAACATTCTTGGACAACTCCTACAATACAGAATTCTATGGCTTCAAAAGTAGGAAAAGATTTTTTTTGTTCGTCTGTTTGCTTTTTCGAGACAGGGTTTCTCTGTGTAGCTTTGGCGCCTGTTCTGGAACTCACTCTGTAGACTAGGCTGGCCTGTGTCTGCCTCACGATTGCTGGGAATTAAAAGCATGAACTACCACTGCCTGGGTGGAAAACATGATTTTTAGAACTGGTAGATTACCTAGAAACTATCTTTTCCAGTATTCTCATCGCAGAGATTAAAAAAATTGGAACTCAGAGAAGTTGATTAATCTAGTTTCATAGTGCTGAGTAGTAAAAATTGCTCTCAATCTCCTAGTCCAGGATTACTTCCGTAGTGTTCCTAAACTATTTTCATTCAGAATTTCCATTAGACTCATGCTTCTATTCGAAGTGAGCCACATCCTATAATGATCTCAGTATATTCCAAAGAAACAAGGACATCTAAGAGATATTTAATCCTCCTATTGGATGTCCCTGGAGGACAGAAATGGGACGGAATCACCCAAAGGGAAAGGTAGATTATATACAGAACCACATCTGAAACTCTAAGTCTAGAACATGGAGAAAAACGGTCATGTGGAAAATAACCTAAGCACAACTGAAGGCAGTCTTAGTATAGCACAACAGAGACGACACAGATAATCTTCTTGATTCTTATTCTTAGTATAAATATTCCTAATAATTTATAGACATTTTCTTACTGACTACTACAGGCTGTCGTATGAGTTCATCAAATGAATTCACTGATACTTGAGTGTATAATTTTTCTATTTCTTGGTAGGCCTAAAAACACCTCTTTTCCTACCAATTTCTGTTTAACCTTGTGGAAGTTACAGCTAAAGACTCATAGCAGTAGACACTGTATACTAAGTTACATACTTCATTTATGTATGTAAATGTATGTAGATGGCAACCAAATCTGAAATCTGGCCAAGTAAGAAAAAAACACAACAATGTGAACAACACATTTTTCTAGGGAAATAACGCTTCACATGTGTAGTTATATACATGTATGCAAGTATCTTTCACACAGTAAGATTATATGGACTTGTGTATCTTCTTAGTTTGTTTCCATAAACTTAAATACAAAATATGCAATATATTTCTTCGTAGATAACTCACATATACAGCCTTGTTATAATCCATCTCAAATGTTGCTCACAGATTACTACATTGTAATAGTCTATTTTGAAAATTTCCCTAACAGAGCTACATAGATACACATGGTCTGACAACATATCTATAGAGATATGAACAATTACAGCTATGACCACTTCTGACATAGAACCACTGTCTTATGTTCATATTCATATGCAAGCACAGAAAAATCCATACTCCATGGTAGCATAAGTAATATGAAGGGCAGGATTCTTTAATAGCTCCAGTGGCTGAGAGTAATATGTTATGCAATGGTAGAACAGTAATATAAACAGCTAGTAGACTAAAAACTGGAGAACGCGCCAGGCAGTGGTGGCCCACACTTTTAATCCCAGCTCTCGGGGGGCAGAGGCGGGCAGATCTCTGAGTTAGATGCCAATCTGGTCTTCATTGCAAGTTCCAGGACACCCAAGGCTACACAAAAAACTTGTCTTGAAAAAAAAATAATGACACGCAACATATGGAACCGAAGATGAAAAAAGAAATTTGTTGGCAAGAGAGGCAATGGCTGGCAGGGGAATGGAAAGAACGTCCTGATTTTCACATAAAACGTTTATAGTTGGAAGTCCTACTTGACTGCTATCTACATACTTTTACTAATTAATTGCTAAAATGTATCAAAGAAGCCACAGGTTTAGGAGAGGAGTAGGCGTGGGTGGACAAAGATACCCAGGGACTATATAAAGCAAAGAAGAAAGTTCCAGTTATTGAAGAACCAAAGGACCCAGAGATTCTGAATGTACTCACTCTGCTGCTAAAGCTAAAAATGATTAATGTTGAATGGTAAGTTCCGAAGTCCTTGCCTTCCCTGCTGCCTACCTTCTGGTAGTGTCTACATTATATCTTTCTTTTTTCTACCCTTCAGTCTTTTAAAGTATTCCCATCTGTTCAGAATTACTTTAATTCCAAACTAGAATGTCTGTATTTACTAGGGGCGAGTAGTAGTAGAAAGAAATGATGGAAGGAGGTCACTGAGGTGTGCACTGGAAAATATACCTTGGCACCAGTCTCTCCCCTGCTCTTAGACACTGTGATGTAAGCAGTGTCTATCAGATGCTCCCAGCACCGTGATAGTCTACCTTGCCCAGCACCGTGATAGTCTACCTTGCCCTCGATGTACAGGATTCAGCTGACCTTGAACTAAAACCTCTGAGACGAAACGGTTTGACTGAGGTATTTGCCACATTGATGAAAAGTTGACCAGCTCAGATACCATCTGGATAAAAGTAAGTACATGTTAAATAAAATCGTCCATGATATATACTTATGGAGCTAAAATAATCTATTGAAAAAGCTGTGTTGTCACCTTAAATAATAATCATTTATCTGGGTAAATACCTCTCAGCAACTTTCTCAAGATATCCTTAAATTACTTTGAGAGAAATAAGACATTAAGCTTCAACGCTTATCCAAAATCAAAACCATTTGAAAATGCACAGCGTGGCTCTGTAAGAGAACATTAGCATGTTCAAGCTAACGGGATTAATAATTAAATAATTAAAATAAAAATCCAGAGTAAATGCACAGCGTGGGGTAGGGAGTGGCTCTGAGAGAGAACATTAGCATGCTCGAGCAAACGGGATTAATAATTAAAATAAAAATCCACAGTAAATTTGGACGAACAATTATGTCTCTGTTAAATAAAAGTATTTGCACTTTTAATGTTGCAGGACTTTGTTTTTATTTTGGTAACTTTATACAGAAGCAGAACGAACCAAGTTAAATGGAGAAAATACAGCAATCTTTATATTTGTACCATCTGGGTAAAAGTAAACTAATTCATAATAATGATTACTTATGACGGTTGGAAAATTTCAATAATAAGCACACTGTATAGCAAACATAAAGAGTGCCAATCAAGGAAAGCCAACACTTCCTATATTCTATATTCGAAATAGCTAGTCATTTATAAACCTTTCAAACAGTAGATTTGCTTCAACATTCCAATTTTAATTAATGACCTACTATTACTCCTTTGGAAAATAAATACTTAAATGCAAAGATTCCCGTGAAAAAATTGCTGTTTTGGCTAAAACTGAGATTGGAAGATTACCTGATTATTTCATCTCTTCCTTTCCCTGTTTATTAATCCGGGGTATAGTGCAACTACATTTTTGGGGTTGCCAGCAGGAAATCCTTTCCAAGTAAGCTGATTCCAATGAGTCATTAAAATTATAAAATACTATATTAAGCTGCAATAAAAGTGCTATGGTTTACTATTACTGTTTTCTAAATTTATTCATTAAAACTTTAAATTCCCTATACATATATCGACTGAAACTGCTACTGTCAAAAACTGAAAGGTCAACTGGCAGTGGCGGCACATGCCTTTAATCCCAGGACTCAACAGACAGAGGCAGGTGGGTCTTTGGGTTCAAGGCCTCCCCGGTCTATAAAGTTCCAGGTCAGCCATAGATACACAGAGAAACCCTTTCTCAAAAAACAAAAACAAAAAAAAAAGAAAGAAAAATTCATTTGTGTATGGGGACATATGCCTCTCTAGTCCTAGACCTTGGGCATCGGAGACAGGAGGATTTGAGGCTAGCTGGGCTACAGAGTAACAAGACCAGGTCTCTAATAAATAAATAAATAAAGATTTAATTGTATTAAAAAAAGAAAAAAAATCTTCAACAACAACTCCATCTCAAACCTGGACCCAACGACCCATTGCCATAACATGAATCCCAACATTTCCCATCATTTGCCTTCTATGGAAAGTCCTGAAGACTTAGTAACTTAATCAAGATCTCTATTTTTGTGACTATTTCTAGAGTCTTCTCGTTTTCTAATTTAGAATTCTTCTCTTTTGTGATTTTGAGCACTCCAAAACAGGTAAAGGATACCAAAAAAGTACTGAAATATGACAAATATATGGTGTTTGGTCTAAATTACAGAGGCAGGTTTAGACACTACAGAATTTATTTCTTGTCCTTTATCTCATGTTCTATTGCAATTTTGAGTAAAAATAGAACACATCCTCTAAGTTGACCCTACATTTAAGCTAAATGTAACCTAAATTTTGGTTTTCTACTTGCATGTCTAAGATTGTCTATAGCCACTAATACATTCAGAACTACTTAATATCTTCAAAGTACGTGCCTAAAATAATTGCTTACTCCCCACAGCATTCTGAAGCTATGGACAACTTCACGAAAGCACATTTTCCTATTGGCTAGTACTGGCTAGCAGTCACGATTACTTCTTCAGTTTAATCTAAGTTAGATACTGCTGAACGTTTTTATCAGTCATCCACTAAAGGGTTTGAGCAAGTTCCCACAAAATTGCAACATATTAAAACCAAATATTTGTGCTTGGAGGTTTCCAGAGATACATTTTTTCACGATTCAGATTTGTAAAGTATAAAAAAAAATTGTAAACAACAAAACTTGAAGAAGTAGCCAGACTGAGCTTAAATTGCTCCTGCAGAAGATAGGGAAAACATTTTATTTAAGACCATGCAATCATGTCAACTAAATGCATCTTTCTACCATGGCCTCTTTAATATATTAGTCACTGTACATAGTGTCATATAAAGGCTTTATAAATCACAAATATCAAAATCAATAATTTACTGTTTAGTCAAACCCCCATTTAGAGAATCAGCATGATGAATTGGTTGTCATGAGTAAGCATGGAAAACTTTGCTAATGTTTCAAATACACAGAAGAGCACACGTGACCAGACTGCATAGTGCGCTCAGTCTCATCCGACACATCCAAAGGAGGAGGAATACAGGGATGTTGTGAAGCTCTGACCACACAGCAGTTTGGACAGCCTACTTTTTCAGAAGTTCTTTAAAAATATTTTCAAATTAAAAATCTGGCAAAATTTAGCTATTAAAATACCAAAACTTAAAATAATTAAAATACCAAAACTTATTTTTCATGTCTTAGTGACATTTTCCTCTGCCTTTTACCTTCCTTAAGTTTAAAACAGAGACACAAGCCTTTCTAAAATACCTCAGCCTTCAAAAGTCACAAAAGCCACGGTGATCCACTTCAGGCATCGACACAGAAATGTGCACAAACGCTGCCTTTCATTCCTCACCCGTCTGCCCCTCGCCCCAACTGGCTTAGCTGATATGCTTTGACATAAAGCACAGATTCTGCTGAGAGAAAGATGTTCTTCCCTTGGCTCTTCAAGAGTCAATAGCGAGGCACAGCAAACTTTTATACCTTTAAGGCAAGCGCTCTCAAACATTAGTGTTTGAAGAATCACCTGGGGTGAATAAAATGTCAAAGTCTGGGGGCGGGGACTCATACTTTGCATTTTAAACAAGTACTCAGACATATTATCACACCAGGTCTAATAGGCTTGGGGAAAGGCTGCCTTAAAATCAAGGTAACCAACCCCTGCCCAAGATACGCAAGCCACAGTAATGTTCGGGTTCCTCTCCATCAATGGACCGACCACCTTAGCACATTACATTGGCTGCTCACCACTGCCAAACCAGTATCCACAGCCCTTATCATGCTCTCCCACATTCAAAAGCGTCTCAGGTCAGGGAGAGTCTGAGAGCAAGATGCCCAGATGACAGAGGCAGACAGACAGATGCACAGTGGCAAAAAGTGTGAAGTACAGGAACGAGAAAACAGTGGGAGTCAGACTGATTATGCAATCCGGTTTCAAAGTTAGCCACTGGTTTTAAACTTCGTCCATTAGCAAAATTGGACAGAACAAGAGACCCGTGGACTGGCTGCAGTTCTGACACTAATTAGCTTAATGACCTCAAGTGCTATTTTTCTCTTCTGTAAATTAGAGGAAAATGCTACTTCCCTTGTTTATCCCACAGCAATGATAAGAAAGCCAAATGAACTTAGGTTTGTGAACTGAAACTGCAAAATACAAAACAACACCACAATGCAAATATTATTAACACAGTTCTTAATCAACACACCCTAGACATCAGTGGAAGATTAATTGATAACTGAATGTCTTCAAATACCTCAGGGTCTCTTATTAAATAAATTCTTATCAGAAAAAAACAGGTACAGAAAAATGTAGACCCTTAGACATACCCTGAAGTTGATTTTTTGAATAAATCCTTGAAATCGGCTTGTTTTAAAGACAATTGCCTCCGTCTCCTGAAAGTGGAGTGCAAAAAAAAAAAAATCTGGTTAATTGTGACTTTATTGTATCTGGTTCAAAATTTTCAATGCACAACCTGAAAATATTTAATGTAATTTAATAGGCCATATTTGTAAAATCTAAACACTTAAGGCCATACAGAACAGTTTGCCACTATATAAATTAGTTTTACAAAATGTAACAGAAAGTCATAAGATTCAATTTGTTTTTAGAAGCTTTCTTAATATTTCAGAAACTATAAAATTCTGATTGGCATTAAGTACTACATTGGTTTGCAGCTGATCTATAAGGCCAAGCTAATCAAATTAGCATAGAAGGAAACGGTTTTTTTTTCCAGTAGATAAACTTCAGCCTTTGGAATGATTTGTCAGTTTTTTAGCTTTTTACACTTAAAGGTCAGCTCTTTTCTGATACACTGCTTTGTCATGAAGACCAGAAAGCAAATGACAGACATTTTAATCATTCAGAGAACAAATGGCTCATGTTCTTCTAGGTTAATTTACTACCTTTTTTCTTATTTCCATACTGCCTATAATTAATAAAAACAGCTAAATAGATGTACAATCCCCTGTACAGTAAATTTCGGGGATTTTTTCCGTGAAGTTTTCTAATATAGCCAGCTCCTTCGGAATACACACACGCACACACACACACGCACACACACACACACAAACACACACACATACATACACACACACACACACGCATACATCTCAACATTGGACAGACATTCTTCTGGTACTGCCTCCGGAATGCAGTTTTAAAAATAGAGACCACTACCAGAAACACTGCAGTATATGCTGCTGACAGTCAAATATCCTTAAAAAGATGACAATTTGCTGGCAGATGTTTGAGGCACTCCAACACAATGCATAATTTATTTGCATTTATTGCATTGATGTTGCTATCAGCTTATACAAAACAAACATTAGCCTTCCCTAATATTTTCCTCAAAATAAGCCATCTCGGAACTTTTTTTCTGGATCATTTCACAAGCATTAGTGCATTATTAAAGTCATAACTAGATTAAAGTCTAGAGAATCTTTAGAAAGACCATGACAAAGACATTATCCAAATATCCTCTTAAGTCAAAGGGCTCTCTACAAAAAATGACGCTGTCGAGAATTTTATTTCTTTGTGAAAATGATATATTAAAGACAGTGTCTCTTTAATGGAAATACTATTTCAAAGCTTACTTTAAAAATGCTATACACAAAAATATTATGGTTAAATAAGAAAAAGGTATAATAGGTTAAATTCACATTTGTCATTACTTCTTATTAAGCCTTGCCAAGCAAATGCCAATTCTATTACTCCTATGCATATAATATACTAAAATATCTTTAAATACAGGTTATTTTATATTCTTATTAATATTATTCCTTTTCTTTGTGTATATAAGAACAATCTGGTGTGCCACCTTCTGGTGACTAAGTGAAATTATCTATCTCTACACAAGTCCCTATTCTTTATTTTAACTTTTAAAAATACATATTTCTCAACCTGCATTACATTTATGCTATATAAATAAATCCATTCCAAAGTCTGAAGTAAAATAAAAATTCCTTAGAGGTTTTGTAAAAGGAAATCAAGCTTTACACACGCACCCTATGATTGTTACATGGTTACCAATATGTCTCCTGAATTCTACAATACATATAAAATTGATTTTTATATACCGTTACACAGCCACATCTCAAAATAACAGGCATGCCATTTTAATGAATAAGTAAGAGTAGTAAATAAAGGAAAAGAAAGGTTTCTTACCAGTAAGCCCATTTTTCTCTTAAGGTTTGAACTCTCATCATTTGTCATGTTCTTGTGGATCCCTCTCTCATCAAATTCTCTGGAGTTTTAAAGTTAAGAGCTGTGATGCACAGCTAGGCTCTGCTACTACACAGTAGCGCACCCTAGTGCCTCTGCCTGGTATAACACTTCAGCTGTGGCTCCCAGAAACAGAAACAAGCCTTGCAAATACAAAAGTCCATGTCCCGCACATCTTGCCTTGATCAAAAAATTAGTCAGTGCAGTAGAACTACTTATATTTCACATCTAATCTCCTGATCAGAAATGAAAATGGGAACTGAGTGAATCCAGAGCTTAGAAAGCTGAAGAGGAAGAAAACGCTCCTCTCCCAGCAGAGGCAGGGTGAGATGATGCATCAGGAGCTCTGCCTCAGACAAAACATGTTTACCTCAAAATAAGCTTGTTTTTGCCAGGATCAGGGTTCATTATTTGTAATATGGTCTTAAATCTTTATTATCTTTCACACTTTCCTCTATACCACAGATAGTATTAAATCCTAGCCAGTCATTAAATACTGTATTTTTTCTCTTACATCAATTTTCCAGGAATCTACCTCCTATTGGTTTGTCTAAACAAACAAGCTACTTCAAAAGAAACGCATGTAACTGTTCTCCCCGCATCTCCCATTTTAATGCTTCAATCATAGTATTTCTAGATCACTCTTGAATAAAGCTACATGCGATAAAAATTTTAGTATTCAGTGAGTACTCAAAATTCATTTATACTCTTGGAATTACCTGTGTTATATACTATGTGTACTGATACTGATAGACAAGTGAACCAGAGAGACAGCTTTTTTAATCTCAAGAAGCTCCTGACTGAGGGGGGGGAATGAGGCAGAAAAACATGGTGAAGAAGCTTTCGTGGCACAGAACCAGGGTGCCAGAGCAGAGGAAGAATGAAAACCGTGTTGCAACTGACGCTAAATACTGACTTACAGCTGGCGGTGGCTGAGTGGCTGTAAAGAAAGTGGCAGTGTTGAGGGACGTGCATTTTAAGGCATACAAAGGACCACAGAGCAGAAGACAATGCATGACAGTGAAAAGATTTGCATTGTATCCTTTGTGTTATGAGAATCCATTTGTTGAGTGAGTGGATGGATCAACAGCAGAATTAACCAGGCAGTAAGTGCAGCAAGAATCCACTACACAGTGGCTGGCTGGCTCTTTCAGCTCACTGCTGTAGCAGCCCAGAAACAGCAGGCTGTCGTTCCCTCCGTCATAACCAGTTTTCTTTGTTCTTTCTTGCTTTTGCTCCACAGGTCCTCCTGGCATGCATTTTTACCCCCTCCACCTCCTTTTCTGAGAGAAACCCACCCTTGTAGATTTACCCTAAATTGTACTCTTTTCTGTAATATCGTCCAATTTTTCTTAAGAGGGGCTTGCGTTATTCTAATGTTTAGCATGCGATACATAAGAAATCACTTTGATCCTATGCTCATTACATGAAACAGAATTGATCAAAAGGGTGACAATAAGGGCAGAAGGCAGAGAATGGGGCCGCATGAGCTCAAGAAACCCACTTTTCCAGATTTCAAAGTACATACCTCTTCTAATAACTTCCTAAACCATGCTCAAACCTCCAAGGAGAATATAAAAATGGTGGGGAGATGAGCCCTGTTAGACAGGAGCTTCACTTTATTGCTAGGTATATCATACCTCTAGTTCCAAAATTACAGAGGACAGATGAAAGATGCCAACAGAATAGCTGAAAGATGGACAAGTGACCTTTAGAAAACAGCTGTTAAGTTGGGGGAAACTGTGACCATGTTTTATCACTAGCAGTAAAGCAAAAGTATTCACCTTGAAGGCATTCAGTAAACTAAAGGAATTCATGAGGAGCACGGAAAGAGATGGGAAACAGGGTGAATTATTTGATCCTGCTTCAATATCTTCAGGGACAGGCTGTTAAAGGAGAATACCTACGTGTAAGAAGAGAGCTGTAGTTTTTAAAGGGTTAACTGTTTTGCTGGGAGATTAATATAGAAAGAGCTGTCCTTAAGTGTGTGAATATCAGTATTTTCACTCTATGGAATCACATCTCATTTTGCCCAATGTCGAATACTCAGTAAGTATTCGAGCTTTGTTTCACCCTGTTGATCTTAAGATTTATTCAAGGATACAAAAGCCATGATGTTTTCATTTATGTCAATAATGAAAGTCTTTTCATCATAATCATTGCTTTTATGTTCAAATGAATGAAGAGGAAGAGGCTAATAATTTCAAAACGTAGCTAATAATTGAAAGTGTATGCTCTCTGACTTAAGATTTCCAAGATAAGAGTTGTCTACATACCCTTTTCTTTCATTGAGAGCTTTATACTAATTTTTAAGAAAATAATTAAATACAGAGGAAAATACAGAGGGTATGTAACTTTGGAAATGTCCCATATCTTCTCAAATAATCTTCAGGAAGGATTAGTAGTTAGGAGGACATAAAAACTGCTTAATTTGTCTCCAGAATAATGTTTTAAAACTGCACATTAATGATATCAGGGACTGAAAAC
The DNA here is from genome assembly GCF_037038515.1 of Microtus pennsylvanicus. Classification (NCBI taxonomy): domain Eukaryota; kingdom Metazoa; phylum Chordata; class Mammalia; order Rodentia; family Cricetidae; genus Microtus; species Microtus pennsylvanicus. The sequence continues at coordinate 57,091,718 of NC_134601.1, read as the reverse complement.
AAAGTAAGTCAGACCATTCACCCATTTAGTATAACAGACAACAGAGTAACTATTCTAGTATTTTCTTTAGACCAGACAGGAAAGACAGATCAAGTTTACATTATCATTTCATTAGAATAGATATTTTACTGAAATTATTTTAGCTAGATAATTTCAAGGTTGTAAAGGGAATGGGGGAGAGGAGTGATTACAAAAAACTACCAATGAAAGCCCATTAATAAGTATCGGATATCTGTGATTAGTTGTAACAAGTGTCTACTAGGCTTACGATAATTCACTCCAATTTCACATTAAATATCATCTTCTTATCACATTCATGACAGCTTTCTGGCTGCTGAGATGTAAGATAGCTCAGAACATGGTTGAAGGGAGGTTGTTTATAGAGCTTTCTGTCCTTAAGTCTATGTATGGCATATTTGGAAAATCATTGGTATAAAGAAGGGTTAGTCTAGGAGCTGACAGCCGACAACCAGGGAGCCTGCACTTAGGTTCTGACTGATCTAGGTCCTCTGTGCCCATATTACAGTTGTGTAGCTTGGTCTTTTTGTAGGACTCCTAATAGTGGGAATAGGAGCTGTCCCTGACTCTTTTACTGGCTTTTTGGAACCCTATTAATGTTTTATATTAAAAGAAATTATTCATATTCCTATAGCTCCCAAGTTCATACTACAGGAGAATTACCAGATTTCAGTAGTATTGGCATTCAATACTATGGAGCAAAGGAAAGGGAATGGAAAAGAAGGCTTTTACTGCTACTGATAACTTGTCTGTGGATTAGGGGAGAAATGGGAAAGAAAGCAAAGACTAGGGTTTCGTAGCATTCCAATCCTACAGAACAAAATCTGAAGTGTCTTAGATATCCTTAGAATAGGTCACAACTCAGGGCAGTAGGGATGGCTCAGTGGTTAGGAGTAATGGCTGTTCTTGCAGAGAACCAGGTTCAGTTTCCTGACCAAACCTGGTGACTCACAACTATCTGTAACTTCAGTTCTGGAGGGAGAGATGTTCTCTTCTCGCCTCCATCATTAAACAGGGACATGCATGCTGCACATACATTAAGGTGAAACATTCCTATGTGTTGGATAGGTCAATGAATCTCTTTGTTAAAAAAAATCGTATAGATCCTGCAATCTTTTCTCCCCATCTTCTAAAGAATTTCCAAAACTCTGCCTAATGTTTGGCTGTGGGTCTGCATCTGTTTCCACCAGTTGGTCTCTCAATCTGGTCAAATGTGATGGCCAGGGGTCAGGGACACCACAGGAAAACTCACAGAATCAACTAACATGGGCTCATAGGGGCTCCCAGAGGCTGAACTGACAACCAGGGAGCCTGCACAGGACTGACCTGGGTCTGCTGTATATACATCACAGTTGTGTTTTTTGGTCTTCTTGTGGGACTCCTAACAGTGGGAGCAAGGGCTGTCTCTGACTCTTTTATTGGCTTTTGGGACTTTACTTCTCATATTCAGTCACCTTGCACACACCCTTAATACATGGGGAAGTGCTTAGTCTCACGCAACTTGATATGCCATGGCTGGCTGATCATGAGAGACCTGCCTTTCTTAAACAGAAGTAGAAGAGGAGTAGATTGGGGTGGGACGGAAACAAAGGAGGACAGGAGGGATGAATTGGGAGGAGAGGAGGGAGGGAAAACTGTGGCTGGAATGTAAAATAAATCTATTAAAATAGTAAGGAACAAAATTCATAGCATATAACTGACTACACAGCAATACAACAGATGGAAATTCACACTACTTAACCAATATTAATTATTCAAAGTTGACCATAAATATACATATTTTACTAACATAAAGAACCTAAAAGGGGTTAGAATATATGTGCTAGGATATTGGTTAAGTTTAATTTTTTATCATTCTATTTTATTTGTATTTTATGTCTGAGTGTTCTGCACATATACCTGCAGGCCAGAAGAGGGCATCAGATCCCATTATAGACAGCTGTGAGCCACCATGTGGGTGCTGAGAATTGAACTCAGGTCCTCTGGAAGAGCAGCCAGTGCTCTTAACTGCTGAGCCATCTCTCCAGCCCCATTATCATTTTATTTTGAAAAATATAAATAAACTATCTGAACTCCCCAAACACAAGCTCAAACCTTTTAGATTAATAAACAAAAACATCCCCATCTGTCAATTACTTGTGGATCTGATTTTCCTAGCTAGTTACTAAGTAAGATATTTACTTGTGTTAAGTACCAGCTTAATCTCAACCAGAAAAAATTCTAGTATTTTATTATACTTCTTAATTCTTAAGTATCTCATTTTCATTTTCATTTTCATGTTAACCTGGTCCTCAAGAAGGCAATGTTCTCATCATTCTACCAGTGAGAAAACAACGTTGTTAAATGATGCACTTGGTAACAGCTGCTGAGATAAATGGAAAACAAGAATCAGGCCTCTGACATCTAATTCAGTGTTTATGAGGGGCACACACACATGCACACACGTGGGTACACACACAGTGTTGTTTATTTTAAGGAAAACTGCAAACTACAAATACTAAGCACACTATCCTCCCTAAGTTTTCACATAGTGATGGGGAGGAATAGGGAGTAACTCGTGAAAGTTTCACTATACCAAAACATACAAATAAACAAACAAAAGTTGCAGAAGTGTTGATCTATACCTGTGCCAGAAATATCTTCCCAATGTCAATTTGAGGTTTCCTTTTACCTATAAATCAGCAATTTTTTGTCATACATTTTAACCATCCCATATTTTATTGTGCCCAACTACTTTCATAGATGATTCCATTTGGAATTCCGTGCTCCCTGTCAACCAAAGAAATGTCTAGCCATTTTTAAGTATTCATGAATACCCCTTTCATGAAACCCTCCCACACTCATTACCAGGTGCCGGGTTCTAGTTTCCTGAGGAATATATCTCCTATCTCTTTGGATTAGAGCTGCTTGTTTCTTTTCCCTCCCCATCTTTCTACACACACACACACACACACACACACACACACACACACACACCAAATCCTATTCATGTAAGGTTAGATTTTATGTTTTTATAATCCCTAAATCAGTGCCTCACAAATATCAACTTGATAAAAAAAAAAGATAAATTTTGTAAAACTCATGTCAGCAGAGGTAGGTTCTTCTTTTCTTTCTAATCCTAATTTTTGATAGTTAAATAAGAAATCATTAAAGGAGTTTTATCCTCCCCAAACTAAAATATGAGTCACAAGCTGCAAACAAAAGACTGTAATAACAAGCAGCACACCGAAAGTGCTTCTGTTCGATGCTTGCATGATAGACCCTTTGACTGGCAGCACGCTCGGCACAGCAGATAAATAACCGTGGAAGAGATGGATGTGGGGGTGACTCACTAAATGACTAATGAACTGTATTGAGAAAAGGAAATGCTTAGCTAGAATAAAAGCAGTGCTCATTGTCAATTTTCTAAGTAAAGGCAAAATTGGTAAAGCTGAGAGAGTGAAGAAATGTGTTTCACAGGCTTGTCACCAGCTAATCTAGTGAATGCTGAAAAAATGAAGGCGCGCCTCCTAAAGCTAGTCATTTCCACAGACTAGTAATTAAAAATGATAGAAGTCTATTCTGTGGATTGCTAGATTCTATTAAATTCTTATTTCCACCAGTGTTGATGAAAGAACACATTCTGAAACCCAATATTGGCAATCAATGCTCCACTAGATGGAGCAAAAATATTAAACAGTAGGTTCAATCAAGCAAGCTGCTGCACATTGCCAATACCCAGTAACACAAACGGTATGGAGGGCAGTCGAGAGGAAATTATACAAGCAAACGGGAGGCTGGGAGGAGGAAGGAGACTAGCAGAACGATGGGAAGGAGTGAAGCCGTGGGGGGATGGAGGATACAGTCAAAGCATATCATATACTCAAAGGAATCTGTCTTAATGCAACCCAGCAGCATGCACAATTGATACATCCCAATGAACAAAATACGATTAAGTAGAGAACTGAAACCCAGGAAGGCATAATGCTAACATGACCTCAACTTTCAAAATAAAGGAATACAGAATTTTGATTAAAGAGCTAAGAAACCTTATTCAATTAGAAGCTTATTTAGGTTTACGAATGAATCTCTGTTCTTTAGCTCCACATTTCCTTGTCTCTTCTTTCACGCAGACTGGCAGGGAACAAATATCAAGGACATCAACACAGGGAACAATATAAAAATAAAATACAACTGGATTTCCCAAGAGAAAGAGCCTGTTTGCAAACCGGATTACCATGGAGTACGGGCAGTGAGGGAGGAAGCTGTAGGAGCTATGTGGGCTAACTGAAGCGGATCATTAGCCACTATCTCCAGGGTGTCTTGGGAAATGGCTGGGAGGCCTGTTGGCTTTCACCAAGAAGAAGAAAAAAATGTGGTCTTATAATGTGATCTTTGGATTTTGCTAACATTGGACTCAAATTTGAGGACAGTAATTTAGCATGCAAGGCCTTCAAGCCTGGTTGCGAGTATAAGAAGCATAAAGGCTATTAGGAATCCGAGCCTAAAGAAAGGGCAGACCGGGAGCCACAAAGAACAATCAGCCAGCCAGGAATGCAGACACTACCAATTAAAGGAAGAAGGTCCTGGACAATGAAATACAGAAGCCAAGATGGGACCCTGCACGAACAAATCACAAGCCAAGGCTGAGCTTAAACACCCTACCGCTTGTAATCTTCAGGAGCCTCTTTTCCTTTTTAATTTTATTTAAATAACTTTTTTCATTTATTTTACATACCAACCAGCTTCCCCTCCCCATTCACTCTCCTTCCATCTCCATTCAGAAAGGGACAGGCCTACCATGGCCTTGCACAAGCATGCCACATCAAGTTGAGGCAAAACTGAGTTCCTCCCCTTACCTTGAGGCAGGGTCGGGTAATCCAGCATGGGGAACAGGTTACCAAGAGCCAGCTAAGCGCCAGGGAGAGGTCCTGGTCCCACTGTCAGAAGTCTTCCTAAGAGACCAAGCTACATGATTGTAGGAGCCTCTTTTTCAATGCAATTCTATTTCCCAGTACAACTACTTAACAGCACCACCTTGCCCAGAAATGCCATGTAGCCATGAAGAAAAAAATGACACAACCTGATGCATATAGCAAGTCTGTGCACGAGAATATACAGGACCAATATAAGGGGGAGGCCAAGAAGGGAAACTAAGGAATGGTTTGAAGCAAGAAGTGTGCAGTCTCAAAATAGCTTCTGCTGTTGTGAAACTCCCACTAATCTCCAATCTCGCTTCCTCTTGCCCCATTGTTTGCTCTGTAGTACTATCAGAATTTACAGCGATTACAGGTTCATGTGAGCTAACCAGAAGCCTGCTGAGATTATAATAACTCTAGCTTCTGAGATGAGGGGGCTAGCAGATATTCACACATTAGTGTGGATTAGTTCAACCAAGTCTCTTCAAAGAGCAAAGAGCTCTTGCCCTGAGGGACTGAAGCTGGCTGGACTAGAAGGAAAACTTCTGTGACCCTGGCAATATTGGGCAGGGTGCTATTTCATGAATGTAAGCAGCACAAAGGGACTTTGGAAGGTAGTAGGAATCAAGGAAATGGGGCTCAGTGGATAAAGTCCCTTCCAGCCTTGAACCCTGATAACCTAAGTTCCATCTCTGGGAACTCACTCCTAGTTGTTGTCATTTGACCTCCACAAGTGTGCCATGGCACTCACACATGCCTACACAGATAAGCGTATTTATATATTTAGAAATATACACGTATATACACACATGTGTAACAACAATTATAGAAAAAGAAGCCATGAATGTGAAATAGAGCAAGGAGGTAGTATATCTGACAATTTAGAGGGAAGACAAGGATAGAAAGTGTGTTGTAGAACAGGGAAACGGGATGTTCAAAAGGTCATACAAAAACAACAAAGCTCATCTTCCTCTACAACTCTGGCTTCTGGTCCAAAGTCAAGCACTTCTTTCCTGATGTTGTTTCTACGTGGCTCTGAGTCTCAGGCTAGTACTGTCCAAGGGACACAATTGACATTGACTACGCACGCAGATTAACTATAGTAATTGTAGTTATTGCATCCGGCATACACATTTCACCATCACAGATGTGATATGCAATGGTTAAAAAACTGATTTGCAAGTAAACTTTGAGAAAAATTCCAAAAAAAAAAATCTCTTGCAAAGATTGTGGATGACCTCCTATTTTCACAGAAGTTTTGCCTTTTCTTGAGTTTCAAATATTCAAATCTGGTTATTCTAAAGGTAACCAAATGCCCTTTTATAAACTCCCCCAGCACTCACCACACATGTGTAGCTGCTTCTCCTTACATGTGCTCACTTCAGCATTCGAAACAAAGACTGTAAGCCAAGCACCTACAGGCAGAGGTCCTTCATTCCACTACTCAAGTGTTCAATAAGCATCTACTTTGTAACCAGGGCCTGTGCTTAGGCTGCTACATCGACACAATAAATTCAGGCCCCTGCTTTCAATGTGAGAATGGTCTAAGTGACATGAGATGTGAAGTAAATACAGTAGTCTCTAGCTGGAATAAATGAGCAAACCACAGATAGCCTTAACTGTACTAGAGCAGGAAATCGGAGAACGCTTGACAGAGAGGACAACAGACCTGAGTATTTATAAACACGCAAGAGCATGTAAAGCATCAAGTCAGGGGGGAGCAGAGAGGGAGGAGGATACAACACTAGTTAGGGCACAATTCCAACTGGGACCAAATCAGGTCAAAATAAGATAGCAGTACTGGAAGACAGTCAAAGAGATTTTTATGGAATAGAATATACAAGTCTAATTAGCAAATGTTTATCACTTACTATGTGCCAAAGAATATTAAAAATGTTTCGCCTACTTGATCACTGAATTTACTATATTTTTATAATGTAAATTTTGATAATATCCTTTCCAAAATACAAAACTAAGACAGAATAACAAAGCAATATGGCTACTGTTACACAGTATATAAATACTGGGCCTAGAATTCGGAACAAAGCAGTCTAGCTCCAAAAGTCATATATTCTTAAGCCCCTGATATATTATCTCCATATGTGAGGGGATAAAGGAGAGGCGGAATCTAGATGACATTCAGTTTATTGACAAAGAAAAAGGTAGAGGTAGAAGGAGCTTCTAACAGAGACAGCAACAGTGCCTAAGTTAAGCCGAGGCTCTTCAACTTCAGTTTATTTTCTCTGTATCGTACTGCTAGCCAAACAGGTACCATATTATGAACCCACTTTGTCCTCTGTTCAAGAACTTGGCACATTTAGATTCTTGGAATTATTGATAAGTCCGACTTTTCACCTTTCTTAGGATGAGAGCTCCAAAGGCAAAAACCATGTCTTTGTTCAATTTTGATGAGCTTAAACTAATGTTCAATATGTACTCATTAAAAATAAATTCCCTTGAGCACAGAAAACAGAGTTTCTTGAAGTTTCCATTTTCCAGTCATCTGTGACTCGTCCTCATTTGTCATCTCAGGGGAAACTTTATTGTTTAATTTTGTTTTAAATCAATACTAAAACTGAACATTTATTTTAAAACAAAATTCCTGTGACTGTGACAAGAAAAGGAATATAATTTACCTTTGATAAAAACAATTCATCAAAAGAGATAGATGGCTCCTATAACAGGTAGTATTTGTGACCAACCTAATATCCTTGCACACAGTACCACACACACCTCACTACTGATTAGGCTTCATTGTTGATAGTTGTTTATTTTTTGAGCTGACATTCATATGAAATAAAATTAATGACTTCAGTGAACATTTTAGAGGCATCTAGTGTTTTCAGAATGTTGTGGAGTCATTTCACCAAAATTGTTGCAAAATGAGTTTATTCCCCCAGATAAAATTTATATCCATGAAAGACTTGCTTCCCATCACCCCTTTTTACATTTTGGCTAGAGTGAATAGGGATGTCCTGCACATGAGCATACACTGGTTTGAGCACGAGTCTTCCATTCTTTCAGAGATATACCTATAAATGGTATTTCTGATTCATAAGGTAACACCACAATGACCGTTAAAAGACTAAACCTCTCAGATAGGTTTTGGGTAGCCTTTTTTGTGTTTTTGTATGTTTCAAAGAAGCACTGTCATTGAAAATTTTCACACCAAAATGTGTTTCTATACATATGGCATGCAAAGAAAAAAATCATTCCCATTATGCATATAAAATAGAAATTTCAAATTATTTCATCATATTTATGGAATACTTGTTTTGTATATAATTTATTATTCTATAACAGCAGCAAACAATTTGAACACATACCTAATTTTGTCTCCGTATACAATCAAATGATACATCACTAAGTTCATTAAAACCATTCCTTAATATTGCCATAACCCTCACTGCATAGATCTGTTTTTTAAATTCAGTTTTTATTTACTGAAACATGATGACTTCAAACAATAAAATAGAAAAAAAAAACCACAGTTCACGCACTTCACCATTATGTATATTATAAAGACTTGTTTCTTCTAATAAAGGAGGGTTTGAAGTATCCATGTAAACAATGCAGAAATGCATTCTTGAGCATGCCAGAGCATTGCACTGGTAATGCATGGGTCTGAAGGAGGTAGTGGTACCTGTCCTAGTCTTGATTTAAACAATAACATCCATTAAAGTGATAAGTGTGATACAACATGGTTTTCTTCTTCCATCAATCATTAAAATAAATAGAGACTCTATTCAAATTGTGCTTTGTATATCCAGTACAAAACACAGCACCCTCTAGAAACCTCTGACCTAATAGGATCTTATCCTCAGATATTGCATTGCCCCCCAAAAAGAAGCTTAAAACTTATCTTCAAACTAGCAATACTAACAATGCATGGATTCCCCCCTCTCTGTCTCTGTCTCTCTGTGTCTCTCTCTCTCTCTCTCTCTCTGTCTCTGTCTCTCTCTCTCTCTCTCTCTCTCACACACACACACACACACACGGGGCGGGGGGGGGGCAAGGGAGCGCTAAAGAAAGCTTTCTGACAAATGTCTTTAACATCCCCTGAGAAAAGTTGAGTCTGGTGGGCACTGTATATAAACCAAGCTATAGGCAAAAACTAAAGAAAGGACACACATTCATTTAAATTCGTAATAATTTCCACTAAGGAGAATGCAGTCATCCTTTCATTTAACAGGACACTTTGGTTCAAATAATAATCACTACTTTAAATTGCATGCTCCATTTCTTTCTATATATAACCAAGCATGTCATCTTCGAGATTATTCTTCATCTAATGGCAAGTATAATTTAATTCTTATGATATACAGACTATCATAAAAATCTTTGCATTTATTCTTCTTAAGTAAAGTGAAATTTAAACCACTTTAGAATGCAAGTATCCATTAATATATACAAGTAGTATAAAATTAATAAGCTACATTAAAAGTTAAATTTTCTATGTGGAGATTGTATTGCCATTGATCCACACAACTTAAGTTTGTTCAAAAACAAACACAAATCTGTCCACACACAAAATATTTTTAAAATCATTCCAAGAGAATAAAGTGATTATAAAATAAATATAAGGGTTAACAATGATAATACATGTAAAGTTCCTAGCGGAAGTCCCATGAACATCACAGCCATTTAGCAGATGACAGCTTAGATCCTTCAAGATCAGGTGGCTCTCCATGTAACTAAACCATGGATCTTGAGGCCATAATTAAATTTTAATTATCAGGTTTACTTTAGTCAGATTTTCTCACCTATTTTAGCACCCAATACATTCAACCCCATCTCATAATCCTATGTATTTTTTAATAAATTTTATTGGGTTATAAGCATCATTGAGTGTACAACAATGCTTGTAAAATAAATGATAACTAAACCACTAAGCATATAAAAGGGAAAACCATCTATGTAATAAACAAAATATCATCTTGCCTCTTTATAGCACCATATTAATTGCAGAGCACCTTTATATTTTGTGATTTCATTCATTTGTCATCTTTTATAGCTCTATGGTGACAACAAGGGAAGCTGAGACCTACGGAAGTCAAACGATAGTTTGCTATCAGCAAAGCTGTGACTAAGAAGTAACTTTATTAAAAAAAAAGGAAACCAAGTTTATAAAGACTAATAGAAACAGATTGAGAAGAATAAGAACACACACACATTCGTAGTAATAAAGGCGGTAGCTAGGCATGGAGACAAAGACAAGAGACAAAGACACAACACATAGAGCCCCAACAGGAAGAAATGTTCATCTTTATGGGATTGTAAAGCATCACCTTCAAGGAGACTTGAAATGTGTTATTTTATCTTGTTCAACTACAAACACAATAAAAGTGACACTCGAATGGACAACGGAGACTTTAAATTGCCTTCACCTGTCTTAATCTAATTCCTGAAGGTTAAAAAGACTCCACAACATCAGAGGACTGGAATGGCATAAAAATGGAGTCATGAGAAACCGATTAGCAGTGCATAAAATGAATTCTAAGCTCAAGAATCATAGCTACCAGAAGCAACAAGCACCCCTAAGATCTAGATTAAATGACCAAGGAAGTGTTTTCCACACAGGACTGGAGAGGACAAACATCTGGCTCAATGAAGGGGACAGAAGTTTCTGTGTTGTTCATCCAGTAGAATTTCCTAGAGATTTATCATTTTTAACATTTGGAATGCCTAGACAATATCACTAGAAGTACTCTGCAATAAATCTGTTTCTGTGGACATGAGGAAACGCTACACACTACTGGATGGAGAAGATAAATACCACTGAAGATGTCCTAGAAAAAGCCTGCTGAGAAAAAGGAAAAGACAACAGCAACTGAGCCACTCCTTCCTGACTTAACTTCCAAGTACCTCTATTGGCACAAATTTAGTGGCTAAGAGGTAAAGAAAAAGACATTTAGCCAGGGAGGTGGTGGTGCACACCTTTAATCCCAGCACTCGAAAAGCAGAGGCTGGCAGGTATCGGTGAGTTCGAGGTCAGCCTGGTCTACAAAGTGACAGAGTGAGTTCCAGGACAGGCTCCAAAGCTACAGAGAAACCCTGTCTTGAAAATAAAAAAAGGAACATTTAAAGGGGCCCAGTGCATTTTTTCAAAGCAAAACAATAAAAAGGTTAATTTGAAATTGAAAGAGCATAAGTAACTGATCCACAGTTTATACAGAAAAGCTAGATTGTTTTTTAAGAAACAATCCAGCTATGTCAAACACTTGTTTTTACAAAGTCCATTTTCTAGACATACTTGCTAGGCCTTGCACCTCTATTGCTTGTGTTAGATTACTCCATGCTATATAAATTGTTCATCAAAATGACATGTGCCATTGGACTCATCCTGATCAAAGTTGGTTTGTAAATAATAATTTATTTTATACTTGTGATAGGGGGATTATTCGCTTCATGTAATGGATAGGAACACCAACAACAAACACCAATGCTGGCTCACTTCAGTTTTGACACAGCCCTTCCTCAACACAGATCAGCCTTCATGAAGGGCCTTAAGTCATCAAGAAGATGTTCCAGGCCAGAATCCATCCGTGTCAAAGAATCCTAACCATAGTTAGATATTGTGGATGTTTTTAGGCTGCAAAATTATCTCCTGCTCCAGAAGTCCACAAATACTGTAAGATCAAATAAATTTCATCTACTTAGATTAAAAATATATTTGTGGAATATTGTGATACTCAAAATTATGTCTAACAATGCACTTCCTTTCAACAAAGCAGAAAAGGGCATCTTTATTGGCTAGGAATGAGTCTGAAATTCAAGTCGCACTCAATAGCTATCAAAGGAATGTTTCCCATGAGTTTGGATTTTGTGAACCAGTCAAATTGAAAAACAGAAAGATAGAAAAGGAGGGGAAGGAGAACAAAGATAATTTATTAGGGTAGCAACTTTGTTTCACAAAACAATAACTTTTTTCCAGTGTTTGAGACAGGGTCTCACTATGTAGCCCTGGCTGTCCTAGAACACAGTATCTAGACCAAGTTGGCTTCAAACTTACATAGATGTACCTGTTTCTGCCTCCTAAGTGCTGGAATTAAAGACACTGCTACTACACCTTAAGCAAGAACATTTTTAAAAGGCAACCCTTATCAACAATTTGAAAACACAGATATTCGAAAATTGAAGGCACCTTCTTTTCTTTCTTGTAATTTATTTGGTACCAGAATCTGAGCTGATCTGAACTTAGCTGACAGTGAATCCTGACTTGTCCTGGCATGAGGCTAGTCACAGTCTTCTTCTCTCACTCAGTGTAAGGGTCCCTAAGTGGCACCTGGAGACATCACAGTAGCTGATAGGGACACGCCATAGTAAACCCTTCGAGGCCTCCTATTACATAGAAGACAGGATATGGATCTTATCAGCTTTCAGAAACCCAAAATGAATGTAGATTTCAAAACAAACCTCAAGTCAAGCTTTTTGGACAATGGATATAGATCCACAACCATTCATTTCTATGGTTTCACCGAATCAGTAGGATTTAGGGAGCCGCCAAGTAAAAATAATCTCAGAAAAAGGCTAGACAACTTTTATAAACACTGAAGTTAGATTTCCGAGAAAATATCAAATGGTCCATTTTTATACTGTACTACAGACCTTTGTTAACTGACATGACAGAATATTACCATTGAAAAGCATCCTATTGGATGACTGCATTCCAAAGATGACCCTAGGAACCCTTTGTAGTCTGAGCAGGCCTGGTGTTATGGGACATGAATGAGAAATGATCTCATGACTCCTGTAGACTGTAGATAGATTTATGAAGCAAGAGCTAGTGGTCATTTTAAAGCCAACCGACAGCAGACTTTCAGGTTGAACACTGAAATTGTCATTACAGTACAAATTAGAAGGATGCACACGGTTGGACCAAGTGTCACTGAAGTGTCGTTGATGTTGAAAGAATTGATATGACTGAATGAACATGAATGTAGAAACTTAGAGGTTTCCTAATTGTTAACACCGGGAAAGCTTAAAGGAAGCTGCCTTGCCCCAGAAGAACTTTATACTTTTTTAAGGCTCTATAATCACTAGTGACTAATTCTAAGACAGGGGTGGGGCTAGTATCCAAGAGGATGGGGGTTTGAGGTTTAATTCATTTACTTTTTTGAACGTTAGTTGAGCAATCCACATGCAAACCATAGCTATAGCTGTCACAGTGCATAACAAATCAATAACAGAAGAAAAGCAAATTGAGAAATTATGACATCTGAAACTAGTAACACTTCAAACCTAAAAATTAGTATTAAGAACTTATCTTTACCATGTAATAGTTTAGAGCATTTATCTGTTTTGTGTACTACAAGATGTTATTGGCATGTGAACATTTTCATGATATTAACTAGGAGATAAAGGCATAATGAGGTGTAATAAAACAGCGTTTCTATTATTAAATATTCACTACATGCAGTAATTTAACTGTCTTAGATATATTCTATTTAATACACACACGCATATATATATACACACATACATATATCCTACAGTGTGATATTAGTTTAGAGATGAAACAGAATTAGAGAAGTGAAGGAACCTTCCATACTTTACACAGCTAGTAGGAAGTAGGGCTTGAGTTGAATGTGGTAAGAGCCCCTGCTCCGAATCAATCACTACAACAGACCCCATTCTATCCATTATAATCGGGTGACATTCAAAAGTGCACCAAAGACTAGAATGAACATACATTGAAGTCTTAATAAAGATTGTCTTAGGCTATTTTATTGCCTTGGATATATACTTTTTCCTTTTCCCTGTGTTACGTAATATAGTAATAATAAACAAATATGTGTTACATAATGCAGTCTACCATTCCAAATGACAGAAAGTGAGAACAATACACTTTTAGCCTGAGATTCAGGAAAAAAAGCTTAGACATGCTATATGAAGTCATCAACACAGAGACAAAGATGAACAGGATGGCTTTGGACGAGACTGCACAAGATGAATGTGCAGAATATGATCCGAATTATGAATAACATAAGACATGTAGAAAAAGAGAGATCTACCAGCATTTTTTTTCTCCTTAGGACAAAAAAAAATTGTCCTGGAAAATTCCTCTAGATGATAAAACATGCAACATTACTAAAGTGTACATGCCATTTGTATACAAATATACAGCTTCTCAGTGATGGGAAAATAAAATAATCTGAATCTACTGTAGGATCTTATGGCAGTAATAGAAAATAACCAAAATTCACAAGAATTCTAAATCAAAATAAGCCAACTGTATGAAAAGTGAATGGTCTCAGTATCCCTCTTCTAGGAGAATTCTTGACTTATAATCAAACGCACAAATAAATCTTCAATCCAGTTCAGAAACATAATTCATAAAAAAGTAATAGGCCAAATCTTTGTTAAGTAATAACTGTATTAAATTCATTTACTATAAAGTTAATCAAATAGGTTTGTATTTAGACTCACTATGTATGAGTCTAAATATACATAGGTATATTTATACATAAGTATGAGTCTGGATTTTAACTCAAAAGGAGGGGCTAATATTGCCAGCCTTCATATTTTACAGATGTGCACACTTTAAAGATAATAAATACTGACTATTTTAAAACATCACAGGACATCATTCCTAGTCCTGTGTTCATCTGACATCATACACTATTACAAAATGATTGTCAACATAGATGTTTCATGCATTAGAAATTTTCTTATATAAAATGTAAAGGAATAGCGAAAGCTTGTCCAAATGCTTCAATATAGTAGCCTTGTGCAAAAGGTCCATAAACATAAGAAAAGTCACAAAGCAAAACTCTAAATTTGAGTGAAGCAACTAACCACTGTTCCTTAATGGACTGATACAAAAATTAAATCAAATCTTATTTATAAGGCAATTAAATTAACCAGCTCTATCTGAACAGGAAATTAGGAACCTGAAAATTAGAAAATTAATATGAAAATATAAATTTCACTAAAACTAAAATTTTGTGAGAATTTATAATTTAGGTAAGTTCCTTAAATTTTATTTCTCTACTGTCTGGGTATATCAGGAAGGCATCCTGGAATCAGGTTTAACTAGATAAAACAGTCTAGTTCTGGCACAGAACAGGGTAAGAGAAAAAGTGACTACTAATATACCAGTTAAAAGAGCTGGACCCTATAGGAAAAATTGCGAAAAAAATTGAAAAAAAAAACAGACAAACAAACAAAAAACAAGCCTGGGACTATTTCTAGAGTCTAAACTAAATCATCTCATGTATTAAGATTGCCAGCATCTAGTTTCTTAATTGTAATGATGATTGATTGGAAAAAAATACATGAAAACCACCTTAAACAAATCACTAGCAACAAATGACTGATCATCAGTACTCCAGTTTCTGTATTTACTGAGTACCTGCCCATTATTTATTGAGTACAAAACCCACTATAAACGACATAAAATGCATTTGGTAAGTCACCCATGCTCTGAAACAGTTCAATGAACAATTTCATAGGTATCAACAAGCTCAAATTACTTCAATGTGAAAATAAAAGCCATATCATAAATGCATTCAACTATTCAGAAGCCAAGAGACTCTCCTGGACCATCTGGCTGATCAGAGAGCATCAAATTTGATGTGCATATTGAAAAATAGGTTGTATTCCGACAGAAACAAAAGGGCATCCTTGGTGGCATTGCCATGCTAGGAATTTCAAAATTATTCTGAGTAGGGTGTGACTAATCCGGTTGGCTATTGAGTGCTTTCAGACATAGCCTACATATTTCATAGTCCATTCCTGCATCTCCACTGCCATCCATTGTCATCTTTCACTTCCCACTTTGATGCAACAGTAGGCAGTTGGTCTCACAAAATCTCCAACCCTCCTTCCCCAAATAACTTACACAAGATGTCAGTTCTCTTGTTGAAAGCTTCAGTAAGTAGTTTGTGGCATATTCATACCTATATAATACAACACAGTGCAACACAGCAATTGCTTTACACATCCAACTTAACTTGGCTTCTGTCCATCTCTTCCACTCCTCTTTTTCCCTTGACAAAAAAAATCATTAACTTTTTCCCCTTATAGCTCCATGAATATGTTTCAGATTTGCATGCTCTCCTGAACAGCAATGAAAGATGAGATTAAACAGCAGGCATTTTCCTAAACTTAAGAGAAAGCTACAGAATCTATACAATGATCTAGGGAGAATCTATATTTAACCAGCAGTTTTAGTCTTGTAATTAGATCATGGCATGCAACGTAAGTGCTCTGCCTTACTTCTGAGAATTTAAAAATCATGTGCACATAGGTCCTGTGAGTTGTGGCTGAGACTATTGCTAAATATTTATGCTTTGTGGCTATTTTGTGTGGGATGTTTTTCATTGAATCTTTGAAGAAGCCACTACTAATACAAATAAAAGGTATTGTTATTTTAATTATTATTTATAAATTACTTTTCTAGTTGTTTATTGATTTTTTAAAAAAATCTTGTATAACTTGGGGCTAAAGAGATGGCACAGTGGTTAAGAGCATTAGCTGTTCTTCCACAGGTCTGAAGTTCAATTCCCAGCACCCACAGGGTGGTGTAGTCCCATTAAATACAGTACCTTCTTCTGGTGTACAAACGTACATGCAGAAAACACTTGTATCCATAAATAAATAAATAAATCTTTTAAAAAATCTTATGTAATTTTTATAGATATATGAATATATCCACTTCTAAAATTTATTTGATCTTTTATGGTATGCATTTAAGGTATACATCGTGGTGATTTAGTACATGTAGACATGGTGAAACAATTACTAATAGTCAAATAAAACATTTCTGGCACACTCCATATTTGTCATCTTTAGTGAAAGCTCCTAAAATCTACTCTCCTGGCAAATTTTCATCAAATACTGCCATATCAATTACTATGCTCAAGCTCCACTTCATATCTCCAGATCTTTGCAAATTACCTAAGTATAAATCTGTACCCCATGACCTACCTCACCCCAGTTTTTCCTGCTCCCTGCCCATCGTTTCTACTTTTCACCTCTGAGGCTGGTTGGTTGGTTTTTTTTTTCCCTTACATCCCATAGTGAGATTGACATTTGTCTCATTTCACTTAGCAAAATATCTCCTGATTCATCCATATTGTGAAAAATGGCTGTATCCCTTTTAAAAAGCCTGGATACGATTCCACTGTAATTTTGTATAGAATAAGTCATTTCTTCATTATATATTAAAGGTAGTTTTTCATCTCTTGGCTACAGTGAATGATGCTATAATGAATATGGGTGTAAAGATACTTCCTTCAACAAGTTGCACGTTTCACTTCCTCAAATGCCAAACACAAAACAAGCTCTGGATTGCTTGTTGAGGAACCTACATACTGTTTTCTGCACTGGCTCTATGACTATATATCTTCACCAGTGTATACACTGGCTTGCTTATAATATCTACATTCTTTCTAAAACTTATCCTTTGTGTTTGAATACTTTCTGACAATCTATCTTACCATTTTGTTGACTCCTTTGTCATACAAAAGTGTTTTGCAAAAAATATTTCTTTCTTTTTATTTTATGCATATGAATATTTTGCTTGCATGCATATATGTGTGCCACATGAATGCCCAGTGCCCTAGAAGGCTTGAAGAACATCTTGGATCGCATGGAACTGGGATCCAACTGTTTGGAAGCCACCATATGGATAATGGCAACCAAACCTGGCTCTTCTGCAAGTGCTTTTAACCGCTGAGCCATTTTTCTAGCCCCCACACAGAAGTTTGTAGGGTGGTTCCAACTAGTATATTTTTGCTTCCGTTGCCTGAGCTTCTAATGTTACATCAAAATCAATATCAATGCCAACAATATCACAGAGGGCATTCTCTACATTTCCATCTAGGAATTTTATTAGCCCAGATCTTAGGCTTAGGTCTTTAATCCATCTGGGGTTTATCTTTGTGATTGGTTCAAGATAGGGCACAGGTTCATTCCTTTGAATATCAACATCTACTATTTTCATGGATTATTTAGCATTCAAAGTCGTTTATTTTGTTTTTTGTCATGCTGGACTAAACTTACAGGTATGTATTATATTAAATAATCGTGGTGATGGCCTTTTCTGCTCCTTCTTAAATTGTTTTACCATCAATGATGTTGGAATTATTTCAGACAAAATAGTTTTATATAATAAAGGGGAAAATTTGTACCTTTATCTTTTTAACAGTTCTTTTTTAAAAACATCTGATTTTTTCAAGTACTTTCAGCATTTTATGTTTTTCTTACAAGATAAATAAATATGTTGTAAGATGCAATGTTAGTATGAATAATTTTCATATTTTATAAGTTCTATTCAATATTCTAACTTTCTTAATAAAAGGGGTTAACTTCTTCATACATTCCATAGTGTGCCTGGTTTTATTTAGAATTTAAAATTGATTCATAATTTGCATATGTATAGAAGTCCCTTTTTTCCTTAGGTTTTGATGAGTCTGAATTGCGTACCATTCTGAAATGAGCTGAGTAGCTAGCTGTTCATCATTTTCTAGGTTCTGAATGAGTTTTTTGTAAACAGAATTACCTTTTTTTGGTCTAAGTGCTCATATTCATAACAAGAAAAGCTCTAGGCTAGAGCAATGAAGTCACTATGCTATCAGCTAGGGATCCTAACATCAGCTTCCTAACAAGCAGATGTCCCTCACCTTCCCATTCAGGTACCATGCCAATGACAGCAGCACTGATCTGAGAATTGAATTTACAAAATGGTTTCCTCTATACAGTGGCTTATTAATTAATCAGATTCAACATGAAATTCAGGCCATGTTCATGCCTTTTATGGTCAATAGTGTACTTTTAATGTGGAAGCTAAAGTTCTATAATTTTCTAAAGAAAGCCTGAAATTAGAGAGGAGCAAAAGTTTCCTAGGAAAGATGCAAAAACTAATAGTCATAAAATTTTAAAATGACAAAATATATCTTCAAAGGACAAAAGTAAATTTTTCACTAAAGGAACAAACTGAGACCCTAGATTCAATTCCAGTACCATGAAAAAAAAAGGAAACAGGAAGGCAAGACTGTAAGAAAGTGTGCACACTAAATATAACTCCATATCAAAAGTAAACCAAAACCCTCTGAAAAGTAAAAAATAAAACAATTCATTTTAATCAGGCAAAATACAGAAAATATACTTAAAAATGTCCAAATAGCTAACAAACACACAAAAGGCCAAATTATTACAAATGAGAAAAGAGTAAAGTGAAACCCTTAACTAGGAACCACTTTCTAGTCACAGAAAACCTACAGTTAAATATATCACAATGCCAAGAACGGGTGCTATATATGAGTGCATGCCCCAGCAGTTTCATTCTTAGACTTGTGTCTGTTATGGTTTGCATCTTAATTATTGTCTCCAAAGTCATGTGATAAAGCCCTGCTTGTAACTACTAGTAAAACGTTAGGATACAGAACCCAGTTAGAGAAAGTACGTCAGTTGAGACCCTACCCTTCGTTCTCCCTTTGCTTCCTGGTGTCAACGAGGTGACACTATTTACAGGTACCATGATACTCTAACTCCCATGAGGCTCAGAGTAATGGAGCCAGCAGACCCCAAAAAGAAGCCTCTAAAATGCTGATCCAAACAACATTCTTCCTTGTTTGTATGAGTATGACATGGGCACAAGTCTATGTGTCTGTACATGTTCATGTGTAGGAATGTGGGTACGTACATGCCACGGCATGAATAGTCAGAAGAAAACAGGAGTCAGTCACTGCCTTCCATCTTGCTTGAGACAGGGTCTCTTTGCTTCATCACTATGCAAGGCTAGCAGGACCATGAGTTTGCAGGATTTGCTTGTCTCTACGTCCCATCTCTCAATAGGAGCACTGAAATTATAGGCACCTGGCTATACAGGGGATTTGAACTGATGTCTTCATACTTAAATGGCAAATGTTTCCCCACCAAGCAATTTTCTTTGCTTCCTCTTTAAGTTAATTTTCTATTTTATATTCCCATGGCAACAAAAAAGAACTAATACAATATACAAGGGAAATAGGTACATATTCAAAGTAAGAACTTACAGAAGAAAAGTATCACTCATAATATATCAACTGTAAATAAAGATACTTTGACTTCTTCTGTTACTATTTGTATCCCCTTAATCTCCTAAAGTTGTCTTTTTGCTCTAGCTGAGACTTCAAAGACTGTATTGGATAGGTAAGGAGAAAGTGGGTAACCTCGTCTCATTCCTAAATTTAGTGGAATTGCTTTGAGTTTCTCTACATTTAATTTGATATTGGCTATATGCTTTAATTTAATTTAATAAAATAAATTGTCTTTATTATGTTGCAGTATGTCCCTTATATCCCTAATCTCGCCAGGACTTTTATCATGAAAGGGTGTTGGATTTTGCCAAAGATCTTTGTCTTTCAGTTTGCTTATATGGTGAATTATATTTCTTATGTATGTTGAACCATCCCTGCATCTCTGGGATGATGTCTACTTGTTCATGGTGGATTAACTTTCTGATGTGTTCTTGGAACCAGTTTTCAAGTATTATAATGTGAATTTTTGCATTCATGTTCATAAGGGAAATTGCTTTGTAGTTTTTCTTTGTTGAATCTTTGTATGATTTAGGTATCAGGGTAACTGTGGCCTCCTAAAATGAATCAGGCAATACTCCTTCTGTTACTATTTTGTGGAATAATTTGAGGAGCATGGACATTAACTCTCCATTGAAATCTGGTAGAATTCTGTGCTAAAAATATTTGGCCCTAGATTTTTCTTTTTGTTAGGAAGAATTTCCGTTATTGATTCTATTTCACTAGGGGGTTATAGGTCTGTTTAAAATGTTTATTTGATCTTGATTTAAATTTTTTAAGTGGTATACATCACAAAAATTTCTTTTAGATTTTTTTTCCAATTTGGTAAATTAAAGTGTGTCCTTATGTTTCTCTGGATTTCCTTGGTGTGTTATGTACCCCATTCCATTTCTAATTTTATTATTTCTCTGTCTGACTCTTAGCTAATTGTGAAATCTTACTGATTTTCTAAAAGAATGAAATCTTTGCTTAATTGAGTCTTTGTATTGGTTACTTGTTATTTATTTTATTGACTTCAGCTCAGAGTTTGATTATTTCTTCCTGTCTGCTCATTTTAGGTGTGGTTTCTTATTTTTGTTCTAGAGTTTTTAGATATTTTGCTACTAGTATGAGATCCCTCCAAACTTTTATATAGGCACTTGCTGCTATTAACTTGCCTCTTGGAACTGCCTCCATTGTTTTCTGTAAGTTTGGGTGTTCTGTGTACTTACTTTCACTCACTTCTAGAACGTTTTTAATTTCTTTCTGAATTTCTGTTTTAATGAATTGATCCTTCAGCAGTGAAGTGTTCAGTTTCCATGTCTTTGTAAACTTTCTGTTGTTTCTGATGTTGTGGATATCCAGCTAATCGATGGTGGCCAAAGAAGATACAAGGTTTTATTTCAATTTTCTTGTATTTGTAGAGACCTGCTTTGTGTCCAGAGAGAAGGGAGATCTATTAGAATGACTTACAAACTGTGGTCTAGCTAATCCACCACTAGTTGGGTAAAGACAGAAACTCCAAGAATACAGTAGTTGTTCAGTCTACACTGCTAGGTGTCTCAGCTATTGTTCGGTATACAATGGAATTCTGAAGAAGCAGGTTCTAATGTCAGTGAAAGTAAGGACTTGCTAGCAAGGCAAGACCAAGCGGGCAAAGAGCAAAAGCTTTTTTCCCTCCCATTTTCCTATATAGGTTTCCAGTAAAAGGTGTGGCCCAGATTAGATCTGGATTAAAGGTGTGTCTCCTTGCTTTAATATCTGGATTAAATATGTGTCTTCTTACCACAGGGCAGGGAACCCTGACTGCTCTTTGGACTGGAGAGGGAGGGGGAGAGGAGTGGGAGGAGGGGGAGAAGGGTGGGAGGAGGGGGAGGGAAATGGGAGGCTGGGAGGAGGCGGAAACTTGTTTTATTTCCTTTTCTCAATAAAAAAAAAAATATGTGTGTTCTTACCTCAAAGATCTGAATTAGAAGTAAATCTTCCTAATTAAAATTAAGCCAAAATCCCTCACATGTGTGTCCTCTATTTGGGGGTTTTATTTAATTCCATATGTAGTCAAACTGATAACCAAGAATAGCAATCACAACAGTTTTGCTACTTTGGACTGGTATCTGTGGTCTCTTAGAGTCTGGAACACATCTGTCCAGGCCCTTCTGGCTTTAGTCTCTATTTAGAAGTCACATATAATTCTAATAGTTCTCCCTTTATATGCTACTTGATCTTTTTCCTTTGCAGCTTTTAATATTCTTTCTTTGTTCTGTGTGTTTAGTGTTTTGATTATTATGTGCTGAGAGGACTTTCTTTTCTGGCTGAGTCTTCTAGTGTTCTGTATGCTTCTTGCACCTTGATAGGCATAGAAAAACTTTCATCTATGATTTTGATAAAAACATTTTCTATGCCTTTGACCTGGGTTTCTTCCCCTGCCTGCATTCCTATTTTTCTTAAATTTGGTCTTTTCATAGTGTCCCATATCTCCTGGATGTTTTGTGCCAGGATTTTTAAAGATTTAACATTTTCTTTAATTGAGGTATCCATTTCTTCCATCACTCTTCAATGTCCAAGAATCTCTCTTCCATCTCTTGTATTCCATTGGTCAGGCTTACCTTTGAGGCTCCTGTTCAAGCTCTTAAATTTTTCATTTCCAGCTTTTTCTCACTTTGGGTATTCTTCACTGATTTGATTCGCACTTCCAGGTCTTAAACTATTTTACTCATTTCCTTCCATGTTGTTTGTGTTTTCATAGATTTTTAAAGGGATTTATTAGTTTCCTCTTGAAGGGCCTCTATCATATCCATAAAGGCTCTTTTAAGGTCCTTGTCTTGGGCTTCAGCTGTGTTGCAGTTCTCAGGGTCTGCTATGGTAGGGTTGTAGGACTCTAGTGGAATCATATTGTCCTGAGTGTGATTGATTGTATTTTTATGCTGGTGTAGGCACCTGGGTTTGGGAATACCAATTTTAGGTGTTGGTATCTGGTCTTATCTTTCTTGGGTGAGTGTTTTGTGGTTCCTGTTGCCCTCTCCGGTTCTTTGGAGTGTGTGGTGGCTCTGTGTTGCCTGGTAGGGAATTCTTTTGGGATCCTGATAGGTGCGGTCAATGAGGGTTCCGGGTAAAATGTGTTTCTAAGTATTGAGTGCTCATACTTAGGAAAGGTGATGGACTAGAGGGGTCTTATGGAGCCCACTTAGGAAGCAGGAAAGCAACGTGTTTACCAGAATCTGCTCAGTCCCCTAGTAAGGGGGCAGAACATGAGAGGTTACAAGAGGTAGTGAGTTACAGAGCTGGGGGCGCAACTGAAGGATCGAATGTGGAGGAGAGGAGGGAGAGTGAAGATCTGAAGTGTGCTACCTGTCTAGCTGACATACTGCATCTTTCGCAGGCTTAGCTGGTAGGTTCCTAGGGAATGCCTGCTGGAGTCGGGGGCTGAGCTCACAGGATGAACTAACTGGTAGGAAGTTTGGAGCAGATCTGTGTGATCCACTGGAGCGGGAGGCTGCAGGGAGAGGAAGGTTGCAACAAGTGGTCTGCTACAGAGTTGGGGGGAGAGTGCCATATGGGATCTGGAGTGAGGAAGGAGCAGTGACGATCCACAGTGCCTGCTGGTTCCCACGAATGCATGCGGGAGCTGGAGGCTGTGATAAATGAAGTGGGTTCTCTAGAGTTTGTAATTAGGAATCTTTCTCAGATAGCTTAAGAAAACTTCTAAGAAAAACATATCCTTTCAAAGAATTCATGCTGACTTAATGTTCTGTGAAATTTATGTTTGAGGGGGCTGGAGAGATGACTCAGAAGGCCCCTTGCAGAGAATTGAGGAGTTCAATTCTTAGCACTCATGATGCCTTCCAACTTCCTGTACCTCCAGTCCTAAGGCATCCAACGGCCAGTTCTGGGCTCCAGAGATACTGGTCTCTCAAGCACAGCATGTCCACTCCTGCTACATGTATACGTGGTCAGAAAGAAAAATAAAATCTTCAAAATTGAGAAAAAAAAAGAATTGAGTGTGCGGTCCGGGAGGAAGTTTGGAGGGGAATATCTGTTTGATCCACCGAAAACAGGGGAAGAGGATAGAAGGCCGCAGTAGGTGGTCTGCTACAGGGCTGGGGAGGAAACTAGGGGGATTGATTTGGAGGAGGGAAGGAAAAGGTGAAGATCTGCACTTAACCTACCTGCTTCTTTGGTGGGAGTCTTCTCTGTCTTTTCACCAAAGATGACCACAGATTATTTTTCTCATTTTACTGATTTCTGCGTTATTGAGCAAATATATCTTACAGTCTCCCAGTACAGATTCATACCACACCCTTCCAAAGATGTTGAGAGTTCACAACCCGATACCTCAGCATCCTTTAAATGATTACTTAATGGGATTGTTATGTAAAACCCATTATATACTATACATCAAATAGCCATGAGTTTATATATGTTCCACTTCTGTCTTAACCATTCCCATTTTTTGTCTTACAATTCAACTGTATTTTTTTTTAAATATTTATTATGTATACAATTTCTACGTGTATGCCTGCAGGCCAGAAGAGGGCACCAGACCTCATTACAGATGGTTGTGAGCCACCATGTGGTTGCTGGGAATTGAACTCAGGACCTTTGGAAGAGCAGGCAATGCTCTTAACCTCTGAGCCATCTCTCCAGCCCCCAACCACCGCCCGGCTCAACTGTATTTTAAAATACCTCAGAATTCAGAATCACAAGTTCATTATGACTCACTTAATGATGGGGATATGTTCTGCGAAATAAATCCTTAGGTAAATTTATCACTGTGTACATAGCATATAGTCATCCACACATTTACACAAACTTAGATGGCAGACCTTACAGACATTGTAAAAATATTCCACATAAGGTTAATGTCACTGTAACACAGTATATTATTTATAGCAAACATTTTTATATGAATAGGATCACAATCTAAAATAATATTAGAAGTATAGTAAAATGAACACACAATCCAGTAACTTAGTCATTTATTATCATTATTAATTATTATATCTTCCACACAACTAATAGGTGAACTTGTATACAACATGCAGAAAAATAGGTTCGCTTCTATCACTACCTTCACAAATACACACCTAACGAACTGTCCTGTGTTGCTAGGGTGACTACATAGGGTTTTTCACCTCCATTATAAACTTACAGGACTCCAGTTGTATATGCATCTATTATTAATGGAAACGATGTCCCCTGTATAGCTGTGCCACATTTTAATAACTAAAGTCCCACACTAAAATTTCAATAATACTAGCACTTCCATACCATTTACTATTTGCCAAGCCTGCTGCCAACTGTGCCCTCCCTCTTTCCCCTCACACCCATTACAAGCATACACATACCATACTACAGCATGCAATGGAGGCATTACTGGCCCCACTTCACAGAGGATGAAATTGAAGTATAGAACAGATAAGAACACTCCTCAAGGCTCCTACCATGCAAATAACCAGAACACAGAGAACTCTGTGGGACATGCTATTTCCAAAGCTTCACCCAAACTCTGCAATCAAACTACTAAGAAGGAGAAATGTTCTTTTACACATGCATAAACAAGTCTATTTTTCTTTAAACCATTAATTTAAATTCTTAACCTGCCTTGGAGTGCTCTAATGGCTCACAGTAACTCCATGGAAAGTGTATAACTGGATTTTTAGTGACAGAAATATCTGTATAATCACAGGGAAGTACTACTTAA
Source organism: Microtus pennsylvanicus (assembly GCF_037038515.1). NCBI lineage: Eukaryota > Metazoa > Chordata > Mammalia > Rodentia > Cricetidae > Microtus > Microtus pennsylvanicus. The sequence continues at coordinate 57,066,099 of NC_134601.1, read as the reverse complement.
AAAAATGTTATTGGGACTTTTACCATGAAGCTATGATTGTATTTATTCACAGATAATGCTTTTAAAACTAAAATTTGAAATCATAATCTCCAGCGACTGTACGCCAGCTGTTCACACTTTATATCCAGTGTGTTTTCTAGGTACGCTCTCTTTATCATTAGCTCAGAACACAGTGTCAGCAACACTCCTTATGTATCTGATCACTTAGCTCTTCTCTTATTTACTTATTTTAAAAGTAATTCCTATTTTTAAGCTAGGCATTGAATAAATATTTATTACCTTCTATGTTAAGCATATAAAATAGAGGAATCATACAACTTATAAAGTAAATTGTTTCCATAAATACCGGTTGCGGAGTATCGCAGCAACTAATTCTCCTCTGTGTAGAATATCCATCACCTCTCAGAGCTGAACAGACCTATTCAGGAAGAAAAAAAAAGCCAAAATTCATTATAGTGCTATTTTTAAAATTTAGGAAAGTTTTATAATATAAATCCACGTATCTAGTGTCCATAATAAAACCAGTGGAAATTATGAAATTGACTCATATTACAAACTTCAATAGTCACAATATATTGAAAACCCAATGGCGAATCATTAAATAGTTACTGAAAATAGCGTTGATAATTCCATGTGAAGTCATTAGCTGATGGAGGAAGGTCATTGGCTAATAAAAAAACTGCCTTGGCCCATTTTAGAGGTTAGAACATAGGTGGGTGGAGTAAACAGAACAGAATGCTGGGAGGAAGAGGAAGTGAGCTCAGACTCAATAGCTCTGCTCTCTGGGGCAGACACGATGAAGCAAGCCGCCAGGTCAGACATGCTGAATCTTTCCCGGTAAGACTGGTGCTACACAGATTATTAGAGATGGGTTGATCGGGATATGAGAATTAGTCAGTAAGGGCTAGAGCTAATGGGCCAAGCAGTGTGTAAAAGAATACAGTTTGTGTGTTGTTATTTCAGGGCATAAGCTAGCCAGGTGGCCAGGAGCCGGGCTGTGGGAAGAGGCCCGCAGCTCCTACTACAATTAGCGAGCAAGTGTCTATAGACAGTCAATGCATATAGAGGAATTGAAGATACATATAAACAGATTCAGTAGGCTTGAAAAGTCTGTGGGAAGTTAGGTTAGATAAAAGAAATGAAAAGCAAAGGGTTGGGGCAAATATTCACTATACAAAGACAGCATCAATTCCCATGGTGATGTGGACACTCCAAGTTTGAGAAGCCCATAAAACTTTTACAGGGGTTTGCACAAAATACAGGCCAGAAATTTAGAACATCTTAAATCTTAGGGATTAAACACTAGGTAGCAATTTTGTTTATCTTGAAATGAATAAAATTGATTTCATGGTTATCTTGTTTTAGTAAACTGAATTACACCTACATCTGTTTCTTTGTAATAATGTCAATTAAAAAGATAGATATTATATACAATGCTACATAATTTATATATTAATATATATAAATATAGTGTTATACACATATTAATTAATATATAATATATAACTTGGATTGGTATGTATAATTTTAAAGGGTTGTTTTCTTTTTAAAAAAATTTAAAAAGAAAAATGTAGATATTATATATAATGCTATATAATGTACATATTAATATAACATTATACACATATTAATATATTAATGTATAACATTCTACATATATTATATGTTAACATAGTATATATAACATGTTATATATTAGTATCTATTATATAGTATATATTATATTAGTATATATAACATAATGTTATATATAAATTATATTTTCTTTACGCATATTGGAAATAAAAATGCATATTTTACTTTAGTGTTCCTGTTAATAAAGTCAAATTATCACATTAGAAGGATAACAATGTGTTACAAGCAGCTTTATTTGCAAAAGTGTCTGCTATGAAAAATTACAGAAAAAAATGATTACAGAGTGGAAGAGGGGCTCTTCATCTATTCTAGTGCTCTTCCAGTTTATTTTTTATGGAATAGGAGTGGTAGAAAAATATACTCTGTTAGACCTTTTTATATAAATTTGAAAAGGCAAACAAAAAGACTAAATAGTATGTATATTTACATTCACATCACGTTTTATGCTTATAATCCCACTGTTGCATACAATCAAGGACCTTAAGTGAAACTACAAATCTAAAGCATCTCAAAGCCAAATGACTTTGTATTTACCCTTTATTTAAAACTTTTTTATTGTCTGTTTATTTTTATAAATTTATGTATGCTTCGACAGTTTCATACATGAATAGAATATATTATGTTTCTTCTTATCCCTATACTTTTTCTATCCATCTCACATCTTCATTAGACATCATCATCCAACCAAGTCTCCACTGCTTGGCCTATCTTTGGTGTGTGTGTGTGTGTGTGTGTGTGTGTGTGTGTGTGTGTGTGTGTGTTTGTCCTAGTGAATTAAAAGAGTTCCATTCCTACGGCTATTGAAGTGAAGCTATCCAATGCAGCATGAACGATTCACCGGTGCCTTCTTCACTAAAGACAAGGACGCGCTCTCCTGCCACACCCCTGCAGTGTCATTAGCTGCCCCCCAGTAGTACTTTCCCCATCTGTGACTTAAAGCTTACAGGCCGAGTCTTACATAGACCCTATATACAGTCAGATGCAGCTCTTGTGATTTCAAGCGCTGCACTTATTGTCTTATCTATCATACACTTCATGGTTTTCCATTTGGCTTTTACACTCTTTCTGCCCTTCAGTAATAATACTGGATCCTTGGAAATGGTGTTGTGGATGTTCCTCTGAAGTGGACAGTTAATAATCACCTGTTTTCAGAACCACTAAGCACCCTTTGCCTCACAAGCTGGTATGCAAGGTCCAAAGGATGGAAATACCATTAGAGCTTTTTCTCTCCCAACTGCTGCCACAGCCTCTTGTGACACTATGAAAACGAGCCCCTCTCCATATCAGTGGCCGTGTATTCAGAAACAAAATATGTGGTGCTTCCAGCTATAGGATAGGCTCGTGCCAACTGTCCTGATTTATACTGTTGTTACTGCTATGATAAAACACGGAACATAGCCAACCTGAAGAAAGGAAAGGTTTTCTTGGCATACAGGTTATAATCTCTCATAGAGGAAAGTCCAGGCAGGAACTCAAGACAAGACCCCAGAAGAAGATACTGAAGCAGAAACCACACAGGAATGTTGTTCTCTGGTTTACTCCTCCATGCTGTCTTAGCTAAATTTCTAGTAGAGTCCTACCTACCTGCCCAGGGATGGCACTGTTCACAGGCTAAATGGTGAGAGGATTTTGAGATGTTCTAATGCTGTGCAAACTCCTTCATCTAATAGCCTTTAAGATACCGGTCCACTTTCGGCGTGGTCTCATGCACTATATGTGCAGATGAAAACCATGCATGGCCCTTTTATCTGCTGGATTTGGCTCCCAGTTCCCAGCGCACAGAAGACTGAGGATCGCTACCCTTACTGTGAGCACATCCCCAATTAAGTAAACCTTTGTTATACTCCATTCTGGGCTACTGTGGAACTCTTTGCTACTACTACATTCTAAGATTTGTGTTTTGTTCAGGCTCTATGGCGTGTTTTAAAGGAGATATGATAAAGCATTAAAATACTAAATGTGCCTAGATTGCGATTAGGACTCTAGAAGGGTGAGATGAGCAATAAAGCTCTGCTATTCTAATTAAATTATGCAAAACTATAGTGTCCTGAAGCTAAGCATTCAAACCTACTTATAATCCTTCCTGTCACTTGGCGGTGTCCCACTCAGAAGCACTATGTTGGACAACTTTACCCCTACTGTGGCAGAGCTGGGAAGCATTCAGGTTTGTTAGATGTTTGGATCATGGAGACAACGCCCTTATTCATGATCGTCTTGTGGAGTGGGTTCCTGATAAAAGGCTATGTTTCATTTGCTTGTCTTTGAATTTGGTCTCAGAAGAGGCACATGTGATGGTGTGCACACAGAAGTCAGAGGTCAACTTTGTGGGAGTCAGTGCTCTCCTACCCTGTACTACCCATGATTGAATTCACGTCATACAATTTGGCAGCAAGAACCTTTATCTGCTGGGCAATCTCACCAGCTTTTGGCTTGCTTTTATGTGTGCACTCACTCTCTTTCTCCTTCCTTTTTCATCGTCTCCCACAGGAAGATAAAGCACGAAGAGCCTGGCCCCTTGATTCTGAAGGTCTACTCTGTAGAATAGGAGAAGTAGTTTTCTTTTCTGTATGAATTTAACCCTCTTTGGGATTTTGTTAGAACAGTTCAAAGTGTGTGATCTACGAAACAATATGAGGCCAAGCCAACAAAGGTTAAATATGATGTCATATAGAAAAGAGGCAGATGGCTCCAGAGTCGCACAAAGAGAAATGTACTAAGGAATTACAGACAAAAACGACCTGGAGCAGCAGCAGGACAAGCGGATCTCCACATAGCAAAGAAAAAAGAGGGGGGGGGGGGGGTATTTGCTCAGCTAGACAAAAGTAGGTTATGGCCCAAGCAGAATGTACCAGCCCTTTCTTAAAAAACAATAAACACATCCATTGTAAGGAAGAAATACTCAGTATCAGCACAACTCATTTGGATGACAGCCTTAGCGACATTTCCCTCTCAGGCCTGGTATGCATGCCAGAGTCACTTAGCACACCAAACAGAGATTGCAATCAAGATATATGTAAGTCGCATCCAATTAGGTCCTTGCAACAGTGTGATGCAGCCCTCCTCCTTCAACCAATACCCTGCTTCACACTAGCAACTCGTCTCATAGGCACAGATAGCGGCCTGGGGTTGCCCATTAAAATTCAAAAGCAGACTTTTCCAGTTCCTTAAAAGCAGGGCTTTGCATGACAGGATATGGAACTCTAGCCACTTACCAAAAAGGCTTTTTAATAAACCCATGTTTTAAATCTCTTGATATGTTCTTGCTTCTCACAGACCAAGGGCTCCCAAGTCTGGAGATATTAGAATTTCCATAGAAAGAATTAGTTCATTTTTCTCATGAGGAGAGAAAGGGAGTTCATTTAAGCTGTAACTTAATTTGTTCAAAACAGTTTTAACCTCCTCTGTGCATCTACTGTATTCTCCCCAACTTGATTTTTTTATTTGCTTTTTATAATTGAATGGGATTAGGAAGGGATAAACACATGCAATCAAATTTACATAGAATTTAACTAAAGCCAGGTTTAAAAACCATATAATTAGCTGGGCAGTGGTGGTACACGCCTTTAATTCCAGCACTTAGGAGGCAGAGGCAGGTGGATCTCTGTGAGTTCAAGGTCAGTCTGGTCTACTGAGCTAGTTCCAGGACAGCTAAGGCTACACTGAGAAACCACGTCATAAATCATATTATTATCTACTAAAAAACAACCCTATAATACACGTAAATCAGTGTATTATATCTATAGAGTTTAAATAAAAAATTTTATCTAGGCTGACAATGCTCCTTCTAAGTGCCCAAATCCACCTACAAAAACCCCAGTGACTGGAATGAGAAGCCCTCTTTTGGCTGTTAGGCAGAGTTGTCCTAGAGACTCCTGAAACATTACAGGCTGTTGCTATTTCCCTTCATTACTGCCCAACCCCAGAGGTGGAAGTTAAGTTCCTTGCTGAAGATACATACAAGGCCCAGAATTCCTAAGCTGAAACTGACCTGAATGCCTTCTTCCTGAAGAGAAAACTTCATGGTATTAGGTAGTGCCCTGAAAGTTTTCAAAGGAGGGAAGCAACCAAAAGTACTATGACATCTATGAACCACAACTACTAACATGGCAGCCAATTGCAGTAGTGGGATGCGCTGCTTGTTGGTAACCAATAGTTCTCTAACTGGACTTAAAGCCTGCTCAACAAGAGGGAAATCTTGTGATACGGAAACCTAGCCAACTACCCAGGGCCAGTGAAAGTCATGATTTGTGGAGGAGAATTACAACTAGTACTTTAATAAAACATCATAATCCTTAAATCCTATTGACTACTCAGAGACCATTTGCAATTATACCAGACAGTAATCTTGAAACTTAACCATCATTTTAGATTTACAGGATCCCATAGAAAGAGCACTCCCATGACAGCTCGAAGTAATTTTAGAAGACAACGTCCCTTCTCCCAACAAAGTTTGTCCTCAGGGTTAAGGATATCATTTAGAGGTTATTACTGGATTAGGGCTGGGGGTTGGGATGAAAATTATGTAGGCTCAGAGATCTCTTTGAAAAAAAGAGGAAAATTGAATGTGATAACAGGTAGATTAGTGTGAGCTTATTATTACTAATTATACTAATAATAATAGTAATAGTGAATACTTGTGTGCTATTATTTATGAACAATTTACATGGGTATAGATTTTGTATATTGATACAAGTTCAAATTATATTTGTTATATTGAATATACTCCTATTTCTGTTTACAATGTTTGTACACCTATGCAAAGTTATTTTGTCAGATTGTATGTATGCATGTTTCTACCTCTGTTTAGAACATTTTTCATATTGATACAAACTTAGGATATATTTATCATATTGCATTATATATTTCTACTTTGGATCAAGATACTTATACATTGTTTACATTCTGAGGTCATTGTCCTCATTTGCTGCACAGTTGTTTAAAGATTGTTTAATATTCTAATACAAAGTCTTAGTCTTTAAGTTATACAGGTATTAAATATTAGAGGTCAATATTCATTCATGTTTGTCACAATTAGACTAATCAGGTTCTTTAGATACTAGAGATTATATTCTGCATAGATAGGTAATCTTCAACTGCTTCAAAGAACTGTAGAACATGGCATTTAAATAATTTAGGATTATGTTGACGTGAGGTACTACTGCTTCTGGCAGTACTGATCTATTCCCACGAGAATGTTGAACACCAAAGACACTCCACTTGGAGCTTGTTTTCTTCTTGGCAAAACTGGCCTTTAGGCAAGAAACTGTCCATGCCTTGACCACTGACAAAATGCATGATGTCTAGATTGGACAAACAAGATACTAGAAAAAAAGACTGCCAAACCTTGCCAAGACAGGATAAGACAGTTTTGAAAAATTTTTCTGCCTGTGAAAAATGTCTGTCAGTTACTCTAGCCCTTAGCCAAAGTTGGTTGTTTCCACATTGCAAATGAGACTTTGGGTGATTGCTCGGGTAGCCAGTTGTCTCTGTCGTCTACTGCACATTTTGGAAGCAGTTTGATTGCACTTCCTGCCTATTCAAGTAATATTATCTCACTTCTCACACCTTCAATGGGGTTAAAGACTAGATAGTCATAGTTACCTTCCTCTTACATTCTAGCCAAGCCATTTCTAATACAAGACTTAGACTCCTTAAGATAGAGTAATTATTAAAACATTTAGCATATGTTCCTTGTTTAATATTGTTTATGATGGTTGTAATTCTAATTTTATACTTAATATCTGTTCTTATTATATATAGTTTTGTATTGGGTTTTGAACTCTCTTATTCAGACAAAAGGTGGAGGAGATGGGGAAGCTCCTTTAGCCAATGGCCTTTGAGAGGCTGGACTAGGTTGAGGCATGGCTTTGGGGTACATTTGCCTTTTTACAGAGATAAATGCAGTCCTCACCTTTCAGCAATAAAACTTCTCTTTGCAGTTCCACTGAATGCATCTCCAAAACGACTCCTGCGCCTAAAGTTCAAGAAACACTGTAGAAATAGGGACAGGAAAACTGTAGGAACCAGGATAACAGGAAGTTTGCTGTGAGATTGTGTATCCTAGAAATGTCAGAAACTACACCCATGAAGTCTCACCATAAGCTACACCCATGAAGTCTCACCATAAGATGAACAAAGACAACAACAGGCATGCCAAAATGGACAGGAACAACTATGAGGCCTCAACCTTACATAAAGAAATACAAGCAACTAAGGAATACCGAGAGTTGGAGAAATGGTCTTCCCCATGGAAGAGCATACCAACTGGTTTTCTAATACCAAAGAGTCATCATGAAAACATATATGCAAGTAGCATCATACAGACCCAGCAGGTTACATTTAGGAATATGAATTTTAAAGAGAACAAGGAGGGTTATATGAAAGAGTTTCCCCTTCCCTAGGGGAAAATGATATAATTGGATTAGAATTTCAAAAATAAAAGAAAAATATTTTTAAAGTAATTTAAAACAATAAGCGGGGGCAGCATGAAGGAAATGGATCAGCAAGTGAAAGAATTATCTGATTATGTAAAAAGTCAGACGAGGGGCTGGAGAGATGGCTCAGTGGAGGAGATGCCTGCTCCTCCAAAGGTCCTGAGTTCAATTCCCAGCAACCACATGGTGGCTCATAACCATCTGTAATGAGGTCTGGTGCCCTCTTCTGGCCTACAGGCATACAAGCAGACAGAATACTGTATAAATAATAAATAAATATTTGGGAAAAAAAGTAAAAGAGAGACAAAAAAAAGGCAGATGAAAAAAAAAACCAAACACTCCTAGGGCAAGATGAGCCCTGAAGACAGGACAATCATCTGGAAGAAAGAGAAACCCAGCCTGAAAAAGATAGAAATAGAGACCTACTCTGGAAAATTGTCCCCTCATCTGCACACATGTACCTATAATAATACAGACCTATTACGCACATTATAAAAATAATTTAAACAACACAAATAAATAAAATATAAATATAAAATACATAAATAAAAATGTAGACATGATCACTACCCCAAAGTAGGGACAATGCTTTTGAGTTGGAAAGATATGATGACTCTGCCTCCAAACTTAAAACAAAAAGACATGCTCCTAAGGTTTCACTTATTATAAAAAGAAAGTGTACAAGAATAAAGAGATGTCTCAGTTAAGAATACTAACTGCTCTTTCAGAGGACTCTGGTTCAATTCCCAGAACCCACATGCTGGCTTACAACCTCTGTTAAGTCCATTTGCAGGGGAACTGATGCCCTCTTCTGAACTCTGTGGGTACTGCATACATGTGGTGTACATACATGCAGGCAAAACACCCATACACATTAAATAAAAATACATAAATCTCAAAAAATTAAACAACCACTAATTTACTAAACCAGCATAATCTCTAACAACAATCTATAAATGCAGATAGTATGATCTCCACCCATCATCAAGGAAGCTTCTCTTTAGACAAATACCATTACACAGAATGCAGAGTTGGGGAGCTCAGTACCAATATATCTACAAAACACTCCCACACCTGGGCTCAGAGAACATTGTAGAAAGGGTATGGAGAGACTGTAAGATCCAGTGGATTGATGGATCAAATGAGAACAGGGAAGGGAGAAATGTTGCAATTAAATTATAATCTCTAAAGATAAAATAAACTTTCAAAAACCTAACCAGACAAGCACTATAACTAAAAAGACATACTTCAGCTGGCAATGTTGGTGTATCCTTTTAATCCTAGGACTCAGAATGCAAAGGATCTTAAGTTTGAAGTCAATCTGAGCTGCATTATGAGACCATGTCTCAACCTTCATCAACCCTTCGATAAAAAAAGGGAAAAAGCCACACTTCTCATTGCCTGTGACAACCTGACAAATAAAAAGGGAAATTAATCACTACTCAGAGAACACACCTGACAAAGACCTAATTATAGCCTGCCTTAAAAATATTCTACTTAGCTCACTAGAAATAAAACTGACAAGACTACTCCTCATAGTTGAGATATCTTGTATAAGTCAAGGGATTTTGCCATAAGTATTTCAGTAACTCACAAATCTAATGTTTCAAGAACCTATCATATTGTTAGCTAGTATTTCAAATCAATTCCTATGACTTTACATTTAATATAAATACCACCCTATCACTCTATCCATGTCTGTAAAAGAATAGCTTTAAAAATAATGAGACTTGAGTTATCCCAAGTTAATTTCATATCACATAAGGTAATCCTTATTTAGGAATTAAATTGATGTTATATGAAAGAAATTGTAGAAGTTTCTACAAGAGTCTATCTTCATGTAAAATTGTGATGAGTCCCGCTATAAGGAAAGGATCCTGACAGGACTGGTGGGAAATGTTCAGCACCACGAAATCAAAACATTTACAAAATCAAGCAAGATCGAATTTAACTGCATCCCTCTAACTCAAGTTAAATATAGAAACATCACTGAAAATATGAAATTATCTTGAAATCATGAAATCTGAAGTTTAATAATCAGAAATGTGTTCTTTGAGCTTTAATAAATGAAAGGTTACATTTCCCCTCTCTCTTTTATTGAAAATGGATTTTTTATACAATATAACTAGATTACAGTTTTCCCTCCCTCTACTCCTCCCAGCTCCTCAACACCTCCCTTCCATCCAGATTCACTCCCTTTCTGTCTATTAGAAAACATCAGGCTTCTAAGGGATAATAAAATTAAAAAAGATTACCCCAAAACAAACAAAACAAATATGACAAAACAATCAAATCAGGAAGAGCAAAAGAAACATTATAACCCAATACCAGAAGCCATGTATACTTGCAAAGCATACATGTTAAAATGTCACAGAAAGAACTGTTAATGTATTCCAGTGGAACATCACTGACTACCATACATGAAGCACTGGGTTCTCTCTTTAGTATCTCAAAAAAAATCACAAAATGATAAACTATCTTTTAAGCTCCTAGTTCCCTCCTACCTGCTTCATAGAAGATGGCATAACCCAAACACCTATACGCCAACTACTGCAGTAAGTAGTAGCTTCCTTCTCATAGTAAATCTATACTTGAATGCTGAAGTGGTATGTTCCCATATAGTAACCCCTTCTAACTGTGTAACATAAACTAGAATAGCCACACTAACCTAAATGTCACCTAAATACATAATGCATCACTGAAGTAAGTGATCAGCTTGCCTGGTTTCCCACTGACCACTGTTGAGCCAAGTCTGTAGGTCTGAAAAATCTATTGGTGACTGTAATCAAGTAGGGCTGTCAGTAACCATTCTCATGATGGAACTGACTTTTTTTTTTTAATATAACATTCTTTTTATGGAGCACTAAACCTGGAAAGAGGTGCTCAGGATACATAGTACAAATCCTCTTTCTTCTCACCATAAGTTTAGGGATGCTTCAATGATGTCAGCTGATTGTCAACTTCATTGAATCTCCTGGGCCCAGAAAATTACAGTAACAACTATTTCTGGATCCAAACTCCCACTTGAATGAAGAGATTTCCATGATTCGTCTGATTCTTGCTCTTTCCAGTGGAATGATGACATAGATGACACAAACTTCTCTAGAAATTCAGGTTGCTGTTCTAGTCACTGAGGTACTATGCCCATGTTATCACCGTGCACCACCTTGCTGTCCAGTATATGCCATATACATTTAATCACGGTGCTTTTTTAGAGTATCACTCTTTCCTTCTCAACAAGGTCGTTCATGGTCTCTAATTTTGTCACTAGTAATATATTTAGGAATCCCTTGGGCTCTATTGTTGTCTTATGACATCACTTGCCATTTTTGCAAGTAATCATTATTACTAATGATTATATTGCACTCCTATTTTTAAAATCTCTATTATTTTCAAATAGTTGGCCTATTATTAAAAGGGCTAAATTTTCTTTAACAAACATTTATTTAGCGTCAAATGCCAGGCCCAGCTGACCTGATGTCTTGCAATTTTACACTGATACTTCTGCTTGCCTACCATGTCTCACTTTGAATCAAACTTACTTCTGCTAATCACCAAAATCGAAACTCTTCCTGATGATTCAAATTAAGGAACTGAAAAAGTGAGAAAGAATGCATGTATCCCATAATCCCTACCTTTCTCTTACTCTTGGAAGTTAGTAATTTTTTTCCACTGATTCCTATAACACAATATTACAAGAAAAAATACAAGAGGGGAAAAATATAAGTAACAACAGGAAAATTTCTCTGTATCAGCGGCCTACAAGCTTGAGCATCAGAAGCCCCGAGAGAGATGTTAAATACAGATTGCTACAAACAGTTTCTCATTCATTTAGGATGTAATGAGTCCAGAGAAACTGTGTTTCTAACAAGTTCCCAAGGGATGCTGCTGCTGCACAATCAAAGAAGACAGTCTAAGACCTAATGATTTGCAGCTAATATAACACTTCTTATGCATTGTGTAGACAAATTACCTGGAAATCTGGCACAGTTAGAGGCTCAATGTAAGAATGTTGATCCTATAAACAAAAGGACTACTTTTATTCCACAAATGTCACATTGTAAACATCAATGAAAAAAAAATCACTCATAAGTATCAAAATTTGTAAAAATACCTAAGAAAAACCTCAATATATGCTGAAAGGTTTAAGTTTAAAAACTTTACATAAGTACATAAAATAATAAAAGATCTGAGAAAATAAGTATTAGATGCATATACAACATAGTCAAGGGCAGACAGACTCAATTTTATACAGAAGCTGTTTTTTTTCCTCAGTATAATTTCAATCAAATTACTTAGAGAGAAGAATTGGGAGAATTAAATGAGATGTTCCCATAGTTTTTGGTATTTGAATGCTAAGTCCTCAGTTGGTGGCACTGTTTGTAAAGGATTAGGAGGTGTAGCCTTGTTGAAGGAAGTATGTCACTAGAAACAGGCTTTGATTGCTTAGAAACGCACACCATTTCTTGTTGGCTTTCTCTGCTTTGTGCTTACAGTTCAAGATGTGAGCCTACAGCTTTTGCTCTCAACATGCAGTTGCTGCCATCTGCCGCCTCCAATACACTGCCATGGACTCTAACCATCTGAAATCGTAAGCCCAAATAAACTCTTCTATAAGTTGCCTTAGTCATGGTGTTTTATCACAACAACAGAAAGCACAAATACAGATGTAGTAATATGAGCAGCGGGGCTGCGTCCCCAGCACCCCGGCCACCTGCTAGCTTATGCCTTGAAATAATTACACGGACATTGTATTCTTTTAAACACTGCTTGGCCCATTAACTCTAGCCCTTACAGGCTAATTCTCATATCCCGATCAACCCATCTCTAATAATCTGTGTAGCATCAGTCTTACCAGGAAAGATTCTAGCCTACGTCCATCCTGGGTTTGAGCTTCATGCGTCTGCCTCAGAGAGCAGAGCTATCGCGTCTGAGCTCACTTCCTCTTCCTCCCAGCATTCTGTTCTGTTTACTCCACCCACCTATGTTCCAACCAATAAAATGGGCCAAGGCAGTTTCTTTATTAGCCAATGACCTTCCTCCATCATACAGAGAGCATGGGTATTTTAAAGGTTGAATCTATAGATTAGGGGAAAATGAGCAAGTGAAAATCTTTCCAATTGCTATTAAAATGCACCAAAAATAACATCTCTACCATGTAGTGTGAAATCAAACAAGTTTATCTTGATAAAATATACAAAATACAGATTATTTCTTAGCTCTATCATAAATGTGGCAGTTGAAATCAGTTAAGGATAAATCTGAATATTTCAAATAACAAAACAAAACAGAAAAACAGCTTGTAAGGGTAATCCCAACACTCGGTAAAAGCAGGCAAGGGGATCATTAGTTGGAAGACTACCTAGGACAAATGGTGAGTTTGACACCTTCTCAACAAGACTTTGTTTCAACCCCATCCCAGGCAACTCCCCTTCAAAAAAACAGTGGTTGGGAAAATGGCTACAGGCAATTCATATACTAACTGCACTATACACATAAAATATGAATAAATTAAGAATCTGAATATGACTGAACCAGAGGCCAGAGTAGTCAGAGGGACCCTAGTGAAAACAACTGCCCACCACCTGCTGAAAACCCCTTTAAGACTGTCCAGTAACTCCAGACTGCACTCCCTGGGCACCACATTCCTGTCTACTACTTTGGAAGAAGTCTTCATCTTTACCAAAGGCCAGGTAGGATCTAGAAACGCCAGGTAAGACATCATCCACTGCCAGTAACATGCCTGAAAATCCACCCAATAACCCCAGACTGTATCCTTTACCCTGGTCTCCACACTAGGGCCACAGCCCCAACAGCTGTATGGGATTCCAAGCTGGTCCTAGGAACCCCAGGTAAGACATTACTTACTGCCAACAAAACCCCTTTAAAGCCTGCCCAACAATCCCAGACTGCACACTCCCTGCCCCACCACATCCTCACCCCCAGCTCCATATTCTGGTCTATGACTTCAGGAGACTTCTTTACCAGAGACCAGACTGTATCTAAGGACCCCAGAGGCTAGGCTAGATCTAGGGTCCCCAGATCGATGACTCAGAAGCAGACTTCAGCTTACCTGAAGCACAGGTCAGATCTAGAGTCCACAGTACCTGCAGCTATACTAGAGCCAGAATGGCCCTAGTGATTCCAGAGGCCAGACCACATCTAGGGAACCTAGTCTGTACTTCCTCCTCTGGTCTCCATATCCTGGTCTACAACTTCAGAAGAAGACTTCAGCTTTACCAAAGGCCAGGCCCGATCTAGGGACCCCTAGGTCCCAAAAAACCCTACAGGACCTGAAGACATGCTAGTCACCAGAACCCTTGGCCATTTAGGCCAGAAGATCAGAGAGAAAACAAGGAACAAAACCACCATTTAACAAAGACAAATGCAGGAATCAACACCTAGACCTATAATCACCCCCAAATCCAGATGCGTAAATGCCAGCGTGTGAACAAAATCAATAACAGAAAGGGCAATATGGCATCACCAGAGTCCAGCTACTCTACACCAGCAAGACCTAAACAATCTAACACAGTTAAAGCACAAGAAAATGGCCTTAAAATGGCTTTATGAAAATGATAGAGGCTCTTAAAGAGGATATAAACAAATCCCTAAAAGAAAGTCAAACAACAACAACAACAAGTCACAAACAGATAAAGGAAACTGTTCAAGACTGAAAATGGAAAGGGAAGCAATGAAGAAAAACACAAATGAAGGGGAATCTTAGAAACAGAAAATCCGGGTAAGTGAACGGGAACTACAGTTGCAAGTGTCTATAGAATACAAGAGATGGGAGAGAGAATCTCAGGCACTGGAGACATAATAGAGGGAATAGATTCATCAGTCAAAGAAAATGTTGAATCTAAAAAATTCCTAAAACAAACATCCAGGAAATCTGGGACACTATGAAAAGATCAAACATAAGAATAATAGGAATAGAAGAAGGAAAAGAAACCCAGCTCAAAAACACAGAGAATACATTTAACAAAATCACAACCAAATAAAACGCAGGGTTCTGGAATCCATTCTCAGTTGATACATCTAAACACAACTACTACACCTAAGGTTCACTGAAGAAAGGAGACAGACGACTGTAAGAGTCAGAGGAACTGGGAGTCTGCTGTGAGATTCTATCTCCTAGGAATGTCAGAAGCTACACCCAGGAAGTCTCACCAACATGGCTGCCTAAACATGAAGAGAACAAGACAACATTAGACATGCTAATGTGGAAAGGGGAAAGCTCAGGAGGCCTCAACCCTACGCAAAGAACTACGGGGAACTACAGAATACAGAGAATAGGAAAAAGTCCTCACTGAGGTGGGGAACACCCAATACCAAATGGTCACTCTTGAAAACATACAATAACATTACATATACTAAGCATGTTATATTTATGTATTTAGTAATAGATATGTTATACAATTATTTTATATATATTCCTAAATACATTGTTCACATATTTATAATTGTATAAACTGCACATTTGTAGAAACAATATTGTTTAGTATAAATTTATAATATATAATTTATATATTACGTATGATTATGACATAATTTATGTATAAATATTTATATACACATGATATATATAAATATATAAAAACAAAAAGGTCAAAATTTGAAATAGAGCAAGAGGGTTATATGGATGGATTTGGAGGAAGGAATGAGAAGGGCAAAATGATATAATTATATTATAACTTTAAAATTTATTTCACAAAAGGGGAAAGTATTGTTCAATCCCAATTATGCCAATATGAATGAGGAGCCTTCATATAGCACACAGAAATGTATATGCACAATCAATCTTGAGGAAATAATCTATTCAACAGTAAAAAGGCTTCATAAGGCTTATCAAGTCTTCATGTTACATTAAAAAAAGAAAGAAAGGCCTGAAGATGTTTCAGCAGTTAAGAGAACTAGTTGCTCTTCCAGAGGACCTGGGTTCAATTCCCAGCACCCACACTAAGCCAGTCACAACCATTTGTAACTTCAGTCCCAGGGTCTCTGATGTCCTCCATGGACACCGCATCCATGTGCCACACAACACACATTCATGCAGAAAAAAAAACATACACATAAAATAATAAATAAATATAAATAATGTTTAAGACACATAATTTCCCTTTTAAAAGACAAAACGCTAAGTAGCAACCCCTTTCAATCATACTACAATAAGCTAATTAAATAAAGATGCCAATTAAAATACATTCTGGCACACTATGGTGTGTGCTGGTAGGCCCTGCTACTCAAGAAGCTGAAGCAGGAGGTTTGCTTAAGTTCAGAAATTCAATGCCAACCTGAACAAATAAGTTGGGGCTGAAGAGATGGCTCACAAGTTAAAAGTACTTGCTGTTCATCAATAACAACCCCAGAGAACCTAGACAACAATGAGGACCCTAAGAGAGACATACATAGCTCTAATCTACATGGGAAGTAGAAAAAGACAGGATCTCCTGAGTTAATTGGGAGCATGGGGACGTCGGGAGAGGGTTGAAGGGGAGGGGAGAGGCGAGGAAAGGAACAGAGAAAAAGGTAGCGCTCAATAAAAAATAATTTAAAAAAAGAGGACTTGCGGTCAAATGCTCTACCACTGAGCTACACACTGAGACAATGGGGATGTTCTATCGGGAACTCACCAAGGCCAGCTGGCCTGGGTCTGAAAAAGCATGGGATAAATCCGGACTAGGTGAACATAGCAGACAATGAGGAATACTGAGAACTCAAGAACAATGGCAGTGGGTTTTTGATCCTACTGCACGTACTGGCTTTGGGGGAGCCTAGGCAGTTTGGATGCTCACCTTACTATACTGGATAGAGGTGGGCGGTCCTTGGACTTCCCACAGGTCAGGGAACCCTGATTGCTCTTCGAGCAGATGAGGGAGGGGGACTTGATCGGGGGAGGGGGAGGGAAATGGGAGGCGGTGGCGGGGAGGAGGCAGAAATCCTTAATAAATAAATAAAAAAAAGAGTACTTGCTGTTCTTACCAAGAACCTGAGTTCAGCTCCCACTCGCCACATCAGGCGGCTTATAACCTCCTGTAACTCCAGCTCTTGGGGACCCAATGTGCCTTTCAGAACATACATATGTATCTACTCACCATGCCCTAGCATACATATATGTAAGTAAACGGTTTTTAAATTCATTAAATGAAAAGCCTGTTCTGGTCACAATTACTGCAATTTAAACTTACTTAGGACTGTGTTTCACTTCTTTCCAGCGAGTAGCTTTCAAACACAAAGAGCACTGTTGGTCGACAGTTCATCAATAAGAACTCCAAGGAAAGCAACACTCCGGATACAAAGCTCTCTAACCTAAATCTCCGTGGTACTAATAGCTCACTGTGTTTGTACTGTGCAGGGGACTCAAGCATGCAAATCTGAAAAAACATCATAGTTCTTCAGAATTGAGAACACAATGCTGACAAACTGATCAAAATGAAATAAGAGGCATGAAAGGGAACTGTATGTAGCCCTATCTTTTACTTAATCTTTTAGAACCACTCAAAAGGTCATCTTCTAGAATACATTCAGCTCCAAATTTTGCCATTGAATTAAAAAGTTAATACAGGAATCCTTTATAATTGCTTTTATACCAAATGTAAAAAAAAACCCACAAGGCGTTCTTGGCACAAAAGCCTGCTAGATAGATAGTGACCTCTTATTTCCTAAATTGACCTCACCACCTCAAAAAAGGTACAAGCTGTGATCTACAGAGTTGTTCTTTTTAACAAAGCATACACAGAACAAAAGTACAATTACAGAACAATCTGAATTCAGAATCACAGGACTATGACCAGTGTGGAATAAAGAAGTAGATTACTTCAGTCTCTAAATTTAAGGGGTTGTCAAAAATTTCTATAACAACGATAATTTTAAAAGTTCATGTTAAGGCAAAGAATAAAGGAAACCAATTTGCA
Organism: Microtus pennsylvanicus; assembly: GCF_037038515.1. Taxonomy (NCBI): domain Eukaryota; kingdom Metazoa; phylum Chordata; class Mammalia; order Rodentia; family Cricetidae; genus Microtus; species Microtus pennsylvanicus. Next base: position 57,048,113 of record NC_134601.1, on the reverse strand, counting down.
TTATTCTTAACAATGAATGACAAAGCTCTTGTCCCCCAAGATCAGGAATGACGTGAAAGATATTCCCTCTGACTACAACTATTCAATATACAATATATTTAATTCCATTAATATACACATGAAATAAACACTCATAGTTTATATGACATATATATATATATCACACTCAATTGTCTATATGAATTTACATACATATCAATGGAACAGAATTGAGAATTACAAAACTTAATTCTCTTTAGAATTTTTTTAATTACTGTGATTTTATGTGTATAGATATTCTGACTGAATGCATGTTTGCACAACATGTACATGGCTAATACCCATAGAGGCCAGAAGAGGTGCTAGGTCCCCTGGATCTGGAGTTACAGACTGTTGTGGGCTGCCTGAAGTGGGCTCAGGAATGGAACACGGAACTTCTGGAAGAATAGCCAGTGGTTCTTAACCACTTAGCCACTTCTCCAGCCCAATCCCCCCACTTCCACCCCAAACTTAATTCTTCTAATTACAAAAAAGAAGAAAAACACTAAGTAAACCTGAATATGATCTGGTCTCAAACTTAGGATCCAGCTGACTATGCATCCCTAATGCTGGGATTACAAGTGCAGTGTGCTAGTCTTCATATGGCTAAGACCTTGAGAAGTGTACAGTAGGAGCTGGTGACGTCACTTAGTGGTAGGTACAGTGTTTTGTCCAGCATGTGCTAGGTCCTGCCTGGGTTCAATCACCACAAAAATAAATAAGAAAATGATAATTGCAAAAGCACCCCATATTTGTGAACTGGGAGACTTACTGGGAAGATGGAAATATTCCCCAAACTGACCTGTAGTTTTAACATGATGCAGATCAAAATCCCAGATGAATTCTTAGGACAAACTGATTATTATAAAATTCATATTGAAATACTGAAAACATACATACAACTATAAGGCAGCACAACATTAACCCTACTGAAAGAAAACTCTTAACCTTTAAAAGTTACATTATATGCAGCTTCTCTTTGATTAAACACCTTGTGTAATTTCTTTCCTTCATGAGAATTTGGCTTGAAACATTTATTTCATTAACCTCGTTTTCAAGGGAACATGGTGATATATCTTAGAGCACTGTTTTGCAATCGGTGGGTCGCAAACCTTGGGGAATGAATGACCCTTTCACAGGGGTCCCCTAAGACCATCAGAAAACACAGATATTTACATTATGATTCACAAGAGTAGCAAAATTACAGTTACAAAGTAGCAACAAAAATAACTTTATGGTTGGGGGTCACCACAACATGAGAAACTGTATTAAAGGTTGACAGCATTAGGGAGGGTAAGAACTAGTGTCTTAGAATCCTGATGGTGTGAACTCTACTGTCCCTTAGTAGCTTTACAAAGAAATTACTTAAACTCCCCCATTTTCAGAAAGTTACTATGTAACAGGGAGAGTAATACTTCTAGGAGAACATACAGGAGTACATGAGATTACACACACACACACAAAACAGGTGTTCAAAATACACAGTTTCCTTGCTTCCTTTACATCATCTCCCTTCACGCACTTATTTCAAGTACAGCTCTCAGAGCATTTCTTCCTCATCTCCCCATCCAAATAATGTTCTCTATGTCCATTAACCTTGAAGCATTTTCAGCAAGGGTTCATATTTATTTAGTGACCAACAATTCATTCATCTTTTACAGGTATGTGTAGTGTGTGGTGGTTCATATATAAGCCTGTAGAGGCCAGAGGTCAACCTTGGTGTTGTTTCTAAGTACCCATTCACTTTGTTTTTGAGAAAAGATCTCTCACCGGTCTGAAGTTTGTCAAGTAGTCTATGCTAGGTAGCCAGTGAACCTTAGAGACCCTTCCATTTCCACTTCTCCAGTGCTGGGGTTATAGTCATGCACCACAACATCTTTTGGGGGGACGGGTGGGTGGGTTGGTTTGGTTTGGTTTTTTGGTGCTGTTGTTATTGTTGTTCAAACATGAGTTCTAGGTATTGAACTCAGGTCCCCATGGTCGCAGGAAAAGTGCTTTACTGACTGGGCTATGTCAGCAGTCTAATACTGATGTGAATACTAGACTTTCACTTGAAAACATACTACAAAACAAGGATGATCAAAACAGAATGGTAACTTGCAAAGAACAGACATACAGGTCAACAGAACAGACTTGAGAGTCTTGGGGGGGGGGAGCTATGATCTTTTCCACAAAGGTTCCAAAAACCATCTCATGAAAAAAAGTCAACCTTTCAACATAGGATCCTGGCAGACATGTATAAGTACATGCACAAAGTAAATTTATAACCTAATTCATACTACACACAAAATTCTCTGAACTTAAAGAAAAACTTAAATGTTAATTTGCATTTCCCTGATGGCTAAGGATGTTAAACACTTATTAAAAATCAACAACTTTAGCCTCACTGCAGGTTGCATGGCTTCCTAAAGAAAACAAATGACAACAAATGTTGGCAATGATGTAGAGAAAGAAGAAATCTTTAGTCACTATTGGTGGAGATGTAAACCAGTGCAGCCATTTTGAAAATCGTGAAGAAGGCTCCTCAAAACCTAAAAATAGAACTGCCATATAATCAGCTATATCATTCCTGGCCCGAGCACATACCCAACGGGCTCTGTATTCAACTACAGAGATACTGGCACATCCATGTTTATGGCAATTCAATTCATAATAGCAGAAAAATTAATTGATTATCAAGTGATGGAGGGATAATGAAAAGGTGGTACATAACACAGTGGAATTTTATTAAGCTGTAAAGAAAAATAAAATTGGGAAGTCTGGAACATATTGCATGAGTGTAATAATCCAGACCCAGAGAGACAAATGCAGCATGCACTCTCTAATATGCAAATCCCAGCTTTTAAGTTTTATAATGTGCATTTAAATGGAAGTGTGTGTGTGTGTGTGTGTGTGTGTGTGTGTGTGTGTGTGTGTGTAGAGCACAAGAACATAGAATGGGACCTAAAAGGAGCAATTTTTATTGGTTTTTGAAATAGGGTTTCTCTGTGTAACAGCCTTGACTGTCCTGGAACTAGCTCTGTAGACCAGGCTGGCTTTAAACTCACAGAGATTCAGCAGCATCTGCCTTCCAAGTGTTGAAATTAAAGGCGTGTGCCACCCCCGCCTGGCCAAATCTTTTTCTTTAATGAGGTGAAAGGCACAGCAGAAGGTAGAGAATTTGAAAGCGAAAGGAAGAATACTTGGGGAAACTAACTGCTTTCGGTTTGAATTTGATGATCTATTTGATGATGACTGAAGAGCACCCAATCAAAAAATGCTGAGAAGTCATGGGCCTGAGTGAGGCGCCTATTGCTAATGCTTGGCTGAATGGACACAGTGTACCTACGAAACTGACGTCTACAAGACTATATTTATGTTCATAGTTTAATAGTAAGATCAGCACTGATCAGAGAAGCCTCCTTTTGCAGTAGTGACTTCAGAGACGCATACTGGTAAAGTACAGAGAAAACATGACCGTAGAATTCCTAGCTATAAAAAATGAGACATCTACATTACCCCTTCCAAGGCTGGAGGAACAATTGCAGAAGAAGTAGCAGAAAATGTAGGTGATGAAGGAAGCAGATGAGCTGTGTTTGCTGCCTTTCAACATGGCATGTACTCAGTCTCACAGCAACTGTGATTACCTGCACAAGCTCTCCTATTATGGAAGGAGAAGCAGCTCATGAGTCCCTACTGTTTCCTGAGGAGTTATACACAGTTAACAGTTGATGGAGAAGAGAAAGACATCCTCAGGGGTTTAGCTACTAGTAAGGGATCATGCTTCTATTTAAAAAAAATAAAATTCGCATTCATGCTCCTGAGTCATCAAAGTAGAAAAGGAACTTAAAAGCTGAATGAGGTGGGACATATTTGGAAACAGAAAAGGGTTAGCATGAGAACCTGGACAGGAATGGTAACTGGAGGCAAATATGAGCCAAGTATACGTAGATGTATCTGAAATGTCATAAGGAAACAGACTATTATGTATATTTCATACATGCTAATAAAATACCTGAAGAATTTAAATCTAAATATTAGAGCAAATTCACTTAGTAAAAAATAGATGCAAATATGTATGATCTCAAAACTGAAAGAACACCAAAATAAAACAAATGAATAGGACTTCATAAAACTTACAATTTATACAAAAACAGGTATTGCCAAAAATACAAAAAACAAGACTATGGAATGAGAAAATATTTGAAAATCATGTATCTGAGAAGTAAATTAAAATATATCTACAATAGAAAAAAATAAAATAGACATAAAGCTACCACAAAAATTAACAAAAAGCACATTAATTTTGTAGCATGTTTTTCATCATTAGAGAAGTGCTTATCAAAACTGCAACGAGATCTCTCTTCATACTTGGTAGCATGTCTATTATATTAAACAGAGGTTGATGATGAACTCATAATGGGAGTGGAATATAATAGAGCTGATATGGAACAGAGGTCAGTGGCTACTCAGTAAGTTGAACAGAATTCCCAACTAACCAAACATATCAACTCCTGAAAACAGCTATGCAAATTATCCCTGTGCCTAAATGCTTTTAGCACTTATTTATTTCACAACGCCAGTAGAAACAACCCACTGTCATCGACAGATGAATAAATTAATAAATGTGTTATGCCCATAAAATGGAATAACATTCAATTTAAAAAGAAGTAAGTACTGAAATATGCTACAATAAAAATGACCGTTAAGCCAGGCAGTGTTGATGCACGCCTTTAATCCCAGCACTCAGAAGGTAGAGCAGATCTCTGTGCGTTCAAGGCCAGTCTGGTCTACAGAGTAAGTTATAGGACAACTAGTGCTACACAGAGAAACTCTGTCTCAAAAAAAATCCTGAAAAGGCGACTTCTAAAAACATTATTTTAACTTCAAGATGCTCTTCATTAAAAAAAAAATCACATATTATTAGTGGCTTAGTTTTCCTTCTACGGTTGTGATAAGGACACATGACCAAAAGGAATTTGGGAAGGAAAGGGTTCATCATTGGGAAGTCAGGACAAGAACTCAAACAGGGCAGGAATCTGGAGGCAGGAGCTGATGGAGGCCATGGAGGAGAGCTGTTTACTGGCTTGCTTCTCATAGCTTGTTCAGTCTGCTTTCTTATAGAACTCAGGACCACCAGCCCATGCATAGCCCCACCCACCATGGGCTGGGCCCTTCCACATCAATTACTGATTAAGAAAATAAACTACAGACTTGCCCATAGGCCAATATTATGGTAGGGACATTTTCTCAATTGAGGTCCCTCATTCCAAATGACTCTAGCTTGTAACAAATAGACAAAAATAAATAATAACTAGAACAATTCCATTCATATGAAAAGTTCAGAATAGGGCAATTAATAAAATAGGATGAAATTAGTGCTGCTAAGTAAACTGTCAGAAATGGAGCAGCGGGAGAGAGTGGTAACAATGGGTAAAGGACAGAGAGGTGATTTTTCTAGTAACACAAACACACCAAATCTGCACTGTCCAATTGTTGCCTCGTTCTGGGACTAAACTAGCAATTATAAAGTTACACTTTAAATGGTGGATCCTATGGTGGTGAATTAAATCTCAAGCGAGCTGTTAAAAATGAAAAACATCCATGAACAAAGACTCAATCTGTAAAATAAACAATAAAAATAATGCTGGTTTTCTCCCTTGTCCTAGGCTTCAGTATATCTCAGCTGTCGCAGCTTATTCCAATTCCAAGTGACTGTTTTTTGGGTTTTTTTTTTTGTTTTTTTTTTTTTATCTTTTTTGTTTAGTTTGGTTGGTTTTTTTTCTTCACTATTTCCAGTGCATTCATCTTGGTTTTCTTATGAGCAACTCTTGTAGAATGGTGGTAAATACGAGTCTGGGATGGTATTGGGAGTGAGAACAACTAGCCTAATAAGAATGAGGAGACCCTGGAGAATCACTTGGACATGTGTGTCTCCCTTCAGCTACCAGACCACTGAAACAATGGTCCACAGGAATCTCCCTCTGGGGGGAAGAAAACTACTTGTCTTTGGGCAAAAGGTTTACAGAGGTTCAACACCTTCTCAGACTACCCTGTGAGAAACAATGAGAACCAGATGATAGATAAATGGGTATATCTACACCCAGACCAAGTTTGCTTATGCATGCATACGTCTGGACCTCCACTGAAATCTAAGCCCCATGGCAGGTTCTGCTTTTTACTGTTGTTTGTTGAATTAGCCTATCAAGGGCTGGTGGCCGAACCTGGTTTAATGGGGGTTAGCAGAGATCAGGCTCTGATCCCAGTTCCTCAGGTTGCAATGTCAGTCAGCAGGGAGAAAGCTTGCAGTTAGACAGGAGGTACGCATGGTAAGTGGTCACCAGGAAGACAAGTACAGAAGTTGTGTTTCTTTGTAAAAAATTTTTTAAGTTTTCTTTTGATTTTTATGTATATGCACTCATGTGTCTGTGTGCCACAGGTATGTGAGTATCTTAAGAGACCAAGCAGGGTATCCAGTCCCCTGGGGCTCGAATTGCAGGCAGTTGGGAGCCTCCTGACATAGGTGCTGGGAACTGAACTCGGGCCCTCTGGAAAAGCAACAGTTCTTAACCACGAAGCTCCTTCAGCTCCACGCCTTGCTTTTCACACGCACTTCATTGGTGCCTATACATCACAGCGAGTAAGGAAACGGCACGGAAAATTTGGTCCCAAGAGGTTTTCTGCTTTTGAGTAGGGTGACTCAGGACATGTAGTGAGTTAACTTCAAATTTCAATTAAAAAAATATGTTTTAGTAGAAGGATGCCCCTGAATGTTGTTATTTATCTAAAATCCAAATTTAACTGAGTAGACTACACTTAATTTGCTAAGCCGGGCAATCCATATTTGATACAGCAACTACTAGAAGAGTCACAAAAAAAAAAAAGCCAAGGACAGTGGCAGCAGAATTGGAAGTCTTCCCTGACACCGGGAAGAAGCATAATGAGACTTGTACTCAAGCTGTATTCGCGGTCAGAAAGCAGAGCATGGCTATTTGTATTCAGCTTGCTTTCTCCTTTTTCTTCAGTCTGGGACCCAAGTCTACAAAATGGTGTCACATGCCAGTAAACAGCTCTATCTGTTCAACTAATCTAAGTAGTTTCTCACGGGAACTACCAAGGGCTTGGCTCCTAGGGAATCCTAGATCTTACTTAGCATGGTGACATGTTAACCACTATCTGAAGAACACTGATTGCTGACCAGTATATGAAGAAATACTCCAAGTCAACAACTAGCAGGGAAATACATACTAAAACCACGGGGAGCTATCACTTCACAACAGCCGGATAACAAGTATCAGAAGAAGAAGAAAAAAGATGGCAGGTAACAAGTGCCAAGAAGAATGTGCAGAAACGAGAACCCATTCGCAGGAAATGTAAATTATGACAGTCCTTATGGAAAAGCAGATGGGTCTTCCTCACACCTAGGTATGGATCCAAGAGAAAGCAAATCAGTATTCTAGAGAGGAGGCACCTGCATTCACAGGTCTCCTGGGGGCCCACTCACAAAAATGGCACTTACTCGACAAAGCAGGTGGGAGCACCAAGCACTTCCCATCCTCTGCTACAGTGGGCCTGAAAGCTAGAGTCTTGATCATACTTAGTTTGTCATTTCCTTCCCAGGCTAATCAAAGAACTGTATTTTCAGTACGCTTATGGGCAGCTTACAATGTGTCTGAATTTTATTTCTCATTAATTAAATGAAGCACTACAAAATGCCTAGAGGATTGAAGTTGAGGCCCAACAGATTAAAAGCCACATAGGGTGACTTACAGAGTCCTGAAACATGAGGATACAGAAAGAGAAAACGAGACTGGGCAAGTATAAAAAAGGGAAATGGTTTTAATTACTGGCCCTCTGACTAAACAGCAAAAAGAAACTTTAGCCCAGAAATTAGAATTCAAGTAGTAAGAAAAATGGAGAAGCGGTTTGGAAGAAAAACCAACAATCACCTGTGACTAGGTAAAGCTGATTCCTGCAATGATTCTAGGTCTGAATGTAAACAGTCACGGCTTTCCAACTAAGTATGGCGTGTGAGACAGACGATGGGAAGAAAGCCTAATCTGAATTTCAATCCCAAAGTTTCTTAACAAGCCAGTTTTAACTTAGTAGTTCAATTTGTTACATAAAGTCTGTGAACCACATAACATTGCTCAAAAAGTCTGCAAGGGGCCGGAGATCTAGATGGCTTCCCAATTAACAACACATATTACTCTTGCAGAGGATTCTTGGCACCCTAGCTGAGCAGCTTATAAGCACCTATAATTCAGCTGCACGTGATCCAACACTCTCTCTTGCCTCTGTGGCACCTGCACTCATATAAACATATATATATATAAACATATATATACATATATATGTATATATACACATATATATAATAAATTAAACTAAATTAAATAAATCTTGTAAACATGAATTAAATATTAAAGACTTTAATAAAGAATTAAATATTAAAGTCTTCACTCCTGAAGGAAATCCTCCCAGTAAGAAGCTTCTGTCTCTGCTCCAGGAGTGCCAACGAGAAAGCATGAGAGCTACTGAGAAGAACTACGGGGCGCTCAACCCATTGGCTAGAAGTGGGAAGTCACTGTCCCTACGCATAAGCCAGTATCTTGCTTGGCCAGTAACTTACGCTTACTTCTGATTAGGTACTTTTTGAAAAGAAACACTGAGAGCTCTTTGGCCCAAACTGCTATCTGATGCATAGTGTGGCATACCATAATTAGCTTATCCTGTGCAAAAGCAGCCTGTGGAGACACAGCAAAAAGGATTTGGGTTTCTCCTTTCTGACCTTGAAAGGACTGCGATCTGAATTCTAGATGATCAAACTCATCTACCACTCCCAGTCACTCACTGTCGTTTAAAATTGACAATTCTTAATAAAACATTAGTGAAATTCCATTCGAATCAAACCAGGCCAACTCATGAGACAGACAGACATTTTACCACACTGTGCAAAGCTGCCTGCAAGCAACCTGTGTCCTCAGAATGGGAAATCAGGTCCTGGAGAGGCTGTTGTCTTCCTGAGCCTTGGCAGTAGTTCAGGCCTAGCTGCCTCCTTGAGACAGCCTGAGCAGATTAACAACAGCTCCATCAGGGCAAGTGGGGTGGCTCAACAAGTAAAGGCATTTGCTCTCAAGTCTGACAAAGTGAGTTCAATCCCTGAGGCACACACGGTGGAGAGAACTGACCCTTCAAAATGTCCTCTGACCTCCACATATGCACTGTAACGTACCCCCACATGCCATAAACAAACAAGCTGGGCGGTAGTGGCGCACACCTTTAATGCCAGCACTCGGGAGGCAGAGGCAGGTGGATCTCTGTGAGTTCGAGACCAGCCTGGTCTACAAGAGCTAGTTCCAGGACAGGCTCCAAAACCACAGAGAAACCCTGTCTCGAAAAAACCAAACAAACAAGCAACAAAAATTTAAAGGCTCAATCTTAGATTTTGCTAGAACGTTCATGTATCTTCTTTACCACACAGGAGGACAAAATCAGTAATTTTATGATTTATACCATAGTAGTGGTTTTAGTATTTTCAGATTAAGTCTGAAATACACAAGCCAAGTGATTCATTGAATTGGTCAAGGTTATTTATGCTGATAAATTATAAAATAATCTATCATTAACGCAGATAAAAATATGTATGTGAAGGATAGATTTGTTTCTATAGCAACACTAGATAAATTTGTTTTATTTAACTACTAAAAATAAGTCACACTACAAATATTGATCTTCAACAAAAATTTCTAAGGCACACCTTATTTTTCACATTAAAAATATGGTTTTGGAAATACCAAGTTTCAAGTATATAAACACAAAAAAAGCTTAAAATACTGCTCCACAAAGTTTAGCCAGTCTTTGCTTTCCTCATTCTGTTTGCTTAGCCTAAAAAAGAAAGGTCACTTTTCCCCTAGTCCCCCAATTCTCAATTTAGCCTGCATTAATGTTTAGAACACATCGACAAAAAAAAGTCTCTTTCCCAAATGCAGAAGCTCCTGCTATTTTTAAGTATTGATTCATCACTTTAATGAGCCCTGAAAAGCCCAGGGGCTTAGTGGCTACCATTAGACTAGTGCAAGTCCCTCAGTCTGCTCCAGATAAGGAGAAGTTGTTGCCACACATTACTAACAGTGTCAAATACACAGACAGGAAAACAAGCTGTGGAGTCTTGGCTCTACGGGCCTCTGAAAAGGGTTTATTCATAAGCTTGTGCAGGAGAGACAGTTCAGGAGTTAATACCCCATAGTGATCTTTCACCAGTTCAGGTCCCAGCACCCGCATCGGGGAGGCTCACTGTGGATGCGTGCACACATACATACATGCATTTAATTTATTATTAATTAATTAATCAACCTTTTAAAAAACTCATAATACTTCCTAACAGTAGACTTGGAGAAAAGACTCAAAAACTCCAGACCTGACCTCAAACCTTAGCCTTGTCACATGTTTGCTGGATGTTTTGCCTGTGTTTTAATTTCTCTTCTCTGGTTCTGAAATAATAATACTTCTTAAAGGGTGCATGTAAAAGCTGAATGAAATAACATATGCTAAGCAGCTACCTAAACAAAAATTTAGTAATAAGTCTCCAGCATTCACAGGTAACTGAATTTTAATGTATTTAATTTACAATTATTTAAGACATAAGCTTGTAATAAATGTTTACTACTTCAAATATCACTTTGCTTTAATCTCCACTCCTCCTTCCATTGTTGGATAAACATGACATTCTTTATATGAAATGGTGGCCTCAGGAAGGAACTCATACCTGGTACTGGAAACCTGGCCAAAATCCTTTGGTGTAGAATAGCCCTGCTACTATTATTTTGCTAAAAGTAAAAACTATCAAACTGCCTTCTAAATACTTGTCATTCATTTGTATTAGTGAAGCTCTCGCTCCTCATCAGAGATTTTAATGCTGAGGACAGTAGCTAATAGAGAGACACATATCTGGTCAAAAAGTAGAGATAAGCAAGTGTAAACTTTGAAGTCCTCAACTCTGAATGGGATATCTATATTACCTGTCATCTATATTACCTGTCACATATATTACGAGTCCTCCACCCAAAGTTCAGGAAACCTCTGGGAAGAGGGGGCAGAAAGACTGCAAGAGCCAAAGGTCAAGAAATAATACTGTAAAATAATGTCTCAAAAGCCTGACCAGGTTATTGCAATAATGAACTCACAGTAGCTATGGTTGCCTGCATGCAATCAACAAGACTTGTACAAGATCACACCAATCAACACCCCAGCATGGAGAGGAAAGGGGTTCACTAAGTTCCAGCCCGAGCTGAGAACTAGGGGCATTTGGTGGTCAATGGAGAAAGGAGAGTCAGTTTTCTTCAGGATAGTTGGGATGGAAGGTTGCCCATGATCCAACTGGTGATGCCCTACATTCATGTGCACATGATCACAACTATTTGGACTCAATGACTCATTAAATAGCGAGAGAAAGAAGAAGACATGAAATTGGTACAGGAATTGAGAGACAGAGAGTCCAGGAGGAGTTAAAAGAGAGGAGCAAGTGCAGTTGGGGGATGACTAAGTTCTAACTGCATTGTATCTGTGTCCAAAATTATCAAAGAATAAATGCATTTTTAAATAAAATAACAAAATATTACTCAATGGTCAACATATTGTACCAAAATTTTATGTGTTATTGTTGACAGAGGTTTCTGTCCCACCAGGTCCTGCAGTCATACAGTCCAAAAGAAAAACACAGAGGTCTACATTAATCATAAACTGGTTGGCCTAGTAGCTCAGATTTCTTATCAATGCTTCTAACTTATAATTAGCCCATAATTTTTGTCTGTGTTAGCCATGTGGCTTGATACCTTTTTCAGCGAGGCAGTCACATCTTGCTTGCTCTGTGTCTGGCTTCCTCTGTGTCTGGGTAAAGACTGCAGACTGAGCTCTTCTCTTCCCAGAGTTCTCCTGTTCTCATTGTCCCGTCTCTGCTTCCTGCCTGGTCACCCCGCCTATACTTCCAGCAGGACTACTGGCCAATCAGTATTTTATTAAACAAGTACAAGAAGCAAATCTTTACAGGATAAAACCATTGTCACAACTTGACCATAATTCTAGATTTTCTTTAGGTCCCTGTAAGATTATCAGTGCCTCTAATCAACAGGAAGTAGCCTAGAAAACTATGCCCGCATTCCCCCCCAAAAATTGGATTATAGATGTTTTTCTTTGTTTAGAATGTTGGTTACAATTTGTATGGATAATGGTCAGGAAGAAAGCTAGAACAAAGGAGATTAGATTCAGAGTTAGTGTTTTGGAAAAAAGGGGGGGGGAGTACTGCGTGACAATGGTTTTACCCTGTAAAAATCTGTTTCTTGTACTTGTTAAATAAAATGCTGATTGGCCAGTAGCCAGCCAGGAAGTATAGGTGGGGCAATTAGGTAGGAAGTAGAGGTGGGGTGATAAGAACAGGAGGATTCTGGGAAGAGGAAAGATTCAGTCTGTTTTTACCCTGTAAAAATCTGTTTCTTGTACTTGTTAAATAAAATGCTGATTGGCCAGTAGCCAGCCAGGAAGTATAGGTGGGGCAATTAGGTAGGAAGTAGAGGTGGGGTGATAAGAACAGGAGGATTCTGGGAAGAGGAAAGATTCAGTCTGCTGTCATCACCCAGGCATAGAGGACACAGATGAGAATGCCTTGCTGATGAAAGGTTCCAAGCCATGTGGCTAACACAGACAAGAATTATGGGTAGGGATGGAGAGATGGCTCAGTGGTTAAGAGCACTGCCTGTTCTTCCAAAGGTCCTGAGTTCAAATACCAGCAACCACATGGTGGCTCACAACCATCTGTAATGAGGTCTGGTGCCCTCTTCTGGCCTGCAGACAGAATATTGTATACATAATAAATAAATAAATATTTTTTAAAAAAGAATTATGGGTAAAGATATAAGAATTAATTAATAAGAAGCCTGAGCTAATAGGCCAACCTCTGTGCATTTCTTTGGGACTGCACTACTGTGGGACCAGACGGGACAAAAACCTCTGTCATCTCATAAAATCTAGTTTTTTTTTTCAAATAATGCAGAAAACAGGACAATTCATTTTATGACCCATTGCAAAGAACCAATTAAAATTAAGTTTTAAAATGTGTATCAACTAGTCCTATGAGAAATTTTGGCACATCCAATACCCTTTCCAATCACCAAGAACTGCATATCTTCCACCCACAAAATATACATGTCTTTTTTCTTTCTAATACCATTGTACTTGAGCAAAGCAGACTGGATGGACCACACATGGAACTAAACTAAACTAATTGTACTATTTCTTCTAGGGCTTGTAGAAAAACAGTTCCAGGCTTGCTACAAGGAAACTCAGAAACTTTTTGGCAGCCATGTGCAGAGTATCAGAGAAAGAGCAGTCTGAAGAGAGAGGCAGAGCAAGGAAGAAGGAGAGAAAGGGGGCGAGGCAGGATGGAGGAAGAAAAGAGGAAAGAGAGGAGAGGAGAGGGGAGGGGAGGGGAGGGGAGGGGAGGGGAGGGGAGAGGAGAGGAGAGGAGAGGGAGGGGGAAGGGAGAGAGGGGAGGAAAGGAGAGACAGATGGACAGGCAGGCAGGCAGACGGATGGACAGTTGAGTCATATAAAAAGGAGACAGATGCAGTACAGCTCAGGACAAAAATTTGAAAGAACCACTGATTACATTACTAAGCCATCTGAGCTGCCTGTCCATGGCCTCTGCTGTCCTGATTAGGCTAGTTCAAGCATCAGATTGGTTCCAGGAGGTTCCAGGTACTATAATTCCACAATACCTTCACTCCATGATTTAAACAAAATGAAAATATGCCTAGAAACTAAGGCTTTAAATTAACTAAAATTGACAGGGAACATACCTAAACATAATAAAGGCAATATACAACAAGCCAACAGCCAACATCAAACTAAATGGAAAGAAACTCAAAGTGATCCCACTGAAAACAGGAATAAGACAAGATTGTCCACTCTCTCCATATCTATTCAATACAGTACTTGAAATCCTAGCTAAAGCAATAAGACAACAAAATAAGATAAAGGGGATATAAATCAGAAAAGAAGAAATAAAACTCTATTTGCAGACGATATGATAGTTTACATAAGTGACCCAAAAACTCTACCAGGGAACTCCTACAACTCATAAACACTTTCAGTAATGTAGCAGGATACAAGATTAACTAAAAAAAAAGCAGTAGCCCTCCTTTATACAGATGATAAATGGGCTGAGAAAGAAATCAGAGAAACATCACCCTTCACAATAGCCATAAATAACATGAAATATCTTAGGGTAACTCTAACCAAACAAGTGAAACGCCTGTATGACAAGAATTTAAAATCTTTGAATAAAGAAACTGAAGAAGGCACCAGAAATGGAAAGATCTCCCATGCTCTTGGGTAGGTAGAATTAACATAATAAAAATGGCAATTACCAAAAGAAATCTACAGATTCAAGGCAATGCCCAGCAAAATCCCAGTAAAATTCTTCACATATTTTAGAACAATACTCAGCTTCATACAAAAAAAAAAACCCCACGGGATAGCCAAAACAGTCCTGTACAATAAAGGAACTTCTGGAGGCATCACCATGTCTGGTCAAACTGTACTACGGAGCTACAGTAACAAAAACAGCTGGTATTGGCATAAAAACAGACAGGAAGGCCAATGGAATCAAATTGAAGACAATCAATCCACACACCTATGAACACCTGATTTTTGACAAAGAAGCAAAAAATATAAAAAGGAAAAGGGAAAGCATATTCAACAAATGGTGCTGGCATAACTGTAAATCAACATGTAGAAAATGAAAATAGATTCATATCTATTGCCATGCACAAAACTCCAGTCCAAATGGATCAAAGACCTCAATATAAAACCAACCACAATGAACCTCATAGAAGATAAAGTGGGAAGTACACTTGAATGCACTGGCACAGGAGACCACTTCCTAAATATATTCCCAGTAGCACAGACACTGAGAGGAACAATTAATAAATGGGACCTCCTGAAACTGAGAAGCTTCTGTAAAGCAAAGGACATGGTCAACAAGACAAAAATGGCAGCCTATAGAATGGAAAAAAGATTTTCACCAACCCCACGTCAAACAGAGGGCCAATCTCCAAATTATAGAAGGACTCAAGAAACTTGTCATCAAAAGAACAAATAATCCAATTTAGAAAGTGGAGTACAGACTTAAACAAGAACGCTCAACAGAGGAAAGTAAAATGGCTGAAAGACACTTAAGGAAATGCTCAACACCCTTAGCCATCAGAAAAAAGCAAATCAAAACAACTCTGAGATTCCATCTTACACTTGCCAAAATGGCCAAGATCAAAAACACTGATGATGACTTATGCTGGAGAGGTTGTGGGGAAAAGCAAACACTCATCCACTGCTGGTGGGAGTGCAAGCTGGTACAGCCACTTCAGATATCAATATGGTGATTTCTCAGAAAATTAGGAAACAACCTTCCTCAAGACCCAGCAATACCATTTTTGAGTATGTACCCAAAGGATACTCAATCATACCACAAGGACATGTGCTCAATTATGTGCATAGCAGCATTATTCATAATAGCCAGAACCTGAAAATGACCTAAATGCCCCTCAACTGAAGAATGGATAAAGAAAATGTAGTACATTTACACAATGGAGTAATACACAGTAGAAAAAATAATGACATCTTGATATTTGCAGACATATGGATGGATCTAGAAAAAACATATTGAGTGAGGTAACCCAGACCCAGAAAGACAAATATAATATACACTCATTCACAATTGGATTTTAGGCATAACACAAAGAAAAACCAGCCTATAATCCACAACCCTAGAGAACCTAGACAACAGGGAGGACCCTAAGAGAACCATGCATGGATCTACATAGGAAGGAGAAAAAGACAAGGTCTCTTGAGTAAATTGGGAGCATGGGGGTCACAGGTGAAGGTAGAAGGGGAGACGGGAGGAATGGAGGGACAGAGGAAGGGAGGGGAGCAGAGAAAAATGTATAGGTCAATAAAAACTATAAAAAATTAACTATAATTGATCACAAACCAAGTATAAAAGGCAAAAATATCAAACTGTTAATAGGAAAATATGAGAGAAAATATGTGAGATCTTCTGATTTGGATTGTAAGGGTCTTCCAAAGTCCACTGTAGCACTATTGGGAAGACGGTAGAATGTTGGGTAGGTGGGGCTTAGTAGAAGTAAGGTTAATGTAGGTACGCCTCTAAAGGGGACATAAGGACCTTCCTGAGGCTGCTCCCTGACTTTTCCTTTCCAGCCACATTAAGGCAAGCAAACCTTGTCCCGCCCATACACTGTACCTTCACAGACCAAATGAAATGGAGTCAACAGACTGAAACTTCTAAAACCATTAGCGAGGAGACCTCTCCCAATACTGATGAGGACCCTAAGAGGTGGAAAGTCTTCTCATGCTCATACATCAGCAGAATTCATACTGTGAAAATGGTGATATTCCGAAAAACAATCTACAGATTCAGAGCTCTCCCCATTAACATTCCAAACGCATTTTTCACTGAAAGAGGAAATCAATTCTAAAATGTATCTGGAAATACAAAAATCCTTGAATAGCCAAAGCTATCCTGAGGGGGATAAACGTAATCCTGGAAGCATCACGATTCCTGAATTCAAATTATATTACACAGTCACAGTAATAAAAACATGTCACTGTCAGAAAAGCAGACACACAAAGTGTAATCATCTGCTTCTTGACAAAAGTGTCACAAACATCCATTGGAGAAAAGAGTATTCTCAACAAACGATGATGGCAAAACCAACTATCCATATATAAAATAATAAAGTGAAACTCCTGGACAAAAACCAATTCAATATGGATTTAAGACATTAATGTAACACCTAAAACTTTAAAGCAAGTAGAGGAAAGCAGAAGGAAAAACTTCAAGATATAGGCACAGGCAACAACATTCTGAGCCCTAAAGGTTAAGTGTCAACAAATGAGACTACATCCAATTCGAAACACCCATGGAACAATTACTAGAGTCAAGAGACAGCCTTCAGGATGGGAGAATATTTTCTGTCTACTCATCTAACAATAATTCAATATTCAGAATACATGAAGAACTCAAAAAATTAAGTCCCAAAAGAGTAAGTTATCCAATCAGTTTCTGACAAACCAGTTGAACAGCGTTCTCAAATTCATTATAAATGACCAATAAATACAGGAAAAGCTGTTCAGTCTCCACAGCCACCAACAAGATGCAACTTAAAACTGCACTTAGACTCCTTTTTACCCTAGTCAGGTTGGCTACAACAACAAAGGCCAATACCCGGGACCTAGGATGGAGAGCAGGTTTACATCAGCACACTCATTACTCCACGGGCATCAGTATGGGGGTTGCAATACAAGTACGGTACACTCCTCCTGTGTATATACTCAAAGAATTCCAAGTCAGCACACCACAGAGATATTTGTGCATCCATGTTTACTATAGCCCAAGTCACACCAGCCATATTCTGGAACATAAATTTAGAAGAAAATGTATATGTATACAAATTTTATGTGGCCACAAGAATGAGCCTAATGGCATTTTCGAGGAATTGAATGAAAATGTAGATGATATGTTAAACATAAAAGCCATACTCAGACTAATATCACACGTGATACTGATTTTATGTACATGTATGGAACTGGCATAAAGAATCCGGTATTCTGTATAAGTTACAGATGTGAACAAAAATAAATGGAAAAGTAAGTGTAGCTTTCTTCTGTGTAGGCCGATTTAGCTCAGGTATTTCTCAGTGACAGTAAGCTGATCAGTCTAAATTAGGCAAAGATTTTTATTATAAAATGTTACAAAAATCATGACTCATGAAAAGGAAACAAACAGTCCAAATATTTTGGTCTGACAAAGACTCGAGCAGGAGAACGGAAAGGCCGAGCACAAAGCACACATCTGCTACAGTATTTTGTGCCCAGAATCTAAAGAACAACTACACATTGGCTTAACTGGCAACCTGATTGTTTATAATGGGCAAAAATCGAAATCCTGAAAGATACAACGCCTACATACATGAAAAGAAGCTGAAAATTATTAGCTATTAGGTACATGCAAATTAGCACAATGAGATAATTCTCCATCCAGTCTCCTCATTTTATACACATTTTCAAATAATCCCTTGTTATAATAATATTCCATAAATATTCAAATTTATTTGCCTTGCATACATGTGAATAAACTTTTACCAGACCCAGTCGTCACACCAGAGTCACAAAACAAGGGACATTTTTATTTTCATTTCTTATAAATCTAATTTACTGGGTATATCTAATGTCTATTTAGTTACAAAAACATACTTCATCATTCTCTGAAGTCAAGCACTTACAGTGTGCAACTTTACTCCAAAATATTGCCTACACAAAAGGAATGTCATCTTTGTGAACATCTACACGTAAATGATTGGGGTAGCCTTATTTATAACCTCTCCAGACCAAAGCAACTTAATTACTCTTCAAATGAAAACTGTACAGCAAAATACCAACGTGAAATAAAAGGAACAAACTCTGGATTCTTAGTCCCACAAGTTTTCCCCTTCCGAGCCCAACAGCGTTGCTCACGATATTCCCTCTGATTCTGACACGCTTTTACACAAATACTCCATCCACACCAAGGTAGTGATTGAAATTCCATATATACATAGGATGAGCCCCGAACTCACCCAAGCAGAAGGCATTACTCTTAGTGGATTTCTATTTTATATTTGATCAGTATCTCCTAGAGAACTGAGCAGGCTCCACTATATGCCATAGATGGCTCCTCCCTTCCAGTCATACACCCCTTAAGAAGAGGCGCTTGGCCTTGTTCCTCTGAACACCACCACAGCTGGCAGAATGCCATCCATGCTCTATACAGACAGTAAGTTCTCCAGACTCTCAGTGAACTACCCAATACCAAGAATGGGGCACAATTCCAGAGAGCAGCAATCCAAGAGGAAGGAGAAAGGCAGACCTGGAAAGCCAAACACTCTGAATAATAAAATAGAAGCATGCTGTTTGTCAATATTGGGAATCTGCAGAGAAAAACGTCAATAGGATAGATGGGTGAATATGTTTACCCATACATCACAAACACATACACCATGCAGTAATAAACAGCAGCGAAATGAGACTTGTTCACGGTGAACAAGTTAAAAAGAAAGAAAAATCTCTGGTGAAACACTATGACAAGTCCATCTCAGTTCTGAATTGAGGTAGCATTTAAATAGAAAGCAAGAAGTATGACTAAAAACTCCTGATCCTAGTGTGGTCCTGCCCATGACTGACCCTTCATTGTCCGGCTGCTCACTGCTCAGCATGGTGATCTGACAAGTTCTTCCACTGACTAGCACCAAGGATTCAGTCTTTGCCTTCCTCCAGCAGGATACCTGGGGAACTTCCAAATCCTTCAGGAGCACTGTTTGCATATTCTGATGAGCAAGGGCAGCAGCACAACTCTCTCTTCAGAGCATCTTAAAGACCACTTGCAGTAGGAAGAGTCATCTACTCAATCCACTGCTGAAGAGATGAACCTCATCACAGACTATCTGCAACGGCATCTGACGAAACGGCCAAGTTGGCAGCTGCAGTTAGCCAGCACGCTCAGTTTTTCTCTACACACTGTTCTCTAGCCCTCTTCTTCCCAGTCACTGTCCCTGGTACATCTACTGCAGTGGGAGCCACCTCCTTCAAAGGGAAGCAGTTTTCCTTAAGGCAAATTATATAGATGATGTGGGAGTGTCATATATCAATCTGTTGATTTCATTGGCGAAGCAATAAAGAAACTGCTAGGCCCATTTGATAGGCCCACCCTTAGGTGGGTGGAGTAAACAGAACAGAATGCCGGGAGGAAGAGGAAGTGAGGTCAGACTCCACAGCTCTCCTCTCGGGAGCAGACGTCCGCCATGCTCCCGGCTCCTGGGCAGACACACGCAATGAAGCTCTGAAGCTCCGACCCAGGATGGACTTAGGCTAGAATCTACCCGGTAAGACCGGTGCTACACAGATGATAAGAAATGGGCTAGTCCAGGTGGGAGAGTTAGCCTAGAAGATGCTAGGTAGAAATGGGCCAAAGCAGTGTTTAAAAGAATACAGTTTCCGTGTAATTACTTCGGGTAAAGCTAGCCGGGCAGGCGGCTGGGGTTTTGGGGACACAGCCCTGCCGCCGCCCCTACTACTACATACAGAGTCCTGCTAGATTCTAGCTAAATGATAAATCCCAATTTTCTATGATAATTTATGTTACACTTGGTTCTTTTACTATAGTGCAGTCATATTTTAAAACTCTGCTTTAGAATGGATGCTTTCTAACTATGACTTAATTCTCGAGTTTGCCACATTTTCTCCTTTCTAAACAAGCTACAAGTAACTGCAACTGAAATTTCAACACAGCAAGAAAGAAGAAACAGAAGAGGGGAAAATGTTATAAAACAAAATTCTAAGTACCGTAACTACTGATGCTGAAATCCATAGTACTCAAATAAAAACAAAATTAGAAACTCATCACTAGTTTAAGATAGCCTTTCCCTATAAACATACATGCAAAGAGAATCTAGCAGACTGCTGTAGCCAACAAATAATGAACTTCCGCAAGGCATAAGGAGATGTAAGTTAGATTCCTTAGGGAAGTAAGGAAAAGCATATTGAAACATATTAAAGCAACAAGTGTCAACTGAGTACCTATTATGACTGTTAGGTTATCCAGACAGTCTCCCATGAAAACGAGTGGTATACCCACCAGTGTAAAACAATGCATTACATGGACTGCTATCATCAACCTAGGTCATCAAGCTACCTACAAAGCTGAATGCAAGCTAATGCGGATGTGTGGTGTCTTTTCGTGTGGCCTCTCTGGAGCTTGACGCTGATGACTAGTCTCCAGGTCAGCAACTCTTCCTCAGCTTCTTACCCAATTCACCACAGCTCTCCTGGCTTCCTCAAACCACCGCTTCAGCCGGGCGGTGGTGGCGCACGCCTTTAATCCCAGCACTCGGGAGGCAGAGGCAGGCGGATCTCTGTGAGTTCGAGGCCAGCCTGGTCTACAAGAGCTAGTTCCAGGACAGGCTCCAAAGCTACAGAGAAACCCTGTCTCAAAAAAACCACCGCTTCAGGTCTCCCTGTCTTCTGTACAACTCGACCTACAATCCTGATGGGTCTTTTACCCATGTCTTGAATTTCTTCCTGTATCACTTTTTATACACAATACCTTGTGCCATTAATTGCATGCATTCTTTTGGTTTCAAACATCTGTTGGCTGATTATTTACGGGCATGGCCACTGGGAGTTTAACCATACTCCAGTGAGTGCACGGGCAATACCAACTGGACTTGGTGTAGTTTTCTCTGTTTTTGAGGGGGACACAAGGATAGAAGTGTGGGCCTGGGAGGAATGGTAATATAAGGAATAGGAGGAGTGTGACTGGGTGCCCTGTGTGACGTTCCCAAATAACCAATAAAAAATTTCTTGATAAGTATCACTTACCAAAGTTAGATAATGATCAAATAAACAAGTTAAATAAACCTATGATCCCTACGAAAACAGAAGCAGTCACTAAAAGACTCCCAGTGAAAAAACTCCCAGGGTCAGACAGCAGAATTCTACCAGACCTTCTAAAGAAGAGCTAACACTTTGGCTAACTCTACCCAGAAACTGAAAACAACCTAGATGCCCCTCAACAGAAGAATTGGTAAAGAAAATATGGTTCATTTTACACAATGGAATATTGCTCAGCTGTGAAAAACAATGATCTCAAGAAATTTGCAGACAAACAGATCGAACTAGAAAAGATCACTGTGAGGTAACCCAAACCCAATAGGACAAACTTGGTATGTACTCGCTTATAAGAGGACATTAGCTGTTATGTAAAGAATAACTCACAGGCCCAGAGAGGCTAGCTAACACAGACAGATCAAAGGGAGACATACTTCCTGGAAAGGGGAGAGAGAATAGATTTTGTAGGGGGAGTGGGGGCAAGGGGACATGGGAACAAGAAGGATCCAGTGGGGAGGGATCAAGGGAGAGAATACTGGAAAAGCCAACTGGGATTGAGAGGGAATTTGGGGGCGATGTGGACACCTAGTGTAATGGAAACTCCTTGGAATCTGAGCATGCATGTGGCCCTAACATAGACTCCTAGTAATGGGGGCTATGGAGCCTGAAACAGCTATCTTCTGAAACCCAGGCAAGACTCCCAGTGATGGGACTGGGACCTCAACCCAGCTACCGACCTTTGACCCGCAACTTGTCCTACCTACAAGATGTGCTAGGGTAAAAGTGGCAAAGGACTTGTAGGAGTGGCCAACCAATGATTGGGTCAACTCGAGGCCCCCATGAGGAGAGAGAGCCCATGCCTGGAGGGTTAGGAACCAGAGGCCGGATAGCCCAGATGCCAAGCATAGAACCAAACATGGCTAGCCAAAAAAGTTAATGAAATAATTACTAATTATATTCTGTTATAGTCGTAGATGGTGTCTAGTCCAATTGCCATCAGAGAGGCTTCATCCAGCAACTGATGGAAGCAGATGCAGAAATCCACAGATGAACATTAGGCAGAATTGGGGACCCCGCAGAAAGTCGGGGGGAAGACTGTAGATGACAGAGGGGTCTAGGGAACCATGAGAACATAACCCACAGAATCAATTAACCTGGGCTTGAAGGGATTCCCAGAAACTGAGCCAACATCCAGGGAGCCTCAATGGGTCTGAGCTAGGCCCTCTGCATATATGTTACAGTTGTGTAGCTTGGTGTTCTTGTGGGACTCCTAACAGTGGTATTAGGGGCGTCTCTGACTCTTTTGCCTGCTCCTGGGACCCCCTTTCCTCCTACTGGGTTGCCTCATCCAGCCTTGATATGAGGGTCTGTGCCTAGTCTTATTGTATCATGTTATGGCATGATCAGTTGATCTCTCTGGGAGGCATGTTGTTTTCTAAGGAAAACAGAAGATCACTGGACCTGGGAATGAGGGGATGTGGGGGATACTGGGAGGAGTGAAGGGAGGAAATACTGCAGTCTAGATATACTATATGAGAGAAGAATAAATTTTTAAAAATTAAAAAAGGAATTCTCAAATATCAATAAAAATATTATGTTTAAAAACATTTATTTTAATTAATTTATTATGATAATAAATACATAATTTTAGATTTTTATTATTTTAAAAGATTTATTTTTGTTTTACATATGAGTGTTTTGCCTGTATATATGGAAAGTGTACCACAAACATGCAGTACCTACATCATGCCAGAAGAGGGCACCAAATCCCCTGGAACTGTAGTTACAGGCAGTTGTGAGCTGCCATGGAAGTTCTGGGAACTAAACTTGAGTCTTCTGCAAGAGTAGCAAGAGCATTTAACCACTGAGCCATCTCTCCAGCGCCACAAAATTTGATTTAAAATTTAAATTAAAAGGTTAATTGTGCAGCACACACAACTCGCACAAATTTTCTTCTTGCCTCATTGTGAATTGACCCAGGGCCTCTGACAGACTAAGCAATGCTCTATCACTGAGTTACACCCTTAGCCCAGACCCTTAAATGTAACATAACTACATTTTAACTACTCACATTACCTAAGTGCCTTAATCTCCCCTCCCAGCCTCTTGCATCCTTGGGCAGTGGTACAGCACAGTTCTCCCACCAAGGAATGCTTAGTAGAGACCTGTGCTCCCCTCCCCTCTACTTTCTTGCTCCCTTCATCCAGTCCAGGTGTGAAATCTTTGACTGGCATTCTGTTCATTTGCCCTTCCATCTCTTTCCTTTATTAGATCTTAATTTGCATTAGTCGGCTAGCCTCCTAGCCTCAAGGGTTGCCTCCTTCTAATTTGTCCTACAAATTGCACTCTGATAAATACTGCTATTCTCTTATAAATCACTTCAAGGGCTGGTGCTCTTACACAGGACCTGAGTTCAGTTGCCAGCATCCATGCCAGGAGGCTCACAACCAGTTCCAGGAGATCCACTGCCCTAGGTGGTGACCTCCATGGGGATCTGCACACATGCATGCATATATATGTGAGTGCATGCAGGCAGGCAAACACACACATACAAAACACCTTTGAAAAGAGTCCATGCAGACATATAGATCACATATATTTATATATTTTATGGAATTTAAATTTAGCAATAAGCTGTTTAACAATCCCCACTGGAAAATGCTTGCCCTATTCAGAAATACACTGAAGTACTTGAAAAAGATGGATACTTCCCATATCAGTAAGGCGTCCCCACCCAGATCACACACCAAGCAGCAGCATAATCCAAAGAAGCTGAAACTAACACATAAACTGTTCTCGAAGTTTGCATGGTAAGTACACAGATTGTTTACTAAGAAACTCGGTGGTGGACCCTCTGCAGCTGGGGAAGGTTAACGGTTGTTAAAACTAGTCTGCCAAATCAGGCTCATAAATATGCGCTGAAAGAGATTCTGAATCCACTGAGAACCAGTTTTTCCTCAATCGGCAAGGAATGGCAGATTTATGATCAGGCACTTACTTCACAAACAAACCGTTAGTCAGAAGCAGCATTTCAACTGAGGTCATAGTGCCCCTTTAGAGCAAGGAGACTCCTAAGAAGGAGCAGCTTAACAGCTAGATATGTGCACGCAGAACACTGCAGTTGTCAGAAGAACCCCTAGGAGAAAAACACTAGAGAGATGTGATATGAGAACCCAACGGGGGAGAATTCGACTCTGTCAAAACGAAGAAGTGAAAACTTTAGTTCTCCTGTGAAGATGTTTCTACTTCTAAAGTATGTTAAGGACGGGAAGAAGCCACTGAAAACTTGCCCAAGTATTTCAGAGCCTTGAGAGAGTACAGTTTGAACCACAGTGACCTCCTTGACCAATATATCGAGGGCCAAATAGAGATTGGAAAACACAGAAACTATCAGAAGTGAGTAAATAGTATACAGAAAAGCTGAGGTTAAAGTCTGAGTGCAAACCTGGACGGCTAGACAGCATCGGCCATTACTTTCCAACTTGAGTTTTCTCAAAATCCGTTTCAGAATTATTTTCTTGCTTTTTTCCTGCCTCTTTTATTATTAGACACCACATTTGGGAAAAACAGAATCACAAATATTGTAGCTTTGTCTCCAAATAGGTTTAGACTCCTAGAGAGTGTACTATCATTTCCATAGCCAATTCTGTACTGTGATGCTATCACTGGAGGAGAAAGGGCAACGCTCCCCCTGTGAGTGTGCGTCACAAAAATTTCAATTTATTAAGGGTAGGGAATGTGGCTTTAGTTAGCAGAATGTTTGCTTCGCATGCACAAAGCCCTGGTCTCCATCCCCAGAAACCAGGTAAACGAGGTGTGATGGCATATACCTGCAACTCAAGCACTTGGAAGGTAGAGGCAGGAGGACCAGGTTTTCCAAACCCTCCACAAAATGCAAAAGAAACTAGAGTTAGAGTATAATCTGTGTGTGTGTTTGTGTGTGTGAGTGTGTGTGTGAGTGTGTGTGTGAGTGTGTTTGTGAGAGCGTGTGTGTGTTTGTGTGTGTGAGTGTGTGTGTGTGAGTGTGTTAATCTTCATGTATGAGGATATCCAGATGTGGACATGTATGCACATGTGTGATGCACGTTGAGAACCTTAAGTGTTATTCCTCAGGTGGTATTATTTTTCTTTTTATATATACAGGGTCTCTCACTAACCTGGAATTTAGCTGGTCAAGGAGCCTCAGCAATTCCCAACCTTATCTCCCCAGCCCCGCATGTCCACTTACCCAGTACTAAGAGTACAATTGTGTACCACCTCCCCTGCGGGTTTTTAAAACCTGATTCATGATAATCAAATTCAGGTTCCATATATGTGCACTTTAGTGACTGAGCTATCTACTCAGTCTTGAATGTGGTATTTTACGATCAAGCAATTTTGCTAAGGAAAAAAAATCAATAATAAATTATAATACCTGTACCTAGATATTAAATTTGTGAATAACACTGTGCCAAAAAATCAAAGGGAATTATAAAATACTCAAGAATTTTAAACAACAATATACATAGAAAAGTTTGTGGGACTGGGAAGATGCCTGAGCAGGTAAAGGCACCTGCCACCAAGCCTGATAGCATGACTTCAATCTCTAATAACCACATTGTGGAAGGAAATAAGCAAGCTGTCCTTTGACCTCCACACAGGCACCCTGGCACATATGCCTCCACACATGACTACATGCACACACATGCACACACAAACGTAATTTCAGAAAAATGTGAGGCATACTGAAAACAAAGTTTAAAAAAGATTATAGCCTTACACATGCTGATATTAAAAAAAAGAAAAGCTGAAAATGGATGCACTAAGCTTTCTGCTTCATACGCTAGAAAAGGAGCCCAGTGAGATCCGTGCAAGTATGAATATTGCTAGACACGGTGTAATCCCCGCTACAGAAGGACAGAAGTGTATCACAAAATCAGGGCCAGATGGCAACTTAGCAAGACCCTGTCTTACAATTAAAAAGAAATTTAACATTTTAAAATGGGATCAAGCTGTAGCTCAGCGATAGAGTATTTTCCTAGCATAAGCAAAACACTACATTTCTAGCATCAGAGAGAATATACAAATAAATGAATTAGAAAACAAAATAACGGGAGCTTGGACTAAATATTACAGAGACTAAAAAGACAATCTTTTCTAAGGTTGTAGGGGAATGGGTACATGAAGCCCAAATTGAGAAACGCTTCTTGCAGGTCAATGAGGACACAGCTCTCCATCTATATGCTGCAGCAACTCTACCTCTGGACTGTTTGCTCACAACTATACATAGAAACTATGTTGCATCGCAGCTTAGACAAAGTTAACATCCCTAAATCTAAGACTGTCCAGGTATGCTAAGCTGGTACTTATTTCCTAGTAGCCAGCAAAGTAGGAGAATGTGTCAAGAATGAGGAGGTAGACTGGAGAAACACAAGTACAGTCTCCATGCTGTACGAAGGATGAGAATGTTAACATCACAAAGTGTGGGTTTTCTTGCTGTCACTAAAAGTAATAAGGTAACTTGCCACACAACTTGTAGAGCACTGGTTCTCAAGCTTCCTTATGCTGCGACCCTTTAATACAGTCCCTCCTGTTGTGGTGACCCCAACCATAGTATTATCATTGCTACTTCAAAACTCTAATTTTGCTATTGTTAAGAATAGCAATGTAAATATCCAATATGCAGGGTATCTGATATGTGATCCCTGGGAAAGAAAGGTCATTTGACCCCCCCCCAAAGCAGTCACAGTCCACAGGTTGAGAACCAACGCTGCAGACAAACATTCCTAGAAGTGTTCTAAATAATTAGGCAAAAAGAGAAAATAATCTGAACATCCATCTACTGATGAATGAATAAAATGTGTATGAGAAATAAAACATAAGGCAGATATTTCACATATATATGAAAAGTATACAGTATACACTGTTTACAAGAGGATATAAGCATTTGCTTGTAGTTCCATGGGGGGAAAAATCTGTAAATGAACAAACAAAAATGGCTGCTACAGAGATGAAGATTTTTCTTAGCTACTTCTTTGTTCTTCCTTAATGTCTTCTCATATATGTGAATGCCTGCTGTAACAAAAAATTCAACCACGATATATATGTATATATTTCTACATATATAATTAGGGTATGTACGTATATTAGCTTAAACTCTGTTTCTATAAAAACCTAGAGAAGTTACAGGGCCAGGCAGTAGGTCAGCCGTTAAAGTAATTGTGGCAAAGAACTAGGGAGACAGAGACAGGCAGATCCTGGGGCTCACCGGCTAGCATACTTAGCCTCCTTGGTGAGTTCCAGGTCAGTGAGAGCCCCTGCCTCGAAAAACAAAAGAAGTCAATGACTTTGAGAAATGAGACCAGATGTTCCAGGAATACGATTTTTCAAAATAAAAATTAATAAATTCAACCGTGCATGAAGAACTATAGGCAACTCCGTTTCCTCAGCTGGAAACAGAAGTAGTCTTCCCTAGGGAAGAGCACACTAATTGGTTATCCAGTGCCAAACAGTCAGCCCTGAAAATAAACATACAAGGAACATTATATAAAGTATACAAGCTATAGTTAGGAATATATATGGCTATACATATATGCATACAATAACAATTACTGGAGGAGAATGGGGAGAGCTACACAGAAGGGTTTGCAAGGAGGAAAGGGAAAAGAGAATGATCATATCTTAATCTCAAAAATAGTAAAAATTCATTTCAGATCTTTTTCTTTATGAATATAGAGCTAAGATTTCTGAATTATTTCCTTTCCAGCTCAGCATTGAAGTATATTTTTAAATGGTTGAAGACTTAAATTTAAAAACTTTATCTGAACCCATTTCATGAGAAAGACTACTTTCGGGTACCTTATAATGGCTTCCACATGCTGTACTGCATGCCTGAGGACAGACCCTAGGTCTGAGTTCCAGCTCACCGTGTAAACTAGTAAAAACCACAGGGTCCCCAGATTCAGGAAATAGAAACTCCAGTTGTTCTAAGTAGGCTTTGAAAACCGCTCTCAGGTACCTGCACATCTCTGGGCTCCATTTCCTCATCTGCTCTGTATGCAATCTCAACGAACGAGCAGGACTACATTTAACTCTGTCCCCTCATTCTTAATTAAGTTTTATGTATGGAACAATCAATACACCCATACACATACACGTGTGCGCGCGCGCGCACACACACACACACACACACACACTTTATCGGAGACCTCTTCTGAATTCTAGCACTGCCTAACTAGTAAGGCAACACGCTCCCAAGTGCCTCACCAGGACTGCAACAGGAAGGACGGAGCATAGTCATAGTATGACATTTAAGGACTTGGGAAATGCACAGCAGACACACTTTCAACCAGTCCAGTAAGCAAAAATGTAGAACAATACAGTATGTCTTTGAAGGACTTGAAGATGTGCTTGCTGGTTAACTGGTGCTATGAGACGGACGTTTCCTGCAGAAATGGAACACATCTACTCATCCCAGATAGGGAGTTCAGGACAAAGTACCATGAGTAAAGTGCCAACCACCACCAAATGCTGACTTTACAGGAATATGGGGGAGGGGCTACTTGCAGGAATAGACATGATTCAAGGAAAGTAGCATCACAAAAGCCCATCACAGCATGGATGACAGTTCACAAAAGCTGAGGACCTGGAACACAAGGCCCATAGCCTGCAAGCAGCTCAACAGGGTGAAGTGTCCTTTCCAGGTAGTTCAATTTGCCTGAGCTTTTTTCTAAACAGCTCAGCTGGTCTTTGGTTTCATCTAGGCCAGTGTTTCTCAACATGTGGGTCACAGCCCTTTGGGGGGTACAAATGACCCTTTCACAGGGATCACACATCAGATATCCTGCATATCAGATATTTACACTACAATTCCTAACAGTAGCAAAATCACAGTTATGAACTAGCAATGACAACGATTTTATGACTGCAGGTCACCACAACATGAGGAACTATATTAAAGCATCACAGCATTAGGAAGGTTGAGAGTTTGCCTGGTCTCTTTCAGGCTATTTGGAAGTTCTCTGTTTCTCCTTTGCAACTTGGCTCATCTAAGAGTGACTAGTCTTTACTCTTCGTGTATCAACAGGATCCTAGGAAATCTGATCAGTTTCAGGGATTTTCTGAAGCTATTTTGTATTCTTTACTTCCTGTCTTAAAGAGGTCCCCTGAACTATCGGCTGCCCCTAAAACCTTTATTTCACCTACCTATAAACAGCTTGTCTTTGGGATTTTCCAAGATGGAAGGAAGGTTTTCATCTATGAGCAAACTGCTACCCAACAACTGGCGCTGCACTAACGTGTGCATCTCTGATTGCTTAAGCAGTACATATACCATCACATTAAGTGTGACACTAGCCTGATGCGGGCTTTCCCTCTGTATGCTGTGAATGTGTTTTATTACCATTGGTTAGTAAAGAAGCTGCTTCAGCCTATGGCAGAGCACAATAAAGCCAGGCAGGAGATCTGAACAGAGATATATAGAGAGAGGAGATAGAGTCGGGGAGATGCCATGTAGCTGCTGAAGAAGAAGGATGCCAGAACGTTTCTGGTAAGCCACAGCCTCGTGGCAATACATAGATTAATAGAAATCGGTTAATTTAAGATATAAGAGCTAGCTAGGAATATGTCTAAGCTATCGGCCAAACACTGTTGTAATGAATATAGTTTCTGTGTGATTATTTGGGTCCGGCAGCTGGGAATGAAAGAGCAGTCTCCATTTTACACTAGTCGCCTGTTATGGCTTGAACCTTTTTCTCTTTAGGCAATCTATGGCATGCATTAGGCAATCTATGTTATCTTTTCTAGCAATACATTTTTGTTATTTTTATCTCAGAAAGCTTTCTTTTAAAAGGAATAAGTTCTTTCTTCAAGATAGACTCTTATCTAGGTGGTACATGCTTTTGTTTGGGAGGGGGGCTTTTCGTTTTGTTTTGTTTTCTTCACAAATGGGAGGAAATGCCTGTCTAAAGGTAAATTTAAATAATACTGTAAAAATAACAAACTGTCTCTGGAGTTCAGGGTTAAGACAAGGATTAGTCTCCCATTTCAAGCTGAAATGTAATTAAATCATGACAAAAAGCAGGCAAGGCCGAAAATAATTCAAACTTCTGCTTCTGGGAAGATGAAGTAGGTGGAGTTTTTCTCTATTCCTCCTACAGAGTACAGCTAACCATGTAAACTGTAAGAAAAAAAATAACATAGTTCTGAAAGTCAGCAAAAAAGGGTAGATTGGCTGAGACCCGGGGACCTAAGAAAGAACACAGTGGTGGCTGCTCTGTGTATGTTTCTTTCTCATCTATTCCAAACATAAAGTCAAAGAAGATAATCTAGAGAAGACAGTTAGCAGAGACTAAAACCAGAATAGAACAAGAAATTGGAAGATAATGGAAGGAGGGAGGGAGGGAGAGAGAGAGGAAGGGAAGGAGGGACAGGTTTTCCCTGTCCTATCTAGACAAGTGATGAAGAAAAAGGCAAAAGAGCCAGAGAAGAAGCCCTGAGACGATAACAACTTTATAACCAGCTAAACCCTGCAGAAAACAAAGTAAGACATGTTACCTGTATCACCAAAGGGCTATAAGGAAGCCTAGACTCCACATGATTGCCAAGGTGACAATGAAAAAGCATAGAGCCCACTGGGATAGTGGCACATGGAATACAGTCACGATTTGGAACTTTCAGCACAATCTTATTACATAGAGCTTACCTTTCTCATGGTGTCAGTGGAGACCATGTCAAGGATGATGATATGGCTTTCCCTGGCCTCGCAGACAAGGAGATATCACTGTGGTGCCACCTTATTAGTAAGGAGGAGCCACCAATTTAGTTATCAGCAGAGGTCAACTGAGGAACCTGAGCCTCCAGACCCATTTGGTAGTGAGGCAGCATCCTCTGGTGGCAGAGAAATATCAGGGGATGCCAGTGCAAACAAAACAATTCAGATCCAGCATCGCATGGCCTGATATGCAAAATGTCTGGGTTCCCACACCAAAGACAAAGCAAAACAAAATCATTGACCATACCTAGAACTAGGAGATCAAGCTACACACGGAAAAGAAATCAACAGTTGTTGATGGCACGATGACCGAGATGTTCAAGCTGACAAAGTTCCGAAGCAGCAGACCTAAAAGTACTTGAAAAAGCAATGATGAGCAAACGTCCATTAAGGCTCATAAAAAAACAAAGTATGTCTAAGTAATGAAATAGAAGACACAACCATATCTTATGACTCATGGCTGTAATCCCAGCACTGTACAAATTCAAGGTCAGCCTGGACTGCATAGTGATATCCTGCCTTAAAAAGAAAAAAACAGAAATTTAAGACATAAAAAAAAACAACATAAAAATTTTAAGTCCCAAAACAAAATCATCAAATGAAAATACTCGCTGAAAAGATAGGTTCAGTGCCACAATGGCAGCAAGCAAGAAAGAAATGAGTGAACTGGAAGACATAGAACCTTACTCATTACCAAATTTGAACAACAAAGAAAACATATGCTCAAGTTTTAAAAAGTCAACTATCAGAAACTTCTGAAAAAGTAGAACAAAAGTTCAAACATCCATGGCAAAAAAAAAAAGATTCAAAGGGAGAGGAGCAGCAATCTGGCCCAGTACTCCTCCCTTTACAGCAAGAGCCGCACCCCAGTGGAGCCCTGAAACTAGCGACCTCCATACATCAAATACTATATATCCTATGTCTGCTTTAAATACACAAAAAGACAGTTTATAAATTCAGTATAGAAAGGAACTAATTAGGAGCTAGGGAGATGGCTCAGCAGTTTAAGGCTCAACAGTTTAAGAGTATTTACTGCTCTTGCAAGGACTCACGTTCAGTTCCCATCACCCACAGGGCAGCTCACGAGTGGATATAACTCCAGTTTCTAGCGCACTGAAGACTCCCTCCTGCTCTGTGTGGGCACCCGAGCACATGTAGTGCACATATCCACATGCAGGTGCACACATTCACATAAAGAAATAGACATAAATGAATCTTTAAGAGAAAGGAACGAGCAGCTATCAGAGCAATGAGAACAATCTACCGTAGTAAATTCCGTGCATGTCCTCCCCCACTACAAAGGATTAACATGAGCACAAGCAGGAATAGTCAACACCCTGGAGAGAATAGCACATTGCTCCAAACAAGCTACATTTTAAAACATGGATTGTTTATGTCTCAACCTTGTCATGGAACATTTTCAGGTTGAATTTAACCACAAGTTACTAAAACAAAGACAAGTGAATGTGCACATAAGGGAGACTCTTCAATTTAAGGAAGTAAGAACTCCACAGTCATGAAGCTGAGCACATGGGAAATAATACCCAACATATGTGGGGAAAGCGATCCACATGACTGCAGAAACACTCTCCTCAGAAAGGGTTAAAGCCATAAGGAAAGGGACAGAAGATTTTACTTTAAGTATTTTTTTTTTAAATTGCCAACCAAGAACCCGGAACCCAACTAAAGTGCCCTTCAGAAATAAATGGGAGCGAGAAGGCGTTCTTGCAAGAAGAAAACTAAGAGTCTCTCATGAACACATATACCCTGCAGGAGTAAGTAAAGGAAGTTGTCTGGTCTGAAAGGAAATGATAAAAGAATCCTGCAGCATGAAGGGAAAGAACAGCAGTGAGAAAAATACAATACTTGCTTTCCTTCTCTTGAGTTCTTAAAATTATGTTGAGAGTGATTAACTGCATTTTCATTGTGGAGGCAGCTAAGTGAACCCGCAATGTGGTAAGTTAAACAAAACTACATACAAACACACACACACGCATGCACAGATGCAAGCACCCACATGCACGTGTGCACCCCTCCAGGACTCAATCCCCCTCCCACACACACACACAGTACCAATTCCATTTCTGGGCTCTGATAATGCACTATAAGCTATAGCCATTGTAAAAAAAAAAAGATTGAAGGATATACATGCTCTCGAAGTCGAATGTTAAGTAACTTTTGTAGGTCTAGAGATATAGCTCAATTAGTAAAGTGCCCGTCTATCATGCATAAAGCCCTGGAGGCATGCCTACAATCCCAGCACTTGAGAGGGAGAGACAGGAGGATCATAAATTCAAGTTCATCCTTGCATATGAAGTGAATTAGAGGCTAGTTGAAGATAAATTTATCTCAAAAATATATACAAAACAAAATCTTTAAAATTGTCTGCTACAAATAAGGCTATTTCCTAGTTTAAAAAAAGGTAAGTTTAAAACAAATTCTATTAATTCACATTAGAAGTGCCACGCATTGTAGTACTGTGCTACAATCCCAGCATTCAGAAAGCTGAATTAGGAGAATTTCAGATTGGAGGCCGCCCTGGGCCTCACATTTAAGGCCTACATAGTAAGACTGGAATACACAAGAAGACTGCCTTAAAACAAAAATAAATACATAGAAAACAGAATAAAAGACAGTCATTCTTAGTTTTCTAGTCAGCTTTTCTCATGTGCCTTCTCAGGGTTTTTTTTTTTGTTTTGTTTTGTTTTGTTTTGTTTTGTTTTGTTTTGTTTTGTTTTTAATGAAACCAGCCTCTGAGCAGAGAAGCAGATAGGCTAACTGTTGGCCTTCATGCCTGCCTCCATTCCTACACATCCACTGCCCTGTCTCATGCCCAGCTCTGAAACAGAACACCTACTGAGGCTTCCTATCCCGCCTCTGCCTCCATCTTCAGTGGCTCAGGCAGATCTTCCCCTCCTAACATCCTTCCCCTCCTTGCTTTATCCCAGCCCTCATCTCCAGAAGGTACTCCCTGAGAAGCCACAGGCTACATACATATCGAGTCTCACACAATGATAATAGGTAATTTTAGTATCCCACTCTTACCAATACACAGGTCATCCAAACCAAGAAAAAAATAGAGAAATGCTGGAGCTAACTGGTGACATGAACCAAATGGACCTAACATATATTTACAGGACATTTCTCTCAAACACAAAATAAACCTCCTTCTCATATGCCATATATCTCATGGAAAGTTCTAAAATTAACCACATACTCAGACACAAAATAAGTCTCAACAGATATGAGAGACTGAAATATAAGAGATTAAAATAACACCCTGCATCTAATCTGACCAACAGAAATTAAAGCTGTATACCAACAACAAAAGAAACAACAGAAAGCTTATAAACTCACAGAAACAGAACAACTTTCTCCTGAGAGAAGAAAGGGATAAGGCAGAAATTAAGAAAGAAATGGAGGACTTTCTAGAAATGAATGAAAATGAAGACACAGTATGCACAAACTCACGGAGAACAATTACCACTAAGTACCTACATAAAGAATTCTAGAATTTTCATACTAGTAACTTATCAGCACACCTGAAAGCTCTAGAACAACAACAAAGGAAGAAAGAAAGAAGGAAGGAAGAAAAATAAAGGAAAGAAGAAAAAGGAGGAAAATCACACTCAAAGGGAGTACATGTCAAGAAATAATCAAACTTGGCCTTGAAATCAATAAAATAGGAAAAAATACAAAGAACCAATGAAACAAAGTGTTAGTTCTTTGAAAGACATCAGCAAAATTGGTAAACCATTCTCAAAATAAACTAAAAGGCAGAGAGAGAAGATACAAATTAACAAAATTAGAAATGAAAAGGGGAACATAACAACAGATACCAAGGAAATCCAGAGAATCATAAGGCCATACTTTAAAAACCTGTACTCCTCCAAATTGAAAAATCTAAAAGAAATGAATGATCAAAAAATGAAAATCTCAAAGAAATCTAAGAGAAAAGGAAAATCTAAAAGAATTTGCTCCATGCATTTAACTTACTGAAGTGAAATCAAGATCAGATAAGTAACTTAAACAGACCTATAACCCTTAGTGAAATAGAAGCAATCATTAAAAGCTTCCTAACCAAAAATACCCCAGGGCCTGATGGTTTTGGCACAGAATTCTACCAGACTTTCAAATAAGAGCTAATGTCCATAGTCCTCAAATTA
This sequence comes from Microtus pennsylvanicus, assembly GCF_037038515.1. Taxonomy (NCBI): domain Eukaryota; kingdom Metazoa; phylum Chordata; class Mammalia; order Rodentia; family Cricetidae; genus Microtus; species Microtus pennsylvanicus. The sequence goes on along the minus strand of NC_134601.1, from coordinate 57,012,704 downwards.
TTCCACAAAATAGAAAATGGAAGTAACATTGCCCAATTCATTTTATGAAGCCACAGTTACCCTGATACCCAAACCACATAAAGACTCAATAAAAAAGAAAATTACAGACCAATTTCCCTTGTGGACATAGATGCAAAAATTATCAATAAAATACTTGCAATCCAAATCCAAGAACACATCAAAATGATCATCAACCATAAGCAGGTTTCATCCCAGAGATTCAAGGACAGTTCAACATACATAAATAAAGATAATTCACCATATAAACAAACTAAAAGACAAAAAACACATGATTATATTATTAAATGCAAAAAAGGCCTTTGACAAAAATCCAACACTCCTTCATAATAAAAGTCCTGGAGAGATTAGGGATACAAAGGACTATCTCAACATAATAAAAGCAATTTACAGTAACCCTATAGTCAACATCAAATTAAATGGAGAGAAACACAAACCAATCCCACTGAAATCAGGAACAATACAAGGCAGTCCACTCTCTCCCTATCTATTCAATATAGTACTTGAAGTCTTAGCTAGAGCAATAAGACAACAAAAGGAAATCAAAGGGATAAAAATTGGAAAGGAAGAAATCAAAGTATCTTTATTTGCAGATAATATAATAGTATACATCATACCCCCAGAATTCTACCAAGGAACTCCTACAGCTGATAAACGCCTTTAGTAATGGGGCAAAAAATAAGTACCCCTCCTATATACAAATGATAAACAGACTGAGAAAGAAATAAGGGAAATGACACCTTTCATAATAGCTTCAAATAATATAAAATATCTTGAAGTAACTTTAATAAAGCAAGTGATAGACTTATATGATAAAAAAATCAAGTCTCTGAAGAAAGAAATTGAAGAAGATATCAGAAGATCGAAAGATCTCCCATGCTCATGGAATGGTAGGATTAATATAGTAAAATTTGCTATTCTACCAAAGCAATATACAAATTCAATGCAATCCCCATCAAAATTCCAACAGTTCTTCAGAGCTCTTGAAAGGACAATTTTCATCTTCATATGGAAACACACACACACACACACACACACACACACACACGAGATAGCTGAATAATAACTGCTGAAGATATCACCATCTCCAATTTCAAGTTGTACTACACAGCTGTAGGACTAAGAACAGCATAGTATTAGCACAAAAACAGACAAAATGGTCAATGGAATTAAATTGAAGGTCCAGCCACAAATCCACACACCTATGGACATCTTTTGTAAGGCAAAGGACACCGTCAGAAGGACAAAACGCCGCCTGCAGAATGAGGAAATATTTTTACCAACTACACATTCGGTAGAGGACTAATACCTAAAATACATAAAGAATTCAAAAAAAGATATCAGAAAACATAGCCCAATTTAAAAATGGGGTACAGATCTAAACAGAGAATTCTCAAAAGAAGAAACCCAAATGGCTAAAAGCCACATAAGGAAATGGTCAACATCCTTAGCCATCAAGGAAATGCAAATCAAAACTACTTTGAGATTCCATCTCACACCTGTCAGAATGGCTAAGATCAATAATACAAGAGATGGCTCATGTTGGAGAGGATGTGGAGCAAGGGGAACATTCCTCCACTGCTGGTGGGAGTGGGAAATTGTACAGACAGTATGGAAACAAGTATGGCCATTCCTCAGAAAGATGGGAATCAGATGTTCAAGTTCATCCTTGGTTATACAGGTTTGGTTCTGAGACCCATATGGAGGCACACAGCTGCCTCTAACTCCAGTTCCAAGGGATCTGATGCTCTCTTCTAGCCTCTGTGGGTACTACTTACACATGATGCACACATGTACATGTGAGCAAAACACACATAGACATATAACAGACACATAAATAAATGCAAGAGAAAGAAGATACCTAATGTTGACCTGTGGCCTCCACACCTGCACACACATGCAATGCACATGAACCCCCCAAACATGGACAAATGCCAAATACATACACACCAAAAAGAAAAATGTTTGTTAAAGATTTTTATGTTGGTGTGCAAAAATAAGAAGTATATTATGGGGTAAAGTTTACTACATCTTAGAGTCGTAAAAAAGGAGAATCAAAGAGAGATTTTTTTTTACTTTGAAAGTAAAATGGATTTAATTTTCAAAAGCATATACAAAGTTGATTAAAGTGTGTTAAAGTCAAAAGACAGTATAGAAAAGATTTATTTACATGTCATCTAAACTCATTTGATATAGGTTTCCTCAAAGAGATTTTTAAAATATGCCAGTCTCTGGTTTGGAGAGCTGGCTCAGCAATTAAGAGCACTTGCTTCTCTTACAAGGACTCTGCTTTGGTTCCCAGCATCCTCATGGTAGCTCTCAGTGACTGGCAACTCCAGCTCCAGGTGATCCAATTCATTTTTCTGACTCTGCGGACACATGCATCTACTGGGTAGATGTACATAACTCAGGCACACACACATACATAATAAATAAAATTATCTTACTTTAAAAATATGACAGTCTGAAACCAATAGCACATAAGTGAACATTCACTTAAGGCAAATGTTCTTTGCAATTCTTAGGTGAAAAAGAAAGGATACAAACTGTTCACATAGAGATTTTTTTATTTGTTTTTGTTTTTTTGTTTGTTTGGTTGGGGTTTTTTTGTTTGCTTTGTTTTTCGAGACAGGGTTTCTCTGTAGCTTTGGAGCCTGTCCTGGAACTAGCTCTTGTAGACCCGGCTGGCCTCGAACTCACTGAGATCCGCCTGCCTCTGCCTGTCTCTGCCTCCCGAGTGCTGGGATTAAAGATGTGCGCCACCACCACCACAGAGATTTTTTTTTAAAAACTAGTATTAATTTTTTTGCAATCTTAAAAAAAGGGGGGATAAATATGATCTGTAAACTTGGATTTTCACAAATCAAAGCCAAAATCATCCAAGTCTCTCTTCCAGAAATATATACTTGTTCCCTTAAAGAAATGAATCATGCGGAGGTTGAGAGATGGCTTAGTGGCAGAGAGCACTAGCTGTTTTTCCAGAGGTCCTGAGTTCAATTCCAAGCAACCACATGGTGACTCACAGCCATCTGTAATGAGATCTGGCGCCCTCTTCTGGCCAGAAGTCATACATGCAGACAGAACACTATACTCATAATCAATAAATAAATCTTTTTTTAAAAAATAAAATGTATCATACAGGGAATCGGCTAACTCTTGCATCTAGCACTGCAGAGGCAAAAGCAAAAAACTCAAGAGTTTAGTCACCCTTCACTACACAGCGAGTTCAAGGCCAGCATGATACATGAGACCCTATACAAAAAATGTACTCATCACTAATAAGGCAAATTCTGTATAATATTTATATTATATATATATTTCACAATATGTCTACATTTTTGTTAGTCCGTACAAGGTCAGAATTCAGGGTTCTCCCACATGTTTTTCAGTTTCAGAGGAACTATAATATATTGCAGAACTCAGCTCGTATAATAATACATTCTATTAGTTCGCTATAAAACCATTCTTAGCCGGGCGGTGGTGGCGCACTCTTTAATCCCAGCACTCGGGAGGCAGAGGCAGGCAGAACTCTGTGAGTTTGAGGCCAGCCTGGTCTAGAAGAGCTAGTACCAGGACAGGAACCAAAAAAGCTACGGAGAAACCCTGTCTCGAAAATCCAAAAAAAATAAATTCTTAAAACGGCCTCCAAATGCATAAGGAAGTTCATGCTTCACGTTCCTTTGTCTACTCAAGGTGACTGGTGAAATAGCTCAGGCTAACGCTGCAGCTGCTACCATGTTCTCAGTTACTTCAGGGATGTTTACACTTGATTGGCATAACGTGAGAGTTTATGCAATTATCTATAGCATGTCATGACTAATGCATGCACATTACTAATATTACAAATTTGAGGCTTGAGCTTATTTTTTCCATCAAGAAAAATTCTGACATTCTTATGTTAATTATCTTGGGAATTGTTGGTATATCATGTTTTGCCTTTAAGCAAAACAACAAAAACCCATTAAGTCGCTAATCTTTAAATAGGCCTATTAGACATTGTGCCGGTTTCATGACCCATTCTGCCTAAACTCTGCCCACATATCAGTCAACAAAAACATAAAAATCTATTTTCACTAAATCAATTATCTAATTAGAAACTGCCCATGGTTTCCCCCTTCTTAGCCAAGCGCCTCTACTTTCTGGTTCCAATTTTCTGCTTTCCCTCTAACTACTCAAAACCTGTCAAATGAACATGTTTCCCTGATGCTCCTGTACATTTCCATCTTCCTACCTTTAGACACTCCGCACACCTGGAACATTCATTTCAAAATTTGAACTCCTATCAAGGCTCCTTCCACAACTTAATTCTTTGGTTAAATCAAGCCTTTCATACAAACCTTTTCTACACCTTTGGCACCTAATTGTCAATTGTCTTTTTCATGTCTATAAATATGATTTATTCTATGACACTGCAAATTCCTTAAAGAGAAAGAACCATTTGAACTCTCTTGTTCTCTTTTCCATGTATTATTCATCTTTCTAAAATTAGAGGGACGATACTAAGGGATCCCTGGGGAAGCTTTTAACTCTAAAATTTTATACACCCACCTCTTATATCTCTTATAACATGGCACTTGCGTTAACATACCTGATTTTAACCATACCTAACATAAAATTATGCAGTCCTGGCTACTGGAACACTGGTATTACTTGAAATTTTAAGAGGAAAAGGGATAAACTGTCAGTTTGGACTCAACAAAGTAAGCAAAGTATTCATTCATTGTTTTCCCCCGTTAGCAAACATTAAACTTAAATCTAGGCAGGTACCATAGCAGTCAACAGACCAACTGACTGGCTTTTTCACCTCAATGCATTCACAGGCCAGCGGCAACCACAGAGAAGCAAAAACAGTAATACAAACTGCTATGCGGGACAACAAACGATGCTATACGAATATGTGAAAGAAACCCCAGGCTGGAATTGTGAAGTAGAAGAAATTCAAGGAAATCTTCCCAGAAGAGATGTCATCTAAACTGAACTCTGAGTGACAGGAAATGGTCAGCATTCCAGAAGAGAAACAAGTGCAAATTTGCCAGGCTAAGAGAGCATGGCCAGTTTGAGGAAGTACAAGGATGCCGAGTAAGGCTCCAAGTTAGACTGCAACATTAGTGGCGGTGAGGAAGAAGTTAAAGGGACAACCAGAAGAGAAATCAGAAAGCCTCTTATAGCTTGAGTCTGAGGTGTCCCCAAAAGCTCACGGGCCAATGCTTGCTTTGGAATACAGCAACATCCAGATGTCTGGCTTTGAAGAATTAACTGGATCGTGAGAACTCTGACTTATACCTGGGCTAACCCACTGACGAGCTCATAATCGGGTGGGCTACTGGGAAGTGATGGAAACTTAGAAAGCAGAAGAGGTGGAAGAAGTGGGTTCTTCTGATATGCTGCGGGGGACTACATCTTGGCCCCCTTCTCTCTCTTCTTGATTCCTGGCTGCCATAAGGTAAGCTGCGCTCGCTGCAGCGCCCTTCAGCTGCCTCGGCATTTGCCATTGCTTCAGGTTCAAAGCAATGGCGATACCTCCAACAAACGCATGCCGCAGAAACAAGCAAACAGGTGGCCAATGTTAGAGAGATGGCATCTTCAAATAAGTCACAAAAGTGACCAATGATTCAGGGGCTAGGTTAGGGAAATGTGATCAGACACTGCTGGCCAGCCTCCACTCCATGTTCTTCCAGTAGGAAAGGACAACAGGGTTTCGGCTTCCCTTGAAGCTAGATGTCACCGCAGGTCTAAAATGGCCAGAGAGACAGCTGTGAAAGGACTGTGTGTAAGCAACATCCTTACAAGGAAGGTGGATGCTTCTGCCTTTCCCCAGGCCGTTGGATAGAATGCTCCGACAGAAGAAAGAGCAAGCAAACATGAATATTGTCATTGGTTCGGAAGATAAACACAGGAGTTGGACTTAGTGACTTCTGTAGCACAGCACTTAAGTCAGAGAACCCACTAATATTTGTTGAGTGAATTTATATAAAATACTTCATTCCCTCCCAGAGAAATAAAGTGCCACCTGCACTGTACATTCAGGCTAATTAAAGCCAGAGAGTCATTATCTGAAGAGAGAGCACATCTATCTGTAAAACAGTAGATGGATTGAAGCCACACAAGGGGTCCTTCTCAGCCACTTAACAAACTGGTTTAAGCACCACTTTAAGCAGAAAATCAGACCATTTGAAGCATGAGTTAATGAGAATACTGGAATGGGCACTTTTTAAAACCAATAAATATTTAAAGTCATAGAAAATTCAACATTCACATTACTCTAAATTCTTGTTGCTAAACAATATGTATGATACTCTCTCATTCAGAAAGCCCAATTTTGGCTTGTTTCAAATGAACGGATGTCTAACCCATTTCCATATACCCCAATAGCATAAAGGCTTAATGAACAAATGCTAGACATAATAAAGGCAGCAATACACACACACACACACACACACACACACACACCAACCATTATAAATCAAGAATCATCCGCGCCCCCCCCCAATCTACCCAACAATACCTCTTTATTCCTTCACCCCCATGTGATACCAAACACCTAGGTAATAAGGCTGGGTTTCCATCTAGTTCAGTGGTTCTCAACCTCCCTAATGCTGCAACCCTTTAACACAGTCCCTCATGCTGTGGTGAACCCCACCATTAAATTAGTTCATCGCTCCTTCATAACTGCAATTTGCTACTGTTCTGAATCATGATGTAAATACCTGTGTTTTCTGGTGGTGGTCATAGGTGATCCCTGTGAAAGGGTCATGCGACCCCCAACGGAGTCGTGGCAAGTTGCAAATCTCTGATCTATTTAAAGAAAGCTGCAGTTGGCTTCCTTCTCCTGGCAAAAGCAGGGTCATCGTGTGGGATCCTATTCTCTCCCCAAGTCTGAGCACACGCCTCTGCTGCGCAGGGCAAAGCAGACAACACACTAAAGCAAATGAAAGCTGGACTTGACATGCACAGCAAATTCTTTTGAGAATCTGGTGAGTTTAACATCAACTATCCCTTGAGTAGAAATTCCACCCAAGTAATACAGTGAGCATAAACTAAGTAAGTACGGTAACATTTCAAAAATCATTTTGAAAGTCAAAGTTGATAAAATAAAAAAAATAGGTAAAATAAAACAAAGCAAAAGAGACCAAGCTAAAATTAACTCCAAAGTTACATAGGACAGACAGCTAGCAATCCCCTCCCTGGAAAGTAACACTTAACAAAAGCCTGGGAGTAGACCCCCTCCTCCAACACCCTTGTCTGGGGTGGCAACTGTACTGAAGTGGAAGGCAGCACTTGATTCTAATGCTAACCAGAGTTCTTCTGAAGCCTCAGTGACTAAAAAACAAGTGACCAAAAATTTTCAAAAATTGCAATTCTTTCATAGTAGCTGTATACAACAACATCACAGTAACCACTGTATTAGACATTTTTCATGGCACATGACCCCAATACTATCCACCAGCCAAAATCATGTATAGTGTTCTTTTATATTAACAAACTCTCTACAATTAATCTATTATCAGGCATAACATTTAAAATATTTTAAAATATCAGTGTTTACCCATAACATTTCTCAGCTATTTCTAATTATTTTTTATTATAAAGAATGCACATAGCAGAAGACAGCAATTCACACTAGTGGGACTAGCAGTTTTGTCTTTAAACGCAAGTCTGACTTACATCTCTTTAGTACTAGTATCGCAATTCAATGGCAAACAATTATAGAATCAAATTGAACAGCAACAAAAACCAAATAATCAATTGAATGACTAGTCAATGTCCAAAACAAAATTGGAAGTGTTTTGGCAGAAGCTTGGAACTAGACTGTGGAGGGGAAAGGGGCCCCATGAAGACATGAGTTACACTGAGAGAGTAAGTCTGGGTATTTTCATAGGTAAAGCAGCAGAGCAAACAGACAATCTACTTCCATCCTGCCCATGCCGCCTTTGTCTCAAAACACTTGTTTCTCTATTTGAGGGGAGGTGAAACATTCCAAAATTGGTTGTAAAGTGAATAGCTGAGCATGGTGCGCCATGCCTTGAATCCCATGGATTTTATGGCTAACTATTCTATTTGTTAAAAATAATACTTCGAAAAATTTATCTAAACTTTTTAATGCCTCAATTTCCTCATCTACTAAAGGGGACAATGATGTAGGATTGCCCTCTGTATGCTGTGAATATGTTTTATTGCCATTGGTTAATAAAGAAGCTTCTTTTGGGCAATGGCTCAATAGAGTAAAGCCAGGCAGAAAATTTAAACAGAGATGTAGAGAGAGAGAAGGCAGAATCAAAGAGATGCCATGTAGCTGTTGAAGGAGAAAAATGTCCACCAGAACCTGTGGAAACATTGTCGGCAGGCCATGACCTCGTGGTGATACACGGAATAATAGAAATGGGCTAATTTAAGATGTAAGAGCTAGCTAGAAATATGCTTAAGCTATTGGCCAAACAGTGCTGTAATTAATATAGTTTCTGTGTGATTATTTCTGGTCTGGGTGGCCAGGAGACAAACAGACAGCCTCCGCCAACAGAACAATAGCCCCTACCTCATTACACTGCTATGGTTTAAATTAAGTGTACAAATGTATAGAAAGTACTTGGAATAATGTCAGGCTCATTACGCACATTGGAACAATTCAGTGATTCACATTATCATTAGCATTGGTTGGCATCGAATTCTCAAATTATTTCATGTTCTCAGTTCCTGGTTAGCCTGTAAGCTATTTCCAGATAGTGGATGCATTTTAATCTCCGCTAGTGCTCTACAAATCATTGTTAAACAAATGCCTGTTCATTGATGTTTAAATGGATATTGTACCTGTATGATGCCAAGAGGCACTTGGAAATCCTCTTAGTCTATCCATAACTCATTTTAATAAATAACAAATTGTATAAGAAAGTTTACGTGTATAGAATGGTGGCTGGTATCTGGCCAGGCAGTGATGGCACACACCTTTAATCCCAGCACTCGGGAGGCAGAGGCAGGCGGATCTCGGTGAGTTCGAGGCCAGCCTAAGCTACAGAGAAAGTTTCAGGACAGGCTCCAAAGCTACAGAAAAACCCTGTCCCAAAAACCAATCAAACAAACAAACAAACAAAAATGATGCCTGGTATTTCTATTATTGTTCCTTTACTTTCACTTTATTGATAAAAGATCCTTTGGGCTAAAGTGTAGATGGACTTTCTTTTTCTGCCACCAACCCCAAATAATAACACAGAGACTTCTTATTAATTATGAAAGCTTGGTCTTTAGCTTAGATTTATTTCAACTAGCTCTTACAACTTAGATTACTCATTTTTGTTAATCTATGTTCCACCAGGGGACATTACCTCTCTTTCCATCTCACACCTTGTTTCTTCTCTGGATCTTCTGGCATCTCCTGCGTGCCTTGATTCCTCCTCCTCTCCCTTTCTCTCCCTGGAAATCCCACCCATCCCTCCTACCTAGCTATTGGGCCTCCAGCTTTTTATTATATCAATCCCAGCAATACACCTTCACACAGTGTACAAATATCTCATCTCACGACATTAGACAGTTTCTTGTATCATTAGTGCATTAGTTCTAGCTTAGAAATGAGAGATACTCCACTCTTAGCTGTGCCTCACAGCAAGTTACTCAACCTCACCATATAGATTCTGCAGGGATAAATAAAATAAGGATAACTAACTATACTTCAAAGTAAAAATGCTGTTACAGGTAGCGTTCTGTCTACTTTCCAGCGCACTGACCCTTTGCAATGCCAATAAACTCTTCTTAACAGAAACAAAGGATGATCTATGATAAAAGGCATTACCTCTTTTTAACATTTAAACTACTCTTCTCTAAGAGTATAATAAAACTAATTTTTCCAAAATTACTTTTATTTTGCAGTGATGGAAATAAAAACCTAGGGCATCACACATAACGATAGGCAATGAATACGTGCCAATAAAAATCAGTCCAAAATGGGGGTGACTGGGAGCTAAAAAGATGGCTCAATAGCTAAAAACACATTCCTCTCTCACAGAGGATCCAAGTTCATTTCCCAAAATCCGTATTTGGCAGCTCACTACCACCTGTAACTCCAACGCACCACACACACACACTTAAAATCTTTGTAAGAAAAAAATGGTAGCATATATACACAATGGAGTTTTATTCCACAAGGAAGGATGAAATTATGTGATTAATAAGAAAAACAGATGGAACTTGAAGTGACCATCTTAAGTATGCCATGGGAGCTGGAAAGGCTGCTTAGTGGTTAAGAACATTCAATCCCTTTCCAAAAGACAGTTCCATTCCTAGCACCCAAACTGGAGGAGTCAGAACTTCCTGAAACTCCCGTTCCAGGAACCTAGCTAGACACTCTTCTGATCTCTGTAGGTACCCACATACACATACTTACATGTAGAGACAAGCATACACATAAAGGAAAATAAACCAAAATGTCTCATTTATTCTCTTATGTGAAAACACACACAAAAGTAAAAAGGCTGCAAAAGGGAAGCAGTGTTCTAAAAGAAGGGAAGAGGGAACGAGAAAGAGTAATTGGGGAAAAAAATAAATGTCACATATTCTGTCTCACATATGAGACTTGGACTTAATACATCATAAAATCAAAAGTAGGGACCATTTGGAAAGAGGAAGGAGACCAGCAAGAAAGGGAAGAGAACAGATAAGAGAGGATAATATAAGATAAATATGAACACAATACAATCACATTACAGTGACATACATGCACAAAAATATCATAATAAAAGCCATTGTTTTAAAATTTTAAAATATCAGCATAAAGACTAAAAAACAAAGAATGACAATGGAACCTTCAAAACTGAAGAAAGTCAAAGAGTTCTGTTGCTGCTTCTATCGCTGCCTGCAAAACACCGATCTGCAGAGACGCTCATTCTATTTCTACAAGCATGCTGGTGACAGAAATTCCTTTGGTGGGCATGGAGCTCACAGACCACCCTCTAATTACCCGACTCATCAAAGCTGTAAGAATGTGCACAAACAAGGCTGGACCTTTCCAAAGCATTACCTTGGGTTTCTGGCCACAAATAAATAGTTTCTTCTGTCTCTTTAAAAAAATAAATAAATAAAAAAGAAAACAGTGACACATACTTAAAGTATCATACATTTAGCATAAACTTCCTATCTGTCAGTAAAAATGTTATTGTAAATATTTTAAAATGGTATTTTAGCTAGGATTTACACAAAGACACACAAATCTCTCACATTTCTGTTCCATGTATGAACTGCAATGCATCTGTGTTTGGCCACGTTTTCAACTAATTAAGCCACTAACCTAGGAAAAGAGTTAACAGTAATATAATAGCTCACCAGACAAGGTGGTATATGTCTAAAAACACAGCATTCAGGAGGCTGAGGCAAGAGGACTGTCCCCAAGTTTAAGGACAGCGAGGACTATAGCAAGAATTTCAGGTCCATGTACTCCGCAGAGTGAAAACCTGTCTTGAGAAAATAAAAACAAAACAAACAAAAGAGTAGCTCTATGCAGTGTGTGCTGTGAGCTGTACCAAGCGCTTTATGGTTGAGTTTCTCCATGTAGCCCTGGCTTGTCCTGAAACTCTCTCTGTGCAGACCAGGCTGGCCTCGAACTCACAGAGATACACCTGCCTATGCCTCCCAAGTGCTGTGCACCACCACTGCTAGGTTTACATTCCTTATTTAACACTTCAACTAAATCAGATACTCAGCAGACACATGAGAAAAATAAGGTTCAGAGAGAGAAAACAATTTACCTCAAATGCACAATGCAAATGTGTGATTTTTCGGTCCTAAGCCATTAAACTGTACTGTCTTCTCATTCAGCAATACCCAAGAGTAGAGCAGTAAAGGCTCAAAATGAACTATTCTTTACTAACGTTTGGTTTTTAAAAGTAGGTTCAAAGAAGCACTACAATTCCCCTACCCTCTTTTACTGGATAGAATGTAAAGCACCTGCCTGTAGACGGCAAAGGCTTTGCCTGAATCACTGCACCCCCCCCCATGCCCATGTTCTTTCAGCACTAACAACAGCGCAGCAATGGCAGGTCCCAGGAACTGCATCTGGCATGAGCAAACCGTGAAAGTGGGACAGCAATGATGAAAAACAGTTGAAAGATTTAGTGTTTGACTTCTCCCATTTACTTTCAACCCCCTTTTTTCACTTGCCCTTTTTTTCTTTTAAATCTTTCTCATTTGCAGCAAATCAAACTATTGTGCTATAACAGGCACTGTTGTCCTATTTTCAAAACCATCTAAAATGATAGAAGGCTTTTCTAAAAAAGTTAAGGATTGCCTTAACTTTGCTCTAGCCTCAACTCTTCCAGTAGTCAGCAATTAACACACTGTAAACAAACGACAATTTAAACTTGGAAAGGCAACCTCCAATCAGCAAGTGTTCAGATAATAGGGCAAAGCCCTGACCCCTCCACTGTGAGGTTTAAGTTCATGATGACTATGTTCTAAGAATCTCTCTTCTGACGATGCTGGTTCCTTGGCAAAGCCCTGACTGTCAGTCTAGCTCTTACCCACCAATGCTAGGAATCTGAAACATTTTAACATTTCAACCATTCCTGAGCAAACAGTGTGTACCACTGAATTAAAAGAACTTGGCCCCAACGGAGAAAAACACCAGTGACCTTTCCCACAGGTCATAATGGAAATTTAAGGAAAAATATGAATGTTTAAATAAAAGAAAAGATTCTAGCAATACAAGATGGCCTCAATAACCGTTGAGGGGTCATCTCAGACTTACAACTGTCCATGGAGAGACCATGAAAAAATGTAATTAAAAAATAGTTAATCTTCTGACTCTTGACATAAAATAGATGCTTCATGAAATCTAAACTGGAGCTAGAGAGATGGCTCAGTGGTCAAGGGCTAGAGGGCCCAGATTCAATTCCCAGCACCCACATGGAAGCTCACCATCACCTGTAATGGAATTACAGACGATTCAGTGACTGCTTTTTGGCCTCCCCAAGCCCCCTTCTTGCCTCCCCAGTGCCCTCTTCTGGCCTCTATAGATACCATGCACTAAGTTGGTGCATAAACATATATGCAGACAAAACATCCATACCCATACCCATAAAATAAAAAATAAAGTCTCAAAAGAAATTTAAAATACAAAGTGACTGATTTCCTGTCTCGAGGGCACATCATCACATTACCACTCTGATTACTCAGTCCAGCCACTCCGGTCTGAGGGATCTGAGGGATCCTGGAGTCGTGGAAGGAGAAATGGATAGCGATTCCGTTAGTTTGGGTTAGACTGTAGCAGTTCTTAAGCTTCCCAATGCTTCAACCCTTTAATACAGCTTCTCATGTTACTGCGACTCCCAACTATAAAATTATTTTGTTGCAATTTTTAACTGTAACTTTGCTACTGTTGTGAATTGCAATGTAAATATCCGATATGCAGGATATCTGATATGATATATAACCCACATGTTGAAAACCACTAGGTTAGAGTAATGCCTGGGATGTAGTACATATACTTCATATATATATATATATATATATATATATATATATATATATATATATACATATATATATATTAGCTGAATGAATTGACAGAATGGAGCCACTCCAGCCAGAATACCAGAGAGGAAAGAGAAACCGAGAGTAAAAGCACCCATCCAATAAAGACAAATTCAGAAATCGGCACCTAGACCTACAATTACCCTAACCCACCCAGATGCTTAGACAACAGTGTAAAAACACACAGCCAGGCATTATGTCACCACCAGAACCCAGCTATCCTACTATAGCAAGTCCTGAATAGTCCGACACAGCTGAAGCACAAGAAAACCTTAAAAACAGCTTTATAAAGATGATAGAGGCCCTTAAAGAAGAAATGAGTAAATCACTAAAAGAAATTGAGGGAAAAGCAAACAAAAAATTGGAGGAAATTAATAAATCCCTTAAAGAAAGTAAAAAAAAAAAAGCTGTTGAAGGAAACAAATAAAACTCATCAAGATCTGAAAATGGAAAAGGAAGCAATAAAGAAATCACAAACGGGAAATTCTGGAAATGGAAAATCTAGGCAAACGAACAAGAACTACAGACACGAATGTCACCAACAGAACATGAGAGATGGGAGAGAGAATATCAGGTGTAGAAGATAACAACAGAAGACACAGATATATTAGTCAAAAAAACATTAAATATAAAAAATTCCTGACACAAAACATCTAGGAAATGAAAAGACCAAACTGAAGAATAACAGGGTGCCAAGCTGTGGTGGCACATGCTTTATAATCCCAGCACTCAAGAGGCAGAGGCAGGAGGATTTCTGAATTCAAGGCCAAATTTGGCTACAGAAGCAGTTCGAGGACATTCAGGGCAGCTGCACAGAGAAGCCCTGTCTCAAATAAAGCCAAAAAGAATAGGAATTTGAAGATGGCATGAAGGGCTCCATCTTAACTAAAAACTTCCAGAAAAAAGTCCACTGAGATACAGGATTATAGATACAAAAGTGAAAGGATGCATAAAATATACCAATTATGATTGGCAAATAGTGATGAAGACAATCTTTCATTTAAAACTAGGTGGTTTTCTTTTATAGTCAAGTTGGAATAAAATGGCTGCCAAGATATTAGGTAATGAGAGAAGGAAGTAATATTAAAGAAATCCATGTGATGGATACCAAGGTCAGTTAACAGTTGACTCTTAGGTTATATTTTGCATGCTTTAATATTAATTTAAATTTAAAGATAAAAAATCAAGAATTATACTGAACACTCATGATCCTATGTAAATATGAATGGTTCTGGAATTACTAAAGGCTAGGGATTATGTCTCTTTTGTCTGATACCTTCCTTCTGTTTTTAATACAGATTCTTAAGATAAATTATGAATGGAATAAATGTTTACTAATTTCAAAAGTAAATATATCATCAGAACAAATACATATTAACTGACCCCCACACACACATAAAAGGGTCTCATGATAAAAAACCATAGGCAGTTTAAATAGCAAAAGAAGCACAAAAGTACACTATAAATATGGTCTTAGAAGATGGAGCTCCAAGTACCAGTACCAACAGACCAGGGTTTGAGCTAGTTTCAGCTGTTTTCGCCCTGCTCTATCTGCTTTCTTCTGATATAAGGAGCAGCCAGCCAGCCCTCCTTATTGAAAGTTGTGTGACTACATCAGTGTGTATTCATACGGTAACCATTTACATGGTAACCATTATGAGCAAGGCACTGAGAAGATAAAGTAATTTATTTACCTCCCTAATCTCCAGCACCCACAGCAACAGCTTACTATTAATATGTGCAAAGCCGTGCTTGAAGCACTTGCCTGTAAGGAGGCAAGGGGTACAGTCTCTTATCTCAAAACCTCAGTGCCAGATGGAATCCCAGTTCAGAAGTGTCCAGCTTTTCAGATGGGCCATAACTTGTATTAGTGTATATTATGTAATACTCCACGAGGGTCTGTGGCACTATTCCATAAGCCTATTATAAATTTTACAATAAATATAAATAAAGATGACTACTAAGGAGAAAAGGGACTTTGATATTTTCAAACTGTATTTTGTTACCACTTGAGTTTTGGTACCTAACTTACCCAATGAAATTTTTATCAATTTCCAGAGCTTTGGAAGTCTGAATTTTTCAAACTAATTGTGGGTCTAGCCAATTCATTTAAAATACTAAAAGGAGCCGGGCGGTGGTGGCGCACGCCTTTAATCCCAGCACTCGGGAGGCAGAGGCAGGCGGATCTCTGTGAGTTCGAGACCAGCCTGGTCTACAAGAGCTAGTTCCAGGACAGGCTCCAAAGCCACAGAGAAACCCTGTCTCGAAAAACCAAAAAAAAAAAAAAAAAAAAAAAAAAAAAAAAATACTAAAAGGGGTAAGTTTAGTTTACTTTACTTAAATGATGAGGCAACTGCGGTATGTTTATGCTACTCCCTCACTCCACATCCCTCAGCTACTAAGTATCCTAGAGAAAATCAGAATCCAAGCTGCCTAGCTACAGTGTTTATGTTCTCAACAACTATCCTTCATAAATAAACTCCCCCATAGAATGTTTTAGAATACCAGAGAGATATGCAGTATTAAATGATGCGCTATATTAACATAACATGAGAACATTCACAGGGCAGCATTTATTCATTATTAAGTAACTAGAAAGGACATCATGGGCCCAGTGCTTGGGATGCCAACAACTGGCAAACCAGATGAGGTCCAGGTCACCTTCACAGAGCCAGCAGCCAGGTTATCAGAAAAGCGTAAAGATGACCCAATGGGACAAGTTTGGAACTACTCTTCAGTTTCAAAGGAAGGGAGGCTATTTACAATAGCAGATGGTGCAACAGGGACTGGTATTTAAGCTGGTCCCTGAATAGTATTGAGATTTGAAAGGACAGAGAAAAATAATTTTAAAAAAAGAGTTACATGGCATGGCTTCCTATAGTGGAAATAATGCTAAACCAGAAATAATGCTAAATGCAAAAGTGTAATATTTGAAAAAAACAGGTGGAACCAACAGAAATTTGTACTAGCATAATAAAAATGTTGGAAAAATTCTATAGAGTCAAGTCATGAAGATCTGGGCTTGCTCAGTTAAGACATTGGAATTTGAACCTGCAGGAGGTGCTAGAGGTCATTTTACAAGAACTATGTCCTACAACACCAGCTTTGGCTCTTAGGAGATGTTAATAACCATACTAAGTCCTACTTGGGACCAAAAATAAAATAAAATAAAATCTGGATGGCTTTCAACTAAAGGCTCAGACCTTAAGACAATTCTAAACTCAAAGTATAAATCTATGGTGATACGGAAATGTTAGAGAAGCAATTTCTTAAAGGGAATAACAAATCTCTTAAGAGTCCAAACAACTTCTAAAATCGAAGTGATTCTTTTGTACACAAAAGGAACTTCCAGCCTTCCAAAAGAAGGATATGTGTAAGAAATTAACAGATCGGTCCTGAAAAAACAAATTCGAGATCTGTATGCTGCAGTGATGTTTTTTTTTTTTTCCGGCTTCAGCTCTGTTTTGTTGTTTTCAGAGATCTGCCTGAGTAGCCTTTGCCCTGGAACTCGAGGATCTGTCTGCCTCTGCCTCCCAAGTGCTGAAATGAGAGGTATGTGCGCTGCCAGGCCTGGACAAGCTGGGATTTTGCAAAGTTGTTGACAACTTACCTTGCAACACAGGTAACAATTTGCCGGAGGCAAGAAGACTGCTAGGCCTGCTTTGAACAGGCTTTGTTCGGGCCCTGGAGTTTCTAGTTCCCTAGTCCCTTTGTAAACAGAGTAGAAAAACAAAAGCACTGCTATTTAGCGAATTTACCAGAGTTTCCATTCTTGAGTGTTAACGTAAATGACTGGGCCAGGCATTCAGTTTAATGCTCTGAAAAACATGTTTTTTTTTCAGCCAATAATTTCAGATTCCCTAATGGCTTCCCATTGTTCTGACAACCAAATTCAAATTCTTTCTGAGGGCTTCCAAACTCTCCGTATTTATCTATTATCTCTAACACTCTCTGGTCCACCTTGCTAAAGACCTTGCCACACTGTCTTTTCTGTTCTTCGTGAATCCTACGTCTGAATTTTCCCCGGAGAATGTGTTCCCAACTTTTTTGTTTGTTTTTTGAGACAGGGTAACTCTCTGTAGCTTTGGAGCCTGTCCCGGAACTAACTCTTGTAGACCAGGCCGGCCTCGAACTCACTGCGATAAACCTGCCTCTGCCTTTCAAATGCTAGGATTAAAAGCATGCGCCACCACCACCTGGCAACCCAGATTTTTTTTTTTAAGAGACAAAACTCAACAGTGTAGCCCTGGCTGTCCTGAACCTCCCTAGCTCTATAGGCCAGGCTGGCTTCAAACACACGGGGTCCGGCCTCCTGTTGTCCCCAGAGTGCTGGAATTAAAGGCACGCACCACCAGGCCCAGCTTGTTCCCAGTTCTTGAGAAACTAAAAGCATTCTCTCTTCTCTTTAGGGCTGTACTCAAAAACCACTTCTTCTCTAAGAAGTGATAGAGTTGCCAGAGTTGCCGGAGTTCTCCAGAGGGAGACATAGGGGATTCATGTAGTTCTGGGAGGGGAGATATACTACGGGAATTGACTTACCAAACCGCAACAACAGAGACGTCCGACAGCAGTCTGTCTGAAAACTGGATACCAAGGGATGCTGGGGTAGAGCTCAGACTCCGTCTCAAGGCCTCAGAACTGAGGAAGCCAACGGTGAAACTCTCAGTTTAATGGAGACCAAAAAACCTGAGAACCTAAGGGGCCACAGGTTAAGAGTGGAGCCTCAGTCCAAAGGCAAAGGAGCCCGGAGTTCCGGAGTTCCGATGTCCAAGGTAGCAGGGGAAAGAGTGTCTCTCCTAAGTGTGGGAGAGAGCAACACGCCTTCTGTACGTGTTCTCTACAGCCAATTGGATGGTACCCACCCACACGGAGGGCAGGTCTTTCCTGTGGCGTCCACTCAGATTCATATATTAATCTCAGGACCGCCCTCACAGACACACCCAAACTCCGGACTAGCTAGATTTTTCTTAGTCCAGGTAAATTGCCAACCAGCATTCACCAGCATGCACCGCCCTTGTGAAACTAGGTGTTTTCTAGTTTTTTACACTCTATGTATTTTATTTCTTGCTCTTTTTACAATCTATAAGGACTCAGGCTTACAAGTTTTTCCACTATGCCTACTATATAGAGCCTTGGCACATGGAAGACATTAAACGGATTTTATACCATGAAATACTAAATTAATTAGTAATACTTAAAAACTTCATCGCTATAAATATCTCTCATTCTGAGAAAACCATTTTCTCTATTTTTGAAAAGCTTACTCTAGAGCTGTTTAGTTTTTCACACTTTCTATGCTTCTTTAAAATGTGATTTTTTTTTGCCAAATTGTTACACTAGTTTACAGAAGTAAACAGTAGAATTACACCAGAAACAAACTGCAGAAAAGGTTTTAATAATATATTAAACGTCACAAATTAAGCAATTTGAATATGTAGGTTAATCTCATTTCAGTACTGCAGATCAAATTAATGAATATAATATAAAAGAGAAGGGGAATAGTAGCAGAACCTGAAGTTAGCTTTAGTAAAATCAGAAATGATCCTTTTAGTCTGAGCTGGTTCTGTGGTATGTAACCCAAGCACCGAGTAGCCGAAGATCAGAGGGTCACAAGTTCTCCCTCAACTACATACCAAGCCAGAGGCCAAGTATGAGCCACGTGAGACTCTTTTTTCATTTTTTTAAAAGGAAAGAGAAACATTCAGTATGATAATCGCTAAGTATATCAAACAATCTGCCAAATATTGAAAATGCAGAGAAAAAATGCTTATGGCTAACTCACACCCACAAATTTTCTTTATCTTCCAGGCCAAAAAAAATGAATAGTTTTCAATTAGAAAGTCACACCAGTGATAATCTTAGTTTAGGCTTAAGAATAATAATCTCAAAGGGAAACAAGTAAAATGTATGTCTCAAAAATGGGCTGCAAAAAAAAAATGAACATGGTGGGCCTACTAGGGTAAGTACCCTTTCCTATCACCTTCCAAGTTTTACTAGAACTAAAGTAAATTCTAGAAATTCATTGCAAAAGGAAGTATCTGCAGCAAGTTACCTAACTAAACTGATCATTGATAGCCTCTACGCTCTTCTGAAAATTACTTCAAAACATCGACTAAAACCGATAGAACCACACCACACATTTTAAATTTTGCTAATAAAGATGGCAACTTAAAAATACTGAGCATTTGAAGTTCTTGTCTATTTCCAAATGCTTCATTTGATACTGCAACAGAAGCTCTTCTCATTCATTGCCTCACGACCAAACTTAAGTGCTACCAGGAGAGGGAAATGCTGTCACCATCTTCATGGGCAACTTGCTTTGCTTCTGAAACTGCTGCTAATTAGTGAACTGTTGTGGCAATGCCAGCACCTGGTCACACATTAAGCAAACATATCAATCACTGGTAAGTGTAAGGGTATTAATAAGGACTTGTGGCCAAGGGGACTAATGTTTTTAGATACAGAATGATGTCACGGCTCTTTAGCTCATTTTGCTCAGTTTTCAAGTGTGAGCACTAGCTAAAACCTCTCTCTAGAAGCACGGTTGCACACGTCAGCATGTGCTCGTTCACGGGGATCGGCCTCCACTTTGGGCTTCTCCATTCAATTTCCCCACACTAATTACAGCATAGAAACGAGCAGAGGCACCTCAGCGCAGGAACTAACATGGCAACAGCATGGGAAGAAAGTGAAATGGCCAAAAAAGTGGGGGGCTTGCTTTTGTCTGGTTGTTTTGAAAGAACCACGAGCTTCCAAAAGGTACCATATGAAACCGTGGCTTCTCTTTAAAAGGCAGGTCCCCTCCCAACAGAGGTAGCTAGTTTTAGACTCCAAAGCTTCTCAGTGCCCATTCAATGTGCTTAGTGACTAACCTGAGTGACTCGCTCCAAATCTCTATGGTCATCCTCCAACTACACTTTAATGCTGAGCATCCTAATTTATAGATGGAGAAATGGAGGCAGGGTTACAAACCCCACCAGACCCTCTTTAATCTGGCCTGCTCCACTGCCAGGAAGGTTTAGGGCCGCGTACAAACATTTCATCCAAACATATATACACACATTTTACGTGACTGGTGTTTGGACTAAGTTATTAAAACCTAGAAAGAAACCTCTCAAGTTCCTCAACAGATGCTTCTTAAATGATATTTAATAAAGAAATTTGTTCCATTTTTTTTCTGTAAATGATAGGTTTGAACCCTGTAAGACTCCAAGAAAATAAATCATCAAATGGGAGTTTTAAAAGGGGGTGAAAAGAGCCAAGGCATTCACAATTGAAGACATTCAGAACTAAGTTAAAAAGCTTGGAGGGAAAAAAGTGTTCTCGACTGGGGAGCCAGCGGTGGAGTCTCTCAAAATTCTGAAAGCGGGATGGTTTAGGAAGCACAAAGTAGAAACTGTTAGAGGACGAGAGACTGTGAGGCTGAGGTTGACAGAGGAACCCCAGAGGATCACGGCAGCGACAGGGAAAAACCAGAGAAGATCTTGGAAGGATGACAAAGAAGCCCAGGAAAACTGAGTTCTGACTGGGGTCCTAGAAGTACCCACCCTTCTGGTAGAGCCAAAGGGACCTGCAAAGTGCAAAGGTGCGGAGCTCTGAGCGCGCGATAGCGCGGGGCTGAAAACCCGGGTGGGCAAAGAGAGGAGCTGGTTCCCCACCTCGCAGTTCCCCGCGCAGATCCCAACTCCGTGCCGCCGCGCACCGCGGGTGCGGAGGGTGGGGAAGCCCGTGGAGCCCCTGGGACTTCAGGGTCCCGCCTCACCTTGATGGCTGAGTCCCTGCACCCAGCCGCCCCTTCCCGGGCAGCTGCGCTCCCGAGGGCCAAAGAGGGAGTCGCGCAGCGCAGCCCGGGTCCCCTTCTGCCGCGAGGCACAGACTCCCGCACCGCTGCACCCCCTAGTCGCCCTGGCCACTTCTCCAGATCTTCGGGCAGAGGGAGAGCGCTTACCCTAACCCGAACGCGGCTCCGGTTATTTGCCAAAGTCCCTCTTCCAGGCTGCCTGGGAATAGGAGCTGAGCTGCCGCGGCTGCAGCGGCAGAGCCTCCGCCTGACCTCACCAGGGGGTGGGGGATAAGGAAGGGGAGCGGGAGCCCAGCTGGGGAGGGGAGGGAGAGTGGTGGGAGGGGAGTGCGTGGGCGGGGGAAACATGGCGGCAGGGGTGGCCCTGCCGGCGCCTGCGCGGAGGCTGGGGCTAGGACTGTGTGTGGGGTCCGAGTTGAACACTCAGCCAAAGAGGGAGGCAAGGCTGGGCCCGGAAGCAGGATGACTGCCAAGTGGCCGGGGAGCCTTTGAAACCAGGACACTTGGGTGTGAGCCCGCATGGCTTCTAATGTCCAAGAGGCAGAAGTGAAAACTGTCAAGTATCAAGGGACAGCCGAGCATGGACTTCTCCAAGGAAGTTACCAAGAGCACCCTGCCAGCCTCTTCGAAGTCACTCCAGAGAGCAAGCAAAGGAGGTACTGAGAAAGAGATGTCTCATTACCTCAGTGGGGCCCAAAACTCGAAATAAACCTGATCCAGGCACACATACAACTAATTGTTCATCACTATTACAATGATCTGGAATGTGTGCATCGTGTCTCCTTTCTATTAGAGTACAGAATATTAGGGAAGAGAAGAACAACTACAAACACAGCACTTAACATTTTACCTACTATTATCCGCGCTGTGCTTTGAACTCGCTGTACCGTCAGCGCTACTCCACGAGGTCCGTGAAGATTATGAACAAGGAAATGGTAAAGCGAGGCGAATCTCTTCACCACTATGCTACACTAATTCCAAACTGCGGAGACCACTCTTCTAAGTTTTAAATAATCATTCTTTCTGCCTAGTTCCATTAACCTAGACCCCAACCAATAAAACAAAATGAAACAGTCGAGTCAGCTTGCTCCTTGCCCATCTTCTGTTAATCATTCGCCTTCCTGACAGTCGAGCCTTCAGGTCACCTTCTCTTTCTTCCGTCATCCTTTCTACCTATTCTCTAGACCCCCTCATCATTTCTACTTCAAAGTCTAGTCTCAGGCAGGTAAGGTGGCTCGGCAGGTTAAGGCATCTGCTGCCAAGCCTGAAGGCCCGAGTTTGATTCCCAGGCCTCACAGTCTCATGTGGTGGAAGTTGCCCCCTCACCTCCGCAGGCGCTTCATAGTGCCATTGGCCACCTGCACTCCCACAAACATACAAATACACACCAAAATTTTTTTTTGTAAATTTCTAGTTTTTTCCTTGAAAAATACTGGAGCTTGCTTAGCAACCAATCTAATTGATCGCTGTCGGGTTTACCCTAGCTTTAAGAGAGTGATGAGACTAGGGACTGGAATGATATGTGTGTCCCAATACTTGGTTCGCCTATCAGTAAGCTGATCTGGAGTCTGAGATCTCAATATTTCTGTCCTCATATTTAAAGTTCCTTACACTGAAATTCTGGCAGCACGATAGATTTTAGGCAAATTTAGGGATAACCAGCTACTTAAAACTGTGCTAGAGCTAAAGACAGCCCACCATACTTATCAGTCGGGCACCATGATAGTTACTCCAAGTACACATGTAATGTGTACGATTCCTTTTTACCTATCAGTGCATTCAGTCCAGCCTGCCTGTGTTAACCGTGGTGCATTCCCTGGCTTCCCCGCTCCTCACTGTGCTTATCCAATAATTATTGTATATGTAACCAGTCAGTCAATGCCCACCAGTGAGATGGCTTCTGCTAGTTTACAATCTCATCAAGATACTTCCAAGGTAATTAATTTCACTATGTGTCAAAAGCCTAGACTACACTTTAAAATAAACACAGATTCAGTTAATATGTGTCAAAGTTACTGTTTTTCCTTGCCACCAAAAGATTCAAATATTTTTACTTTAAATTCCTCCATGAGAAATGACGGGGAAAATGGGCTAGTTGGGTGTGATCAAACAGTTTTCCCACCCAAGGAGAAAAGTTTTAGTAAGGATGAGAACAGCTCTGGCTTCCACATTTGAACTGGGAGTGAGAGGCTACAGTGTACTTAATCAACGGGAATCTTGCTATTTGGGCTAAGGTGCTTTTTTGACACAGTTAATCTAGCAGCTAGAACCCTAGACTTGGAGTCAGAAGACACTGAATGTATATGATATATACTTCGCCCATTATTTTGTCTTAATGTGTTTTCCTCAGCTTTGGAGATGGTAATAATGCTGGCCTGGCAGACTTCATAAACTTTTCAGTTTCATATAAGACAATCTCTATTAGTCATCAAGAACAAGAAAAGGCCTGAGCTGGAGGTCAATGGAAAAGTGCGTATTTAGCCTCGAGAAGGTTCTGGGTTCAACTCCAGCCCCCAAACTACTACAATGATGACTACTACTACAACGAGAACAAAAATCATTCAGAATACCATAGTTTTGGAAAGCAGAATAATGAGCATATGGCAAATTCAGGAGCTAAGAAAAAAGAAGTCAAAGCAAAATATCGTGATGAAAAGAAAACAAAACAAGTAAATGGTCACTGTGGGTTGAATTATATTAACCCCACCCCAGAACACTCTGTGTTCACATGTTCTAGTATACCAGAATTTAACCACACTTGTGTAAAGTCTTTAGAAGATAGGTAGACATTCATAAAGGGTTCTCTAGGGTAAGCCTGAGTCCCCTATGACTGAAGTCTTTATAAGAAGTAACTGGGGAGACTGCTCCTCCACCGCCGCCCATTGATCATTGTACCCTACAAGACCCACTCAGCCGCCCAATCCCACTGAACCCATCACCCTCCCCTGGCCAAATATCCCCAACAAGATCAGCAGCCCTTTGAGACACAAACAACACCTGCACCAGTTGAAAGAGCAGGTGAGTCTCCCAGATAAACATCCCCAAAGCCTCAGCCAGGCCTGCTCCAGGCCACATTCCTTGACCAACCCCTCCCATCTGAGCACCAGCAGACAACCAGAAGAGTCCTTCTTATAGGTTGCTTTACCACTGCTGCCCAAACGCATTGAACCCATTACCCACCCCCCCTGGCCAAATATCACCCCACACGATCAGCAGCCCCTAGAGACACAAACAACACCTGCATCATCAGGTGAGTGACCTGTCTCCCAGATAAACAGCCCCAATCTCTAGGCCCTAAGCTCCAGGGCGTATTCCTTACCCTCCCCCTTCCATTTCAGCAGTTGCAGACAAACAGCAGTTAAGAGTTCTTCTTGAAGGTTGCTCTACCACTGCCCACCTCCCCTTGACCACTATAACCTACAAGACCCACCCAGCTGCCCAAACCCACTGAATCTATCACACTCCCCCTGGCCAAGCATCCCCTGCAAGATCAGCAGCCCCTAGAGGAAATAGATTCATTGGCCAAAGAAAACGATGAATCCAACAAATTCTTAACACAAAACATCCAGGAAATATGGGACACCATGAAAATACCAAAGCTAAGAGTAATAGGGATAGAAGAAGGAGAAGAATTGCAGCTAAGAGGCACAGAAAATATATTCAACAAAATCGTGGATAACTTTCCCAACCTAAATAAGGACATGCCTATGAAGATACAAGAAGCTTACAGAACACAAAATAGACTGGAACAAAAAAAGTACCCTTGCCACATAAAAATCAAAACACTAAACATACAGAATAAGGGAAGAATACTACATGGATGACCCCAACTAAGACTTTTAGCAATAGTGGAGAAGGTGCCTGAACTGGCCATTTACTGGAAGCAGATTGGTAACTTCACTAGTTGCCATCAGAGATACTCTATCTAGTAACTGATGAAAGCAGAGGTAAAGATCCACAGACAAGCACTGTGCTGAGCTCTGAGAGTCTTGTGGAAGAAAGGGAAGACTGGTTGTATGAGCCAGGGAGGTAATGATGGGGGAACTCACAGAGACAACAGACCTGAGCTCGCAGGAGGTCATGGAGGCTGGACCAACAGTCAAGGAACCTGCATGAGACCGACCTAGGCCCTTGCATGTGTGTGACAATCATGTAGCTTGGTCTCTTAGTAAGGCTTCTAACAATGAGAGCACTTAGCTGGCTTTTGGTAACCTATCCCCATGCTGGATTACCTGGCCCTTGCCTCATCTTGATGGGTCATTTTTTTTGTGCAAGCTCATGGAGAGCCTGCTTTTTTCTGAGTGGAGGTGGAGGAGGAGTAGTTGGGAAGGGAGGTAGATGGGAAAGGGGAGGAGAAGGGAAGGGACGGGAAACTGGTTGGTATATAAAATAAATGAAAATAATTTTTTAAATAAAAAATTAAAATATCAAAAAAGAAGTAATTGGCTCACCACACCAATATGAATGCACATAGAAGTAAAACCATGAGTGAGGACATGGTGAGGTGACCGTCTGTAAGTCAGGCAACACCTCCAAGTACCTTTGTATATTCTTTCATGACTCATGTCCATTCCCTGCATCCGCCTCTTCCTTGGCCCCTTCTACTTAGCCGTTCTTACTCTCTTCTCTTCATGTGATACTGAGCTCACATTTACAATTGCTGACATTGTGTTGATTTTTGAGTTTCTTTAATAAGAAAGTTTATTTGATCTGGGGGGGAAAAAGTAGTTTTGAAGTAAGCAGTACAATAATTCTGGCCAGAATGCACTAGATCTTTAAACCCCAATCAGACCGAATCTGTCTTTGAGCAACATTTCCCTTTCTTCCTCGCCTCCTCTGCCTCTCTGCCTAAGGTAAATACCATTTCGTTTCCTAGTTCTACAAGTTTCACTTTTTGAGATTCTACATGTGTGAAATAATATGGTATTTGTCTTCTGAAATAAACCTGACTTATTTCACCCAATTTAGGATCCTCTGGTTCCACCCATGTTGTCGCAAAGGACAGAATTTCCTTTCTTTTTAAAGATTACGTAATATCCGGTTCTGTATAAGTACTGAATTCTCTCTATTCACTCATGATTCCTAGTCAATACAAAAGCATATCTAAGCGTGCTTTGCATGTAACGTGTCTGCTGTTGTAAGACACAAGTTGTTTCCATTCTTGATTTATTGTGGATAACGGTGCAATGAACGAACACAAGAGAACCGATGCCTCTTCAATATACTGATTACTTTTCCTTTGTCTAGACTTGGAAAATTTCTGGGATTGTTTCTGTCTGGATCTTATGAACAACTTATCTCTTCTAAAGAGATACAAACAACAGATAGGTACACATATTTAGTTCTCATCACCAGAAAAGTTGAAACTCCAGCAACAAGGTGATGTTTTCAAAACTACTGAAAGAATAGAGTTTTAGCATTCTGACCACAAAATAAATAGTAAGTTGGTGAGGTGGTAGATAATTACTTTGATTACTGAACATATAGATCAAAATGTTATATTATACCCCACAAATATACACAATGATTGTCCATTTGACAAATTCAGTGAGAAAACAACAGGTTTTCCTGTTTGTTTTGTTTTATTTTGTTCTGTTTGTTTTAGTTTTGCAGCCCTGGCTGGGATGGAGTAGAGACTGGCCTGCCTCAGCCTACACATTTCTGGGACTAAAGGTATACACCACCATGCCAAGCTGAAACAAGTGTTCTCTTCAACAGGTATGTCCATGTAAACTAAGGCCCATGCTTCATACTATACATAAAAATGCAGCATGTGGGACCAGAGACATGGCTTGGCAATTAAGACGGCTTGTGGATCTTCCAGATCACCCAAGTTCAGTTATCAGTACTCATGTTGGTGAACTCACAAGTGACTATAACTTCTCCTGGCTTTTATAGGCATAAGCACATATAACACACACACACACACACACACACACACACACACATGGGCACATACACATAAATAAAAGTAAACCTTTAAAACTATTAAGAATATAGCCAGGTGGTGATGACACACGCCTTTAATCCCAGCACTCGGGAAGCAGAGGCAGGCGGATCTCTGTGAGTTTGAGGTAAGCCTGGCCTAAAAGAGCTAGTTCCAGGACAGGCACCAAAGCTACAGAGAAACCCTGTCTCGAAAAACAACAACAACAACAAAAAAGAAAACATTAAGAATATCTCTGTGATGGTTATTCCTGGTCGTCAACTTGACTATATCTGGAATGAACTAAAATACAAGTGGCTGGATACACCTGTGAGGGATTGTCTTCTAAACTGTTTCATTTGAATTAGGCAGACCCACTTTTAATACATATATTCTGGGGTGGGAATATCCACCTTTAATCTGGGTCACATCTTCTGCTGGCAGCTATATAAAAGACACGGAAGAAGGAAGCTTGCTCTCTATCTCACGGGCAAGTTCATTTGTTCGCTAACTCCTTCAGGATTCTAGCATGTACTGAAGACAAGCGTCTGGAGTCAGTCAATTCTCTCCCTGAGTTCATTGTTGTCTTTCACTGCATTCTGAGATTCTAGAAGCTGGCGAAATTTATTACAGCACTCATCCTCTTCTTTTGTCAGTTTATCCAGAGATACTAGGAGGAACAGACCAGCATCGTCAGTTTCCTTATTTATTCTTCCACAAATTGCCTCTAGACCTATAACCGGATGAAAGGCCAAGAACGCTCCTAGACGGGAGACAGAAAGGGTAGTTCATGAGAAGATGCACTGCAGATCTAAAGAACTTAATGAATTTGCTAATTCACTCAAGTAGAAGTCTGGGGAATATGTGTGGGAATAGATTTAAGGGTGTTGGGATAATGGTGGGAGGAACATAAAACTGGATTAGGCTGAGGTTGTTGATAGGAGCCTTTTGAGTGGTGATTCCAGGTTTAATATGGAAGCTTTCACACTTGAAAAAAAAAGGTGTCCAAAGTTTGTTTGAAAGGTTGGCTGAAACATGTGTCAAAAGATGGCCTACAGAAAAGGGGTTGGAGACGCTTGATATCCCTTGGCTTAGTGTTGATGGTTTTAAGGCTCAGGGAAATTGTCTTGCTAGAGAGGAGGCACTGTGTAATACCCAATCCTCCACAATGGGAAGACCCCAAAGATGTGCCCTTCATTAATCCTATAAGTTACAATATATGATGAGAGGGACACCAGCACATCTGAAGAGTTCTGTTGTCACCATTTTTTCCTTGTGTCAGACCCAGTGTTGGAGATTCTGATGCTCAGTTGGATGAATTATATGTAACGGGTTTAATTGGGCCCCAGAGTAGCAGGGGCCAGGTGACAGCAATGAATCACCAAAGGCAAGGTGATCATAGCTATTGCAATGGGCAGCGTAGACAAAGTAATGTCCATAATGGCCTGACCTGTAATAGTCAGTGCGGGCAAAATGAATTTTTATGGTGGCGTGACTTGTACGGACCTTTGGTACTGGCTAATAAATTACGGTGCTTCCAAGCATGAAATAGGTAAAAACTTTACTGAATTTTTGTTTGATCCATATAACTGAAAACATTCTCAACAAATGAAACAAAGGCTGTATTGGATCATGACCGAAGTGAATCTCAGCCTGAGAACCGATTTCCAGACTTGAGCCAGTTTTCAGACCCAGAACCCCTTGAACAAAGGGATAGCCATGCTTCCCTTTGTTCATATGAGAGTTGTATATGGATATCCTTAACAGGTGTATTTTCAGGAGGTATCATTTAGTAGGTAAATCAATCCAACTATCCATCAATAGGTAATCAGTAAACTGGCACATACATGCCTTGCAATAAAAGGAACAAAATATAATGTAATGCACAGAACAATCTGTATGTATGAATCTCAAAATAATTAACTAGATATGATGTAATGGGGTAAACTGTGCTATTCTAGTTATATAAAGTCCTATGAAATTAAAATGAATCTATAGTGATAGCAGATGGCTGGCTATGAATAAGGCCAAATAACAGAAAAGACAAAGAGGACACAGAGAAATGTTGAGTGATGACAGGAATTTGCCTTATGACTTTACAGGAATGGTTTCATAGTTGCATACATATGTCAATATTTAACCAAGTTGTATACTTGAAATATTTGTCACTACCCCTCAATTATACTAAGCAATCAGTTGCATACCTTTCAAATGCTGCATTTTCTTTATTGTGTTTTTTGTAAAAAGAGAAAGACAGGTATACAATAAAGGCTCAGGAATGGTTTGAAATCAAGGACCAGACAGTAAAGGGACTATTATCTCCATTTTCTTTTTGCATATTATCATATAAGGTATTTTGCTATTCTGTTACAGATTAGGATTTTATACTTTGCAAGATGATGAAAGACTTGGTCATACAGTTTTGGATTGAATCTACTCCATGCAAATGACTAGCCATATGAGGCTAGGATGTCTTGTGTGTGCACATGGAAGGGGGGTTGTACGTGTGTGTGTGTGTGTGTGTGTGTGTGTGTGTGTGTGTGTGTGTGTGTGTGTGTGTTCATGTGTTCCAGGTGGCAGATGCATACAACTCTTGCCAGTAATAAAAGGAAAAGTTTCATTAGTTACTAATCCAATCTCTGCGTCTCAATAGCTCCACCACTCAAGACCTTACATCTTTTTTTGTATACTTATAGTATTTGTAGAATAGAAGTGTGATCTAATGGGATTCTCCTGGAGGTTAAATATTATATTTATATCTAACCAGGCATAGTGGAATGTATCTGTAATCCTAGCTACTCATCAGACTAAAAAAGTAGGAGGATCACGTAAACCCCAAAATTCCAGACGCATACAAATACTTCATCTTTCTTAACTGTTCATGTTAATAAATTAATTATACTTCAGAGCATATACACCTGTGCCAGAAGGGTGACACAAGTCTAAGGACTACTCCTCTTACCAAAGCACTGCAAATGCGGGCATTTCTTTCTTTTTTCTGTTTTCTTTTTTAGTTTTTTTTTTTTGAAACAGGGTCTCACTATGTTTCCACGGCTGTCCTGGAGCACGGCTGTCCTGGAACTGACTCTGTAGACCAGGCTGACCATGAACTCACAGAGAGCCGCTGGCCTCTGCCTCCGGAGTGCTGGGATTAAAGGTGTGTGCCACTACCTCCCAGCTTTGCAGGCATTTCTTAGGAGTCTACTTCAATCTACACCATCAAATTCTAGGGCCAAACTGTCTGGCAAAATGTGTTCAATAGATTGACAAACTGTGCCCACACTAATCCCTATTCTAAACAAACTAGATCCGTCTTCAAAGAAGACTGTTACAAAAACAAACTTAATAAATTAGTCTCTTCTTGTTTATTTCTAACATTTAAAACTTTACAAAACTCCCATAAAACTATTCGAATAACATGGGAATGTACCAGTCTACAGCATCTCTTTCAGGATCAACTCAGAACAGTTTTCTTTTATTAATTTGCTTTTTCTTTGTCATGATAGTGATTGAACCAGGACTTTGTACATGCTAGGCAAGCCTTGTCCCATTGAGATATACTCCTATCCCTGAACTATTTTCTAAATACTTATATTTAACCTTTTCTACCATGGCAAGTAAGCCAACCACTAATCGATTTGCACAAATCATTTCCCTCTATTGACTCTTTTCTGATTCATAAAGGAGAACAGGAGCAATCACTGGTCGTCATAACAATGTAATTGTAAGAGTTAGTGAGCTAGTTGAGATTGACAGCGCTATTAAATTACACATTTTGGGGTTTTGTGTTTTGTTTTCTATTTTTTCATAGACTGACGATCAAACTCCAGGCTCTGTGTGAGGCAGACAGTCTACCACTGAGGTATACATGGGCAGCCATTATGAAAGGGACTTTTGATGAAAGGCATCTTTCTTATCTTTATTCTTGGTGATGCCATAGGAACGTGCTCTACAAGGAATCTGAGTTTCTAGTTCTGTATTCTAGCTTTCTTCTGATATAATACTACATTTCATTCTCCTGTCCTTGTCTAGAGATCCCAGAAATAAATTAATCAATAGGTACCCCATTGAAACAATAGTCCTAGATTTCATAAGCATATTGTTGTCAAGGATCTTTCTCTTAAAATCAGGTGATGCTTGAAAAGCATCTGATCAGGTTTTTGTTTTCATTGCACCTACAGATGATGAGCAGTTCCCCAACAATGATGACTTCTGATGGTCACTGAAAAACACAGAACTTGTTAGTTTTCTCTTCTGATTGTTCTCAGCCTTTGTTTATACACACAAAATAAAGACCAGATCAACACTAATAAGAAGAAATATGTGAGCCATAAACATCGGCTCCAGGTAGCTTTCTAGTAGCTACATGTTGAAAGAGGGCTGGTATATAGCACCAGTTACAGAAGGCCTGCCTAGTATACATGAAGCCCTAGGTTAAACTCCTACTCCTGCTAAGTAAATAAATGATTAGGGCATCTTATGTTCAAAAAAGTAACGATAACTTTAAATTTTTTAAATATCTTAGAATTAAGCTAATTAAAGAGTGAAAGATTTGTAAAATGAAAATACTAAGACACCAAAAAAGAAATTGAAGAAGACAGCAGAAGACAGAAACACTTCCAGTGCCCATGGGCTGGTAGGATTAATGTTGTGAAAATGGCCACAATACCCAAAACAACCTACAGATTAAACGCAATTTCCATCAAAATTCCAACACAATCTTCACCAAAAATTTAGAAAGACAATCTTAAAAGACATATGGTAACACAAAAGATCCCAGATAGCTCAAATAATCCCAAACAATAAAACCCTGACCAAGACATCACCATCCCTGATTTCAAGTTGTACTACAGAGCCATAGTAGTAAAATGAGCAAGACCCTGGCACAAAACAGACATATTGATGAAAGGAATCAAATTGAGGATCTAAATAACACACCTACAACCACCTGATTTTTGACAGACACACACACACACACACACACACACACACACACACACACCAGATCAAAGACAGTATCTTTAACAAACAGTGGGGGGGAAAAACTGGATGTCCACACATAGACAAATAAAATTTATTCTGTCTCTCTCACCCTGCACAGAAATCAGTTCCAAATGGGTCAAAGATTTTAATGTTGGACCTGAAACTCTGAAACTTCTAGAATGAAGTGTTGGGGGTATACTTTAGATACAGGCTTAGGTAAAGGCTTTCTGAATAAGACTATGGTCATCCAGGAAAATAGAAACATCAATCAACAAATAGGGCTTCATAAGTTTCTATCATACAAAAGAAGTTGTTAATGTACTGAAGAGGCAGCCTATAGAATCAATGGGAACAAATCTTTGTTATACATCTGATTGAGGATTGGTGCCTACAATATACATGAAAAAACAGAGAAGGGTGGGGAGAGAGAAACAATTCAATTTAAAGTTGGGTATGGACCTGGAAATAGAGTTCTCAGAAGAAACATAAAATGGCTAAGGATATTGTCTAATGTGTTCATCATCCTTATCCATAAGGCAGGGAACCCTGATTGCTCTTTGGGCTGATGAGGGAGGGGGACTTAATTGGGGGGGAATGGGAGGCGGTGGTGGGGAAGAGACAGAAATCTTTAATAAATAAATAAATTAAAATAAAAGAAAAGAAATCAGAAAGGGGCCACTGGGGAGGGACAGAATAAGTGAGGGGAAGTGGTTAATCATAGGTAAATCCAAAGTAGAGAGGTAGAATACTAAAGGTGACAAGGCTTAAGCAGAGGAGGCATGGGAATAAGAAAGAAATTGGGGGATGATGAGGGCTACCCCAAAGGAAAGGCGAATACAAAAAAAAAAACCAAACAGATAGAAACCTACTATCTGACAACCCAACTAAAAATACAACTGGAAGGAAAGTAGAATATGAATAAGAAAGAAAAGGGAGAGTACTGGGGTTGACAGTGTGAAGTGAGGGAGGGGCATGAGTTAGGGAATAGGGTAGTGGGTGGGTTAATCAAAACTAAGGATGCATGCGCAGGCCTTCTGAAAAACGATTAGTTAGCAACCGAATTTCAAAATATAACTTAAAGAAAGCAAAGCGTTCAAATGAAGGTAGGCTGCCTTCATGGGTGGACAATACTGCTCCACGAAGACACAGGTTGTTAAATGAAAATAACAATGCAAACTTGGGATACCTCCCTCCTTGGTATTGGTGAAGGAGGCCACAGAGTTCTTCCAAACCATACCAGGTAATGCCATTGCCCTTGCTTATTTTTATGATTGGTTTTAACGTGAACTTGTCACAAATTAGAATCACCTGAGTAGGGAGTGGGCCACTTCTCACCTGAAGAAGCATTCTGGTTAGCTTGATTGTTGTGGGAAAAGACCACCCCAATCATAGACAGAACCTTTCGGTAGCAGCACAAGCGAAAATGGCTGTGTGTGTGTCAGAAAAGACGGCTGACTTTTGCTCGCTTGGCCTTTCCTCTTGCCACCCAGTTGATTTTTCCTGTTGCTGTTGTTGATTCTTTCGCTGATAACAGACCCAGCCTTTCTGAGCTTTCCTCATGCACAAAGAATCAGTGACTATTCAGGAACCTTCCAGCTTTCTAGTACAAGATTGAGACTATTAGAAAACCCCACCTTGTGGACTGATTTGTTAGCTCTGAGTGGGGGGACAGGTATTGAGAGGCTACTTCTAACGTTGAGGCATTCAACAGCAAGGACCTAGTAACTACCAGCTTCTCGGCTTCTCAGGCGAGAAAGATGTTTAGGGGCTGTAACTATCTTAAATCTGACTTAATAAATGCTATTAGAGTTTTGGAGCCCAGTCCCAAGGGCTACATCTCGCTACAAAACAACTCCTCTACCTAAGGCTTAGGGAGCATTGCAGAAGAGGGGGCAGAAAAATTGTAGCAATCAGAGGATAGGGGGATCTTCTGTGACATTGTATCCCCTAGTATTTTAAGGTTTCTATTGCTGTGAAGAGACACCATGACCACAGAAACTTTTTTGTTAATTTAATTATTTTAAAATATCTTTTCTCATTTTACATATCAATCCCAGTTCCCACCCTCTCCTCCCACTCCCATCACCTCCTCCCCACCCCACCCCCATCCACTCCTCAGAGAGAGTAAGGCTTCCCATGGAAAGCCAACAAAGTCTAGCACATTGCCGAGCAACTCTTAGGTAGAAAAACATTTAATTGAGGTGGCTGGCTAACAGCTTCAGAGGTTCAGTCTATTATCATTATGGTGGGACATGGCAGAATGCAGGCAGATATGGTGCTAGAGAGGGACCTGGAGTTTTCCACCTTGAACTGCAGGCAACAGGAAATGAACTGAGTCACTGGGCATAGCTTGAGCATAGGAGAACTCAAAACCCACCCCTCAGTAATACACTTCTACCAACAAAGCCACACTTCTTAATAATGTCACTCCCTATGAGCTTATGGGGGCCAGTTATATTTGAACTACCGCATTCTGCTCCATAACCCCCATTAGCTTGTAATATCATAATGCAAAATGTATTTAGTCCAACTTCAAAAATCCCCACAGTCTATCAGAACCTCGACAATGTTTAAAAGTTTAAAGTCTCTTCTGAGATTCATGCAATCCCCTATAAAATCAAAATAATAATAAAAAAACAGATCACATACTTCCAACATATAATATAACAGAACATACATTACCAGTCCAAAAAATAGGGAAGGGAGCAAAGTGAGGAAATACTGGACCAAAGTGATCCAGAAAACCAGCTGGGAAAACTCCACACTCTGCATCTCTATGCCTAATGTCAAAATGCTCTTCAAATCTCCAACTCCTTTCAGTTTCTCTCTCTTGGGTTGGTTCCACTCTCTGTTAACAGTTCTCCTTGGCAAGTATCCCATGGCTCTGGCATCTCCAAGATCTTGGGGTCTCCAAAGCAGTCCAGGCTTCACCTTCGTAGCTTCAAGCAATGGGCTTTCTAGGCCTCCATTCAGGAACACCCCAGACACATGTCTGGCCTCAATGGCTTTCCTTAGTCGCAGAATTAGATTCCATAACTCCCTTCTTCTGTCCTTGACTCTAAAGCCAGAACCACATGGCCAAAGCTTCCAAGTTCTGCTGGTTGCTGGGGCTAGAACATGGCCCCCTTGTTCAGTTACACCTTCACCAACTTCCTGGTTTTGATGGTTACCTTCACTGCCTAAGGTTGGCTGTCCTTGAACTTGCTCCATAGACAATACTAGCCTCAACCTCAGAGATTCACCAGCCTCTGCCTTCTGAGTGCTGGGATTAAAGGAGTGCATCACTATAACAAGCTCAAAACTTTCCTTTAATTCCTTTTTCCAAGTTGGAAATTTAGCTAGGTAGGATCTTGAACTAAGGTCACCACTCACTTTATTTCATTTATTAATCTGTTTATCTCCTCGAACACAGGATTTAGCTCCATTACACTTCCTGGTGCTCCTTTTTCTTCATATTTTACATTTCGTATGTTTCCTTTCCACATGATAGAGTCTATACTAGGCTCTTTTGAGATGGAATTTGCCAATGGGATTCATCCAAAACTTTAGCCTCAGGAAGACTCTTTGGACAAGGACAAAAAGCAGCTACATTCGTCACCAAAATAACACAAGAACAATTTCTAGGCCATATGTTAATATTCTTCTCCTCTGAAACCTCTTGAGCTAGGCCTCCCCAGTTCATCAAATGATATTCAGCACCACTGTCTTCCATGCTCCTAATAGTGTGGTCCATTAAGCAGCACTTTAAGTATTCAACTGTTCTTTCTTTCTTCCTTCCTTCCTTCCTTCCTTCCTTCCTTTCTTTCTTTCTTTCTTTTTCCCTTTCTTTCTCCCTTTCTTTCTTTCTTTCTTTCTTTCTTTCTTTCTTTCTTTCTTTCTTTCTTTCTTTCTTTCTTTCTTTTTGTTTTTTGAGACAGGGTTTCATCATTCTTCTTTGGCCACTAATGGGTTTCTTGTATCCCAGTGGATGTCTCATGTACATGGGAAGCACTAATTGGATTTAGTGGGCACTTAAAAAAAAGAATATGTGAAATTGACAAAGAGGATATGCTGGGGAGATGTGGTGTTGTAGGAAATTCTTCAGCCAATAGCCTTTAAAACACCAGCCCATGTAGTAATAAGAGCGGCAGGCTGCGTCCCCAGCACCCGGCCGCCCCAACGGCTAGCTTTACCCGAAATAACAACAAATTGTATTCATTTAAACACTGCTTGGCCCTTTAGCTCTAGCCCTTACTGGCTAATTCTGATATCCTGATTAACCCATCTTTAATAATCTGTGAGCACCGGCGGGAAGATTCTAGCCTACGTCCATCCTGGGTCAGAGCTGAATCGCGTGTGTCTGCCCGGGAGCAGGGCATGGCGTCTCTTCTGAGGCGTCTGCTCCCGAGAGGAGAGCTGTCGAGTCTGAGCTCATTTCCTCTTCCTCCCAGCATTCTGTTCTGTTTACTCCTCCCACCTATGTTTTAACCAATGAGGGCCAGCCAAGTAGTTTCTTTATTTTTTTAACCAATGACCTTCCTCCATCAAGCCCACTTTGGGCATGGTCTTATATACTATAAAGTGCAGATGGAAAGTGTGCACAGCCCTCTTTTTCTGCTGGATTCAGTTCCAGTTCCCAGCGTATGCGGAGAACTGTGGATTGCTACCTTTACTGTAAGTTTATCCCCAAATAAATAAATCTTTGTTACTCTCCTTTCTTGGCTATTATGGAACTCTTTGGCACTACTACAAATTGGCGCCCACATGGCCTGAGCCCATGCCACATTGTCTGCGTCTGGGCAGACCTGCAGCAGCCTCTTCCCACGGCATGCAGCTGAGTTACCCCACCAGCTCCTCTGCGCAAAACTTAGCTTGGTTGCCCTGCTGCATGACTTAGCAGTTTCCTGGCGGGCCCATGCCCACGTGACTCAGTTTTACTGTATGGCCCTACTGTGCAGCTGAGCTACCCACCTCCCGTGACTTCCTGCTGCAACTACCCCCACGGCTTTCAGAACACCCAGAAATAGTCACTCAGAAGCTGTATTAATTCCAACACTGTTTGACCAATAGCTTAGGTGTATTTCTAGATTGCTCTTACATCTTAAATTAACCCATTTTTACTAATCTGTGTATCTCCATGAGACTGTGGCCTACCAGTAAGGTTTTGACCTCTGTCTCCTTTGGCAGCTACATGATGTCTCTCTGACTCTTCCTACTCTATATCTATTCCAGCCTGGCTATATTCTGCCCTGCCAAATGCCAAAGCAGCTTCCTTACTAACAAACAGTAATAAAACATATTCATAGCATACAGAGGGGAATCCCACATCAACATGGAAAAAGATGGAGTGGGGAAATGGGAGGGTGGATATAGTCATATTTTATTGTATACAAGTATGAAATTCTGAAAGATAAAATAATTTTAAAAAGAACAAACAGCAACAAATGCTGGCAAGGATGTGGACAAAAGGGAATCCTCACACACTTTTGGGGGTCATATGTGGTGCTGTGAATGTCAATGGCCCCCATAGACTAATCTATTGGATTTCTTGGTTCCCAGTTGTGGACAATTCAGGAAGGATTAGGAAGTGTGGCCTTGTTGGAGGTGTTTCACTGTGGGCAGACTTTTGAGGTTTCAAAAGCTCATGCCAGTCTAGTCTGACGCTACCTATGGATCAAAATCTAAGCTCTTAGCTACTGCTCTAGTGCCATGCCTACTTGCCTACTGCCATGCTCACTTCTGGGATGATCATGGACTCACCCTCTGAAAATTTAAGCAAGTCCACAATTAAATTCTTTCTTTTACATGTTGCCTTGGTCATGTTATCTCTTCACAGTAATAGGACAGTAACTATAATATGATGTAAACTAGGCCAGCTACTATGGAAGTCAGTATGGTGGTTTCTCAAAAAATAGATCTATAATATGACCCAAATACACTCTTTCTGGGTATTTGCCCAAAGTACTCCAAGTCAAGACACCAGAGATACTCACAATCAATGTTTATTATAGTATTATTCATAAAAGCTAAGTTATAGAACCAACATAGGTAACCAATAACAAAAATGGATAAGAAAAATATCATATATATTATATATAATTATGTAAAACATTATATATAAAATACTACATAAACATGATATGTAATGAAATTTTTTCAGTCATAAAGAAGAAAAAAGTTGCTTAAAGGAAATTGGAACTTACTGAGATAATCATATTGAGTGAGTTAAACCAGTCTCAAAGTGATAAATAAGTTTTTTCACATCTGAGGATCCTAGATTTCATAAAGAGATACTAAATTATGGCTTAAAAGTAGAAGTGAAACTTGGTGCTGCTAGGGGAACAAAGCATACTAACTAGGGATATGAGGGGTAAAAGGGGGAAGAAGCAGAGGAAAATGTGCTCAGGGTAGAATACATTCTTCTAGGAATGTTTCTAAAACTAAATGTTAACAGTTAAAACACAATTAAATGAAGTAGGTGTTATTACTACTGTCCCTTTTACACAGAAGTATGCTCTGAATCACAAGGGCTTGAATGACGTCCCTATACCTCCACAGCTAGCATGAGACAGACATGGGCTTTGGTCCCAAGCAGGGAAGCTTTTGAGTCTATATATATGATTTTGATAATGTTCTGGTTTCACTCAAGCAAAAACTTCATCCTGCCTTCTCTGTCCTTATCAATGGCACATAGCCAGAAATAAAATAATATCTATTAACTTTTTCAGTTTAAATTACACCACAATTTCTCTCTCTCTCTCTCTCTCTCTCTCTCTCTCTCTCTCTCTCTCTCTCTCTCTCTTGTTTTATTTCTCTGTTTTGGATCCTGTCCTAGACTAGCTCTTATAAATCAGCTGGTTTTGAACTCACAGAGATCCACCTGCCTCTACCTCTCAAGAACTGGGATTAAAGGCATGCACCACCACTCCCTGGCACACCACAATTTTTTTCATCCCAAACTATCTACATGTAATGCATTTAAAAACCACTATAGACAATTTTTTTCAAACATAAAACAGTTATATATTCATCCACATTCATTGCTATTAACATCTTTATCATCTGGTGGAATTTCATTGAAATTATATGAATGGAAAGCATAAAATTTGAGTGGAAAAGGCCTGAAAGACAATATAACATCTCCATCCTAGGGGTGAAGACCTCTAATTTAAGCTTTGAGTAGACTAGGTTCTGAGTTATTAGTTAATTCCGGCAGTGTTTATTGAGTACTTCCCATGTGTTCTTGACAGTATAGAGGCAAATTAATGCATATAAGGACCATATATTATACTATGAGGAGCATAATAATCAAGTAATAATGTAATAGCTTAATCGTAGGTTAATTTCGGGTGAAAATGAAATAGGTAATTTTCAGGCAATGCTCACTGCTACAAAGAAAAGAAGCAAATGGTTTATAAGGAGTATAGGTAGCACATGATAAAAGCTGGAAGAGCCTACCTCAGAAAGGGTGCTCAAGAAAGACTTCCTTTGAAGTCAAAAGTTAAATAGAATCCTCAATGATGAGACTTCATCCAAACAAAGATCAGAGACAACAGTCACATCAGAAAAGACAAGCAAAAATCCCCAAAGTGAACAACTATTACAGATGAAGGATGGTAAATTTAGGGGAAAGGATGAATCACGGGATCATAAAGGCAGAAAGAAGCAAAATCACTTATGACTGCTGAGTGAAGAAATTTTGATGGCTCTTCTAATTGTAAGAAGATTTGCACTAAAGCCATCTTGATACTATAAAGGGTGATACTAAGTAGTATTAAATTCTTAAATTGTAGAACAGCAACACCTGTGCCTAGAATTTGTTTTCAGTTGTACATATATTTCTAGTCATGAGTTGAATTTGTGTATTACCAATGCTTTTAGAGAAAAATCCCAATTTTTAGACATTTTCAAACTGACTGATATAATTTTGGCTACCACTAATCATTGCTCCCCATAGCCGTAATCTGTCCTCCTACAGTGACTTACTTCAGTCATGCCTGAGCATAAGCAGACTCAAACAGATCATATGCAGAAAGCACTTTTCATTTAGAGCTTGTTCCACTTGCTTTTAGTTGAACCCAAAAATAATGGGAAGTATTTCAGGTTAACCAGCTCCAATGTAAATGTCACTTCTCTCATTCACTACTATTATCCCTGCTGATAGCTAGCTAGCCACCATTATGCATATAAATAAGCCCAGCCATGTGAGTGATGCCACGCTGAACAGAGATAAGTCACCGAATCTACACTCAGTCCAGACTGCTAGATCCTAGAACAGTAAGAAATCAAGGATTGTTGTTTTGGTCATTTTAATTTTGATGATAGCAGCTAACATTTTATTCAACATGAAATCCCAGAGCTAGTATGCAACTGCCCCCTGTATCTCCTGCCTCCACCTTTTGTTCTGACTGCCATCTTTCTACTTTTCGCCTTGTATTTGTTCTTCTGTTACTAACATTTCACTTGGTACAAAGTCATCAAAGTTCATTTATGTCGTAGTTGATCAATTTCTTATGTTTATTGCCCACTTTGGTAAAATATCCACATTCCCTGAGCATGTGGACAAGTGAGTTTCTTGAAGCACTGGCTTTTGTTTTATGCTGCGGTTGCTACTGTCACTGATGATGGTGCTGGTGTGGTAGAGCCCCATCTGTAGTCTAGGCTGGCCTAGACTCGTTTCCTAAGTTCTGGGACTAACATCATAGTCTTGCCTGTAAAAAAAATCTCAATATTTCAGAAGCAGAAGTTGCGATTTCATTTAGTAGTTAAGAGTTAAGCTTGTATCCACCTAAGATCTGCACAGGGGTTGGTCTTGCCAACATTTTATAATATAAAGGGGAAGGGCTATTGACAGTTAATGGTGGATGAAGGAAGGAGTGTCACTTTCTGCAATGATGCTGAGCTGTTCGTGCTTCAGTAAATGACCTCCCACCCATTAAAAAATAGTTATGTTTGGATTCTGGATTTTTATAAGCCTGAGCTGAAATAAGGCTTTACCTTATACCATATATGTTGTAGAGTATTAATTGAAGATGTGTTGTATTTGTTTATGTTGTAGAATGTTTGTTTAATGATGCAAAGATGTTGCATTCTTTTATGTTGAATTTGTTTAACTCTGTAAAGTCATGTTATTCTGACTGGTTTAATAAAGAGGTGAATGATCGATAGCAAGGCGGAAGAAAGGCTAGGTTAGGCTGGCAGGCAGAGAGAATAAATAGAAGGAATCTTGGAAGAGCTGAAGAAGTGAGAAAAGGAGAAAGAGAGGAGGACTCTAGAGGCCCAGCCACCCAGTTACACAGCAAGCTCTGGAGTAACAAGTAAAGCAAGGTATATAGGGTAAAGATAAAGCCCAGAGGCAAGAGGGAGATGGAATAATTTAAGAAAAGCTGACTAGAAATAAGCCAAGCTAAGGCCAGGCATTCATAAGAAAGAATAAGCCTTCGAGTGTGTATTTATTTGGGAGCTGGATAGTGGACCCCTCCCCAAAGAGCCAAAAGAGTAAAGAGGAATAAAAAAATAGCACATATCCTCAGAAGTCTTACTGAACTTTTCAAAGCCTCAGCTTTCTCATACATGGTATAGAAAAAGAAAGTAGAAATACCACATTTATCAAGAAATAGGTAAAGTTCAATGAAATGAACTACAGTGCTTACTCTTTATCTAAAATCCACAAGTACTCAAGGCTGATGCAATAATTACACAGTAATTCACAAATATTACTATTATTTTGTGCCCCTCCTCTATTAAATCTCTATAATTTCTTCCATTATCGCTTCTGAGAAAAACTCCCTGTAATTGGAGAACCAATTTTTCTCCATTGTATACTGTCACTGTAGGTTTTTTTTTTTTTTTCGAGACAGGGTTTCTCTGTAGCTTTTTGGTTCCTGTCCTGGAACTAGCTCTTGTAGACCAGGCTGGCCTCGAACTCACAGAGATCTGCCTGCCTCTGCCTCCCGAGTGCTGGGATTAAAGGCGTGCGCCACCACCGCCCAGCTGTCACTGTAGGTTTAACTACCTTTTCCTGGCAAAGGAATGGCAATATCACCTCAGGTAGCTAACCAGATAGATTCAGGCTTTTAATCTTAAACTAAGTCATCCAAACAGAAAGAGAAAACACAGAAAAAAAAAACTGCTTCCATAGTCTCTGTGTTCCCACCGCGAGGGGTGCACCCACACACTGAGACAATGGGGATGTTCTATCTCACCAAGGCCAGCTGGACTGGGTCTGAAAAAGCATGGGATAAAACCAGACTCGCTGAACATAGCGGACAATGAGGACTACTGAGAACTCAAGAACAATGGCAATGGGTTTTGATCCTACTACACGTACTGGCTTTGTGGGAGCCTAGGCAGTTTGGATGCTCACCTTACTAGACCTGGATGGAGGTGGGTGGTCCTTGGACTTCCCACAGGGCAGGGAACCCTGATTGCTCTTTGGGCTGACGAGGGAGGAGGACTTGATCAGGGGAGGGGGAGGGAAATGGGAGGCGATGATGGGGAGGAGGCAGAAATCTTTAATAAATAAATAAATAAAATTTTTTAAAAAAAGAATTCAGCCAAACTATAACCCTGAGGGCACAATAGGGGTATGCATATCTTGACAGTAACCAACAGCTCTCTAGCTGGAAGTAAGCCCTGCTTAATAAGAGGGAAATTGTGCCTGGTACTGGAAACTAGCCAACTACCCAGGGCTAGTAAGATCATGGAGGATAACACACAAACACCATCACTTTATTAAACTAGCGTGATTCTTAACTGCATTCTAAATATTTGTCCTAATAACCACAGTTAACTGTAGCTCTCATACCCAAACAAAGAAGCTTCTCTTTGCAACAGATGGAGCCCATTACAGGAAAACCCAACTGACGAAAACTCAACAAGCGACTCTGCAGTGTCTAGCCCCAACTGAAACGTCTACCACATAACTCCTGGACCTAAAGCTCAGGAAACCTCCCAGAAGGGGGGATAGCCTTAAGAGCGTGAGGAACAAAATAAGAGATTCAAGTGAGCAAGATGGAAGTCACCAGGTACTGTGTAACCTAGCCTCAAAAGTTAAGCCATCCCTACTTAAGGTGCAAAAGTACACAGGGTAGGAATAGAGACAGAGGTCACTAACAACTACTAGAAGCTCGCTGCCCCTAAAGAAGCTTAGAAGACTTTAGAGGTGTTGTACCCAATCACCATCCTTTCACTGTAGCTACTCCTAGCTACCTAAAACCCCAAGAAGGCATCTTATCCCAGGAATCTAAAAATGACAACTTACAAGTAATTGTGGAAAGGAAGGATGGGGCCGCGGCTACTATCAACACAAGAGTGGACGTTGGCAGATCAGTAACTTCTTCTAGGATCACCAAGGAAAATTGGGAATCTACTTCAGCCCTGCTTGTAGGGGTCATCTGGGACTATTTCACTCCACGTTATTCCCAAGAACTGAGATCTCCGAGTTCCACTGGGAGCAGCTCCTACTTCTACCCCAAGACCACATTCTGAACGTAAGAGACTAAAAGGAAGCTGTTAGGTGAGCTCTAATCTAATCTAACTAGCGTCCCTGAAAGAGATTAGAACACACGAAGAAGTCAGGGACACTAACAGGAAAGATCCTGGGAGTGCACAGGAAGAAATGGTTGTTTGCAAGCCAAGAAGAAAGGCCAATCTTTTGGACATTTTATCTTGGATGTTCAGCCTCCAAAATGATGAGAAAATATTTTTATATTTTTCTGTTGGTTATACCAGACATTTCTGTGGCATTTCCATAATGGTGTCACTAATGAGCAGTGTCCTCAGAACAGTTTGGGGATACTGACTTCTTTGTGATCCAACCCCTAACCTCTACTCCTTAGTGTGGTGTGAAAAAACAGACACACAAACATCCTTCCTAGAGTCTAAGGGAAGAAATGTAAGAGAAGAGATCTCCCTGGTCAGCTGAGAAGGTCAGCCCTGCTATGAAGCCATAAAAGTAATGAGTCCAGAGATTCTGTTTACACTCCAGGTTCCTACCACGAGTTTCCTGATAGGCCCCAGACA
Source organism: Microtus pennsylvanicus (assembly GCF_037038515.1). Classification (NCBI taxonomy): domain Eukaryota; kingdom Metazoa; phylum Chordata; class Mammalia; order Rodentia; family Cricetidae; genus Microtus; species Microtus pennsylvanicus. Next base: position 56,968,461 of record NC_134601.1, on the reverse strand, counting down.
TCCTGTAATCCTCCAGAGGCAGCTTCCACACGTACAGCTGCCTAGGGCCACAGTCACTGATATGCTAATCTTCTCACTCTGTGCACAGCCTCTTAGGAGCTCACTTTCTGTAGTTCTAAGGACACCGTCAACTCAGCTACAAGGGGTCCTGACAACTGTCCACCGAGGGCCACTCAGACGAGTTTCATCCTGTTACTGGCACTTTGCGCCTTCCAGACCTTCGTCCATCGCCTTTAGCTCTCTGCTTCAGCACACCTGAGTCAAGCTTGAGCCAGCGCGAACTGAAATCCACAGCGCATGCTCAGCAAGCTCATCCAGGTGCTCTGAGTCAGCATCCAGCTATGCTTAACCCACAGCAAGGTAATCCGTAGGTTCAACGGGGAGAACAAATTACGCACGTGGCAGATGTGGCCCTTCTGCAGCAGAATGATTCTCCTCCTCTCGGTGGAGGCTGGGTCAATGGCACGGCCTCTGTCTCGCAGCTGGTGACTGAATGCCTCTTCCACAGGACCTGCCACATCCACACCAGCTGGCACCTCTGAGCCTCACTACTCACCAGCACACAAAGATAGGGCCCACTAGAAAGATCAAGTGAATTACTGTTTAAAGGCATTAAATGATAGAGTAGCTTGTTACAAACAATTAGCCAAAGCAGATATTTTATTTTGGGATGGTGGAGCTCAGGGTCTCAAATTAGTATATATAAATTGAGCTATTCCCTAACTGTAATGGAATCTCATTTTAATAAGGTTAAAAGTCTAACAAAATTTGTGTAATATCATATATAAACTACTTAAAGTTATATTTTGTAAAATGATTAAGTATGCTTCAGTAGTTCCTATGAATACCTAAAATGATAGGTTCAAAAATAGGTCCAAAAATGTGAAAAACACAGTTGTAAAAAACAGTCCCAGCCAGGCCTAGTGGCATATACATTTAATCCCAGCATTTAGGAGACAGAGACAGGTGGATCTCTGTACTAGGCCAGCCGAGGCTACAAAACACATTTCTATCCAAGCTAAGCTATGTACTTGGGACTATGTCCCAAAAAACCCAAGTCTCAGTTTATTAGTATTAATCTCATAAAGGTTTCCAAATCTACTTGGCATATATAAAAACCACTTCAAAGTGATGCATATATATTCAGTTAGCAACTATTTCTAGGGAAGAGATTTAAATCCAGCTATTTCACGCGATATCTTTTTCCCTCTCTCATTTTTTTCAAGCCACTCCAATTTCCAGCATGGGGAGGGGAGGGGCTCCAGAGGCCTAGACCTGAGGAGCTATGGGCAGTTGGTGGCTACTGAGGGAGGGACAATCACTTTTCTTTGGAGATGCAGCCACTGTTAGGTTGCCCATGTCTCAGTGGATGCTCCCCCCCCCCAATCATTCACATGTGGTCAACAGAGATTATGCTAGAAGATGATGATGACAATGTTGAAGTCAAGAGGGATACAGGCTGGTGAGCGCTGGCGGGAGTTGGAAGGAGGTAGTAGTGGGTAGATAAAATCAAAATATATTGTATGCAAGGATCAAAATTTCAAAGAGCAAAAATATTCTTAACACAGTAGAACAACAAGTCAGACAGGGTCCTAGCACTGTAAAAGGGGAAATGGAGATTGGGCCCCCTGACACCAAGAATCTATTTGATATTGATACCTGCTGGCAAAGGGAAAATCAGCTTACTCCAATGGAGTGTCTGGGTATCTCAGGTGCTTTCCAGGGCAGGCCCTATGGCTAGGAGTACCACATACAAAGGACTCCGTGTTTTATGCATGTAAAGGAGGGGGACATTTTGTTTCATTAATTTGTGCACTTTTTGTCTTTTTTAAAAAAAATTGTCTTTTTTTGAGTGAGAGAGAGGGAGAACATGAAGTTGGGTGGAAAGAGAGAAGAGCTAGGGTGGGTTGAGGGGAATATATTCAAGCATATTGTATAAAAACAATAAAAAAGGAAAGGGAGTGGGGAAATGTATAGCTCAATTAAAAACAATAAACAAAATATAAAAATAATTTTAATAAAACTAGAATGAAATGTAGTTTACTATAAAGATTTCCAAGTTCCCAATTTTTGCCCAGCAATCTTGTCTACTTTCAATATCCAGGAGGATAACTATATGTTTTCCTTTGGGTTCACCTTCTTATTTAGCTTCTCTAGGGTCACAAATTATAGGCTCAATGTCCTTGATTTATGGCTAGAATCCACTTATGAGTGAGTACATACCATATTCATCTTTTTGGGTCTGGGTTACCTCACTCAAGATAGTGTTTTCTATTTCCATCCATTTGCATGCAAAATTCAAGATGTCATTGTTTTTTAACCGCTGAGTAATACTCTACTGCGTACACATTCCATACTTTCTTTATCCATTCTTCCATTGAGGGGCATCTAGGTTGTTTCCAGGTTCTGGCTATTACAAATAATACTGCTCTGAACATAGTTGAACAAATGCTTTTGTAGTATGATTGGGCATCTTTTGGGTATATTCCCAAGAGTGGTATTGTTGGATCCTGGGGTAGGTTGACTCCCAATTTTCTGAGAAACCGCCACACTGATTTCCAAAGTGGTTGCACAAGTTTGCATTCCCACCAGCAATGGAGGAGTGTTCCCCTTACTCCACATCATTTCCAGCATAGGTTATCATTAGTGTTTTTGATTTTAGCCATTCTGACAGGTGTAAGATAGTATCTCAAAGTTTTGATTTGCATTTCCCTGATCGCTAAGGAAGTTGAGCATAACCTTAAATATCTTTTGGCCATTTGAACTTCCTCTGTTGAGAATTCCTGTTCAGTTCAGTACCCCATTTTTTAATTGGGTTATTTAGAACTTTAATGTCTAGTTCCTTGAGTTTATTTTATACTTTGGAGATCAGACCTTTGTCTGATGTGGGGTTGGTGAAGATCTTCTCCCATTCAGTAGGATGCCTTTTTGTCTTAATGTCAGTGTCATTTGCTTTACAGATCTAATGGGAGCTCACTAAATCCAGCTGGACTGGGACTAAACGAGCATGTGATCAAACTGGACTCTCTGAATGTGGCTGACAATGTGGGCTGACAGAGAAGCCATTGATAATGGCACTGGGACTTGTTTTTACTGCATGTACTGGCTTTTTGGGATCCTAGTCTATTTGGATGCACAGCTTCCTAGGCCTGGATGGAAATGGGAGGGCTTTGGATTTCCCACAGGGCAGGATACCCTGCCCTTTCTTAAGACTGGAGGGGGAGGGAGGAGAGTGAGTGGGGGAGCGGAAGGGGAATGGGAGGAGGTGGGGAAGTGGAAATTTTTGAATGGAAAAATAAAAATATAAAAAAACAAAGACACGTGAGCGAATAGTATTCATACCTAAAAACAAAGGAAATCTTATTATTTGCAACAACTTGAGAAGAACATGAAGATACTATGGTAAGTATGCTGAGCTAGTCTCACAAAGACAAATATGATTGATTCTACTACATACAGGAATTATCTAGATCCGTTGTTCTCAACCTTTGGGACACGGCATTTTTGCGGGCCGAGCGACCCTTTCATAGGTGTGGAATATCTTGCACGTCAGATATTTATATTAAATTTACAAGAATGGTGAAATGACAGTTATAAAGTAGTCACAAAAATATTATGGTGGGGGTCAGCACAGCATGAGGAACTGATTAAAGGTTTGCAGCATTAGGAAGGGTGAGAACCACTGCTCTAGAATAATCAAAATCATAGAAACAGAAAGTTGGATTTTGGTTGGAGGAACTGAGAGAAGAGGCGAAAGAGCTGCTGGTCAGTAGATAATGGAGTTTCAGTTTTCTAAGATGACTGCTTTATGGATATGGGTTGTGTAACAATAAGCACATACTTAATGAACTGTACAATTAAAATGGTTACATTGGGAACATATATGTGTTATATATATTTTTACCTATATTAAAACTTTTCTAACATTTAAACATAAACGTTATATTTTTAAAAAATAAAATTCTAAGGCCCTGAAGAGATGGTTGAGTGGTTAAGAGCACATGCTTTTCTTGAAGCTAGTTGTAGTTTGGTCCAGCACCCATGTTGCAGTTGACAACTGTCTATAACTCCAGTTCCAGTGGATCCAATACTCCCTTATGGCCTCCAGACATGCATGAGATACACTGACATATATGCAGATAAAATACTCATACGTATAATCTAAAATAAATAAATCTAAAATTTTAATAAAAAATTGGCATGTAATTATAAATATTTACGGGATAGAGTGCAATATGATAATACATGTATATAGCGTATGATCAGATTAAGGCAACTAGCATACCCATGACCTCTATATTATTTGTATTGGTAACATTAAAAATTGTCTCTTGCTGTTTAGAAATATACAGGCAAATGTTGTCAACTATAGTCACACTACTGTGCCCTAAAACATTCCAAGTTTTCCTCCTAGTCAACTAAATTTCTACACCTCTAAATTATGGTCTCTCCATTCATTCCTGGTACCCTAATATTCCCAGCCTCTGCTAACTACCATTCCATCCTTTTATCCTATGGGATCACTATTTTTTTAGCTTGTATATACAAGAGGGAATGTGTAGTATTTTTCCATGAGTAAATTTTTTCGGAGAATGTTCTCCAGGGTCAACTATGTTGCCACCAATAACATATTTGTTCCTTTTATAGCTGAATTATGTTCTACTGTACATATATAGCATGTTCTCTCTACCAATTAATTTGACAAAGGATAGCTAGGCCAATTCTATATTGTAGCTATTGTGAATGGTGCTGCAGTTGACATGGGCATGTTGCTATCTCTTCAACATACATATTTCATTTCCTTTGCCTATAAAACATATAGTGGGGTTACTGGATCATATTGTTCTATCTTTTTCTTTTCTTTTCTTTTCTTTTTTGCTGAGAGTCTATGCTGTTTTCTATAGTGGTTGTACTAAGATATAATCCCACCCACATTAAATGAGAATGCACCTTCCTTTGCATCCGTTTTTGCTAATATCCATTGTAGAGTGGGTGATGTGAAATCTCATAGTGGTTTGGCTTTGCAGTTCCCTGATAATCAGTGATGCTGAGCACTTTTCATATGCTTGGCGGATGTCTGAGAAATGTACCTTTCGACTAATTCACGTTTGTTTGTGTTTGTTTGGGGAGATGAGGTTTTGATAATTGACCAGGCTGGTCTCTAGTTGTGATCCTCCCATTACTTTATGAGCGTATGTCACTACAGTTACAGGCTACCATTCCTAGCTTGCCCACTTTTATAATATATGTTTCATACCTGAATATTAATACAGTATTGGATTATTGAGTTTCCAGCTATTTTCTCCCATTACATGTGTTTTATCTTTAGTGTTTCCTTTGCTGTGTAGGAAATTTTAGTTTGTTGTCCTCTCATTTGCAAGTGTTTATTCTTGTCTGTGTTTGTAGGACTGTGATTAAAAATCCTGGTGCAGAGCAATAGCTTGAAATGTTTACCTTATGTTTTCTTGTAGTAATTTCACAGTTTGGAACATACATTCAAGTCAATCCATTTCATGTGATTTTTGTGACTTGTGAGAGAATGAGGTCTAATTTCATTCTTCTGAATTTGGGCATCCAATTTCCCCAGCAACATTCATTGGAGGGACTGCTATGTTCTTGATGTCTTTGTTTAAAAAAATGGCTGTAAATATGTCCACTTATTTCTTAGTACTTTCTTCTGTCCGATTGCTTCTATGTTTAATATCAACATTATGTTGTTTTGTTTCCCATGGCAGCATGTTTCCTCTGAGATATGGAAAAAGGCCATGTATTCCCACTTCTATTTTGATTCAGTTTAGAGAAGGGAGTCCTAGCTAGAGCAAATAGCCAAGAGAATTAAAAGAAGGGCATCCAAATTTAAAATAAGGAAGTTAAACTCTCGGTGTTTGCAGATAGTAGGATTTCATATCTAGAAAACCCGCAAGACTCCACACACACACACACAAACTGAACACTAAACTGTTAAAACTGACAGGTCCCATCCATTCGTAGTATCCAAGGCAAATATATACAACCCAGTGGTATTTCTTTATGGCAATTATTAATTACTTGGTATAGAAACCAAAAAAAAAATCCTATTAACAATAATTCAAAGAGAATACCTAGGTAAAAAAAAGTACTATATAATCAAAACCGTAAAGAAAAGCACTGACAAAATAAATTCAGCAGAATGTGCAAAAAAGTGGAATCTATGTTCATAGACTAGAAGAATTAGTGTTATTGACATATCCATACCAGCTGAAGCAAAACAATGTACAATTCACTTCAGTTCCTATCAAAATACCAATAGAATTTTTTTGGGGATAAGTGTTTATTTGTGTGTGTGTGTGTGTGTGTGTGTGTGTGTGTGTGTGTGTGTGTGTGTAAGCACTATGGCTGGGAAAAAGTGTCCTCTAAAGGTTCATGTGGTAAAGGTCTTGATTTACAACCCATGCCATTATTAGTAGGTGGTAGAACTCTTAAAAGGTATAGTGTTGTTAAGAAGTAAGGTTACAGAAGGCATGACCTTGTTGAGTATGTCGGGAACCCCAGCTACTTCCTCTCTCCAGCCCAATTCTTTGCTGTCTCTTTTGTTTCCAACCTGCCATAAGGTCAGTAGTAGATTCCTCTCCCACAAACTTCTATTGTGATATAATGTCTTTCCAAAGGCTGAAAAGCAACATGGCAGCCTACCCTGACCTGCGTGCTTCTACAACTGGGAATGAAAATAGACCTTCCTTGATTTTATTTATATCACTTGAAGTATTTTGTTATAATAATGGAAACCTAACACAGAAAATAATGTGTCTCTATTTATTTTTGGTTCGGTTTCTGTGGAGAACCCTCACTAATAAAATGTCTAGTAAGAGACATTTGCCAGAAATTCACCATACTGAAGGTATCACTTGTTTATGTTGTACTTTCTTCCTAAGTATTTCATTAATTTCTACCTTTCTACTCTCTTGATTCTGCCATAAAGATAATAGAAAATAGGGGGAAAGGGATACATACTACAAAAGCATTTGTTCAACTATGTTCAGAGCAGCATTATTTGTAATAGCCAGAACCTGGAAACAACCTAGATGCCCCTAAGCGGAAGAATTGATAAAGAAAGCATGGCACATATACACATTAGAGTACTACTCAGCGGTAAAAAAAAAAAAAACAATGACATCTTGAATTTTGCATGCAAATGGATGGAAATAGAAAACACTGTCCTGAGTGAGATAACCCAGACCCAAAAAGATGAATATGGTATGTACTCACTCATTAGTGGACTCTAGACATAAACCAAGGACATTAAGACAAGCCTAGAAAGGTGAACCCGAAGAAAATCATATATAGATCCTCCTGGAAATTGGAAGCAGAAAAGATCGCTGGGCAAAAGTTGGGAGCATGGGGGTGTGGGGGGTAGGGGAGAGGGGGAGAGAGAAGGGCAAAGGGAAGGATTGGAAAGAGCTTGGGGGAATGGAAGGGTTGAGATGGAGGAAGGGCAGATAAAGGAGCAGGGAGGAAGATATTTTCATTAAGGAAACCATTTTAGGGTTGCCAAATTTTCTTTATTTACTTATCTGGTGATGAAGATTTGGGTTAGTTCCACCTCTTAGACATTGCAAACAGCTAACATAATCATGGAAGGTACAAATGCCTCTTTAAGAGCTCCTTTTTCTTATTCTCCAATCCCTGGAACAGGGTTTCTCTGTAGTCCTGTTGTCCTGGAACTCACTCTGTAGACCATGTTGGCCTCAAACTCACAGAGATCTGCATGTCTCAACCTTCTGAGTGCTGGGATTAAAGGCATGCACCACCACACCTGGGTAGAGAGCTTAATTTCAATATTTTTTCCTTATAAACCCATTAAGTGGGATTGCTTAATCATAGTACTTATATTTTTTAGTTTTTTTGATGAACCATTATGCTGTTTCCTGATAGTATTTCCCACTAAGCTACATTATTTTACATTCTCAAAAATACACAGAGTCCAATTTCTCTACATCATCACCAATATTTGTTACTTCTGTTTGACAAGTAGCCATCCTTTGTGGATATGAACTAGTATCTCATTTTGGTTTTGATTCACATTTCTCTAGTGATTTGTGTTGTTGAGCCTCTTTAAATATGTTAATGGCCATTTATATGCCTTCTTTGGAAAAATGCCTATTCATATCATTTAATCATTTTATAATTGCATTATTTTCTTGTTGTTGAGCTTTAGGATATATCTTGATATCTGAATAATAGCCCTTTCTTCAATATAGAATTTTCAAATATATTCTTCCATTTTGTAGGATGCATTTTCACTTTTGTGTTTTGCTTTTTCATTTTGATAAACAAAAAGCCTTTTAGAATTTGATACAGTCTCATCTGTCAATTTTTCCTTTTATTCCCTGTACTTCTAGTGCTACATCTAGGAATCAATGACAAATGCATGCAATATCATGAAGCTTTCCTTTGTATTTTTCTCAGAGTTTCATACTTTCAGATGTAATCATTATTCCTTGAGTCTATTTTGAGCTGATGCTTATACATGGATTGAGTTGCAACTTCATTCTTTATTAGGTGGATATCTGGTTTTCCTTGAACTTTTTTTTTTGTGAGATGCATCCTTGTCAATATAATTTGACCACATTCTTGGTGTTTTTGCTTTGATTCTCAATTCTATTTCATTGTGTTATGCATTTCCCTACATTAGAAATGCTCTTTTTTTATCTATTTTAGCTTCATAATATGTCTTGAACTCAGAAAACAAGACTGTCTTAAATTAACATTCAGTTTACTTCCTGCTGTCTTTAGGAAATTCTGAAACAAAAGGGTTCAGAAGCAGTGATAATTTCACTACATTCAATAATATAAATTCCATGTCCTTTTATTACTATGTGACTTACCTTTTCTGACCACTGGGAAACCAAGTTACTGTCATGCACTGAATACACTGTCCTTCACAACCAGAATTCTTTTGCCATTCCTCATTCCCTATTCTCAAACCTGAAGTAACTAAAGTAGCAGAAACATACATATCTAGGTAGCACTGGGGCCTATCAACTTCAATTCTAGATAATAAATCCCTGGTGCTATTTTTCCTTTTAGATTTTTTGATAGAATGGACCATGTAGCCTCGTTTTGTATTAGAATCTTTTCACATTCAAAATTCATCATTTTAAAGCCAAAGCAAATTCTCCCTTCTCATCCCAGCTTCTTCTACCCCTGACTCTTGCCATTAGATCAAGGTTGATGTAGAGCCCCTTTTTGTACTACCCCTGAGCTGCGTTTCCAGCCTGCCCCGCCATTCTTTTTTTTTCTCTTCTCCTCCTCCTCCCACCCCTCCCCCCTTCTCCCCACTCCTCTCCCCCTCCCTCTCCAGTCCAAAGAGCAGTCAGGGTTTTCTGCCCTGTGGAAAGTCCAAGGTCCTCCCCGCTCCGTCCATATCTAGGAAGATGAACATCCAAACTGGCTAGGCTCCCACCAAGCCAGCACATTAAGTAGGATCAAAACCCCGTGCCATTGTCCTTGGCGTCTCATCAGCCCTCATTGTTCGCCATGTTCAGAGAGTCCGGTTTTATCCCATGCTTTTTCAGTCACAGTCCAGCTGGCCTTGGTGAGCTCCCAGTAGATCAGCTCCACTGTCTCAGTGGGTGGGTGCACCCCTCGTGGTCCCGACTTCTTTGCTCATGTTCTCCCTCCTTCTGCTCCTCATTGGGACCTTGGGAGCTCAGTCCAGTGCTCCAGTGTGGGTCTCTGTCTCTATCTCCATCCATCACCAGATGAAGGTTCTAGGATGATATGCAAGATATTCGTCAGTATTGCTCTAGGATAGGGTCATTTCAGGTTCCCTATCCTCAGCTGCCCAAGGAACTAACTGGGGACCTCAGCTTGGGCACCTGGGAGCCCCTCTAGGGTCAAGTCTCCTGCCAACCCTAAAGTGGGTCCCTTAACTAAGAATTGTGGTTCCGTGCTCCCCTATCCAACCTTCCTTTATCCCGATCCTCCTGTTTCCCCAAGTCCCCCCTCCTAGAGACCCTTCACCTGCCCCGCCATTCTTGAACTGCCTATTTCTAGGACTTAGATTCAGTTCATAACTGCTTTGAAAACAGCTTTCATTTGTCTCTCGTACAAAATTTCTGTTTGCATCCTACTAGCTTACTCTGCCAACATAATTTTGTGAGGAGATCCAGAACTCCGTGGTGGTGCAGCGCAGGAATTTTCATACCATAGTTTGAGATTTATTATTGAGTTTCTGAATCAATTTAAAGGCCCAAGTGAATACAATCAATTAAGTGAAATTGAGTAGGAAAGAAAATAATCAGAGTTCATTGCACACAGTGAAGCCTGTCTTTCAAAACTTTCTCAATTCAACTGTGAATATTCATTGGATTATGAAATATAATATACCTTGTTCAAGCTCTAATATCACAAAATATATAGAAAGACACACACAATATATAAGACCAAATATTTATATAGTAACACAAATAAACGTTGCTATTAAAATGTTCATATTTAAATGTATCCATGCTTGCTGATGTGTGATAATATCTCAATGAGCCATGTATAAAAATGCTTGGAAGGTACCTGTTTAATCTGATTATCTATGCTAAATAAGTGCTACCTCACTGTATTAGGATCTATAGGGCCAGAAAAGGACATGCATTCTTCTTCAAGGTGTTTAGTATTTTAGCTCTTATATTACAGCTCAGATACAAGATCATCAGTAATAAGGGCCATAAGTGAGTCATTAATGAAGTTTACAAATAATAAATGATGATTCAACCATTTATTTATTGCATCTGTGGCCAAAAAAAAAACATGCTAAGTACTTAACATTGATTTTTCAATCCTCAGGACAATTCTTTGAAACAGATCCATCTAAGCCTCTATGCTAGAGAAGAGTAAGTAAAGGCTTAGAGACACAGGTGTTTTGTTCTGATTCTCAAAATGAGTTAATGGCAGAGCTATTTGATTCCAACACTCCTGTTCTTGTATTACAAGCTGTTAATACTGTAATCAGTTTGCAATCCCTGTAATCAGTAAATTAACCCTCTTCTATTATTTTGTTAATATTTCTATTTCAGTTACTTCTAACAAAACCAATACACATTTTTAGTCTGTTCTTTATGTTGCCGATGATGTGCATTCAAGTTATTACATCAGAGAAATTTGTTGGAAAAAGGTCCCCTGACCACCTGTCAAACACTAAATCAATCATATAGCTCATGAAGATAGTTTATCATGTTATAATCTGCCAAAGCAACAATAAAATTAAAAGATAAGGCAAAGGTCGCTGGCTAGTATTGACAGTGTCTCATAGAATTGACCCCTTTGTTGCTTATGTCTTGAGACCCATAAACATAAGCCGATGGATATTAATAATTTTCAAAGGCAATCAAGCAAATCCTACATACATTTTCTTTTGCTTCTGGGCAGACCACTGTAAATATAAATGGTGTTCAGGATTAAGTATGAACATGCTTGTTGCATTAAATCTTCTTAGAAATAATTTGCGACATAGGAAAATTTATTAACACCCGTATGTCCATCTTTACGTCTCCTAGGGCCGTTTGTGCTGCCCGGAGAAACACTGTAAAAATCTTAACTGGATCATAGCCTGGGTAAAAATACTGCTAAGTGCAGCATCTGTGGATAGGTTGAGACAGGCTGTCGGAACTGGGGGAACACCCAAAGGCTGCGTGAGAGAGCATGGTGGGATGAGCTTCATGAAAGAAATTGCCTAAACCGTGGCAAAAACAAAAGGGAAAGCAGAAGCATTGGTTAAAACGCAGGTTATTCTTACACAATATTCTTATTTTTCAAAATACATCCAAATTATTTTAAATTCTAGTTATTAAGTATTACATACTAAGAGGGAATTTGATTATATGTATAAATTATAACCTCAACACCTATAAATGTATCAAATAGGAAAAGGGAATCTGGTTTGGTCTACCTATTTATGCCAAACCTTTAATTTGATTTTTGATTTGAACTAAGGTTTTGGAAAATGAAATGGTTACTGGTGACACCGATATCATTTTGACTTGCTTGAATTTGTACATGATCAGGGCATGACAATTTTAATTATTATTAATATCTATATATTAATTTTAACTTTAAACATAAATACACTTTTATTATTGCATAAGTATTGAAGAAGTTGCTAAATTTCCAATAATCATGACTATGGATAGTCATATATACATAGTGACATAGTTAAATAAACGGTATAATAGATTAAGCACCAATATACATATTAAAGATATGTTCACTATTTATATGTACGAAGAATACATACTTTTTGTAATAATGTTTATAAAAATAAATAAAACTGCCAGCCCAAATAATGTAGATTAAAGTATATGATAATTCTAGTACTTTTAGTTATTTGACATACCTATATGCTTCTAAACTAAAACAAGATCATATTTAAGTGTTCAATTTAATTTTCAGATATTTAATTTCATTTAGGCTATAAATAAGCCTTTTCATAAAATGGCCTGAGTTGGGGGTGTAGCTCAGTTTAGTGGTTGAGTGCTTGTGGGTTATATGTAAATGCGGAGCTTAATCTCAGCACTGCAAGAAAACAAAAGGCTTCTTGTCAATAAAAAAGGAGTCACAGCATTTGTCTATCATGTTTATGATCCTGGGTTCAGTCTTCAAAACCTTATATACAGAAAAAAAGCAAATTCTATTGGAAATATATCCTGGGGGGTTAAGTGCAATATTAGCATTTGAATATCACACTGTCAAAAGTTTCAAAAACTAGAAACCCAGTTATAATCATAGTATATTAGTCAGTTTTCCATTATAGTGTGAATGCATGACAGAGAAACACCACTCAGCTCAGAGCCAGGAAATATGAAAAACGAAGAGACTACAGTCTTACAACCCCATTTGGGGACATCCCTCCAACAACTTAAAGACTTCCCACTAGGACCCCCTGCTAAAAGCTCCACCATCTCCCAAGTGTTACAGCCCCGGAGATCAATCCATTATCACATGTGCCTTGGGAGGACATGTTAGGTGCAAACTGTGACATATCCATGCACTTGCATCATTAATGCCATATATAGTAGAAAATACAATGAATAAAATTAGAAAGAAAATGTTTTTAAAAACTGAGGCATCTTCAAGACAGCTTGTTATTGTATAATGGTATATTATTTGTGTTTTAATAAATAAAGCTTGCCTGAAGATCATAGGGCAAAGAAGCCATACTAGTCAGCCATACAGGCCAGGGAGTGGTGACACATAACTTTAATAGCAAAATTTGGGAGACAGAGGCTGACAGACCTCTTTGAGTTCAAGCCTACCCTGGGCTTCACAAGATTGAATCTGTCTAAAAGCAAGAAGGAGCTCACACGCCTTTAATTCCAGCACTAGGGGGGTGGAGATAGAAGCAATATGGCTGGACAGAGAGAGGAATATAAAGGGGGAAGAGACAGGAACTTAGTGGAGTATGGAGTTTGAGGATTCGTAGAGACAGGATCTTGTCCTTTCATTCTGAAGATTTGGTAGAGGCAAAAGGTCTCTGCAGTGGTTGGCTCTTTTGCTTTTCTGATCTTCAGGTTGAACTCTGTTATCTGCCTCTGGGTTTTTATTATTTGCATTACATTATTGTACTGGTTTTTGTCAACTGTGGGTAACTAATTTAGTCATATACCCTTATAATTGACTGTCTACAGGAACAATCCAGAAGTTGACAGTGTTAAAAATAATAGTCTTTTATAACAGAACAGAAGAATGTACAATTGTTAAATGCTAAAATGTTTCATAATGCAAGTATGGTAATAATTAAACTTTAAAATAAACTGTCAGACTTGTTCTTATAACTCAAATTAATTCTGTAATGGGAATATTTGGCTTTGAGTATTAATGCAGCATTAGGTCTTTCGGTAGTTTGTAGTTGTCAAACACTTAGTATTTATTGCATTCCCATATATCTCTTGTATGTTTGCACATAATTAAAATTTCTCCAGATGATATCATATTGAACTTATTCTATATTCCTTATCACTGAGTGTCAACTCCATTGGTGTGCGGATTCCCTGGCAACTCAGACTTGGACTGTGCCTGCCTTGTCCTGTGTACTCCCAGCATCTAGCTCAGTACTGGTCACAGAGCAGAGTCTCCAGCAATGGCTGTGAGATGAATTATGACTAGTAGTATCTTTTTGTCCTGAAACATTTCTAATTTACAAAGGGCCACTCTAGAGATTTTCAGAACTGATCTTATCAAGTCCTTTTCATACAATCCAAACAGATGGGTGGAAATGAAACCTGAAATGGCAAACATGAAAAGACAGAGAGTAAACAGTAAATAAAAGTATTCATATAACCATTTGTATTTACTGATTTTGTTCTTTGACAATTTCATACATGTATATGGTGTGTTCTCTGCTCTTTTTCTAAATTCTAAAGGTTTCCTTTTTAACTTTATTTTTACAATTTACAATTTGTGTATATAATGTGGTTTGGGGTTTTTAAACTTTTTACCTATTCTTTTTGGTTTTCACATCATGAATCTCGATCCCATTCACCCCCCCCCCCATCCCTTCGTATCTGCCCTCTGCCCTTGCAACATTTCACACAAGATAAAATAAAATTTAAGAGAAAAGAAAAAAGAAGAAAAATGGCACCATGGAAGCTGCAGTGTGACCGTGACTCACACAGTTTACCCTTTGTCCACACATCTTGACTTGCAAGTGTTCACTGCAATGAGTCATTGGTCAGATTCAAGGCCTCTGGTTTCTGCTACACTATCAATGCTGGGGTCCTCACAGGGACTCCTTTTGGATATCCTGTTACTGCCCTGTGTCGTAGAGATCCTGCAGATTTGAATCTGAAGGACCGGACTGGATCCCCAGCAGACCAGAGATGGGGGAAATGTTGGGATGAGTCAACTCATAGCCCTGATTCTGAACTTGGGTGGTTACAGGGTTGATTAGCCCTCCAGCTGTCCCTCAGCCTCATGACTAGAAGCTTTCCAGCACTGACCCGGGGCTACTTCACCCTGTGCAGCCAAAAGCAAGGGGTGGAGCCGGTTCTCCTCCTTTCATGCCCCCAAGGCCAGCTCACCCACAATTACTCCACTGTGTTGGCCAGGCTCAGGGGCTATTCTGAGTGTCGCAGCTGGTCAAGGGCAGGGACAGCTCTCTTGCTCGCTCTCATAACCTCAGGGCCAGCTCTCCCACCTGCCACAGGTGGTGAGGGGTGGTTGGGGTGGGGAGGATCATCTCTACCTGGCCCACCAGACCATATGGCAGATGAGAGGCAGGGACAGGTCTCCCATGCTTTCATTCTAAGGGCTGCCTCACCCGCACCCCTTTTGACAGGGTCAGCTCTCCTGTGTTGTCCAGGTGAGATACAGGGCCCATTCTCCCAAGTGTGTGGCTGGGTCAGTTCTCCCTGGTATTGCAGTCAGGGAGGGGTGGGGCTGACCCTCTGCACCCTATCCTCTTGACCTTCAATGTTAAGAGGAGCCAAGGACATCAAGGCAGACCGTGACTGAGCAGGGCCATGAATCCAGACCCCCCCTGTGCCACCAACCTCTGGGTGTCTGTGCTTTCTCCTCATCACCAGGCAGATCGCTCAGAGCTGGCGTGTGCATCCCACACTCTTAATTCCCATCCTGTCTTATATTCCTTCTGTCCTACAGGGTTCTTTCCCGCATTCATGTTTTTGTCTTGTGGGCCAGTGCTTTTAATAAGGCCTATCTATGAATCTATCCATGAGAGCTTCGGGGGCTCCTCATAGAGTACAAAACTGAAGGCAATGACTGTCCTTCCCCCAGAATCCATCAGCTAGGAACAGCTCAGCAAAGATAGGTAGGGAGCCATGAGGCCTGTCCCAGCCCATGATTAGCTGGTGACAGGCCTGGACTTGCATAGGCCCAGAGCAGAGGACTGCAGCTGCTAGGGAATCGTGTTTGCTGTGGAATCGTGTTTGCTGTGGAATCGCGCTTGCTGTGGAATCACGCTTGCTGTGGAATCGCGTTTGCTGTGGAATCGCGTTTGCTGTGGAATCGCGCTTGCTGTGGAATCGCGCTTGCTGTGGAATCGCGCTTGCTGTGGAATCGCGTTTGCTGTGGAATCGCGCTTGCTGTGGAATCGCGTTTGCTGTGGAATCGCGTTTGCTGTGGAATCGCGTTTGCTGTGGAATCGTGTTTGCTGTGGAATCGCGTTTGCTGTGGAATCGCACTTGCTATGGAATCGCGTTTGCTGTGGAATCGCGCTTGCTGTGGAATCGCGCTTGCTGTGGAATCGCGTTTGCTGTGGAATCGCGCTTGCTGTGGAATCGCGTTTGCTGTGGAATCGCGCTTGCTGTGGAATCGCGTTTGCTGTGGAATCGCGTTTGCTGTGGAATCGCGTTTGCTGTGGAATCGCGTTTGCTGTGGAATCGTGTTTGCTGTGGAATCGTGTTTGCTGTGGAATCATGCTTGCACACATTCCCATCACAACTGCCTAAAATCTCATCTTCAGGATGAAAGATGTGTTCCACTCATGGTTTTGGAGGTTTCAGTCCACAGTTACTTGGTTATGTAGCTTTGGGTAAAACACGACAACATGGCGGGAACACCTGGCAAAGGAGGCATGTTAACCTCACAGCAGGCAGGAAAGGAAACAGAAGACAGAGACAGGAAAGGGCAAGGTTCCAAACATCTCCTTTAAGGGCCTGAGGCACAGTGGCCTAACTTCCTCCAAACAGGCCTTGTTTCTTAAAACTTTCACCACCTCCGCCTACTCACCTTGGCAACTCAGCCTTTAATACACAGGCCTTCAGGGCCAGTATATTACAACCACAGCATGCTGCCTCTGACCCCCCTAAAAGCCTCTACCCACCTCATGAGGTAAAATGTATTTAGTCTTTCTCCCAAAGTCATCACAGTCTTCGCTCAAAAGCCCAGCTGCAAACTGCCTTCTGAGACTTAAGGCAACCTCTTAGCTGGGAGCCCTGTCAGATCAAAACCAAGTTCCATACATCCAAGGATCAAAGGCATAGCGTAAACCTTTCCAGTCCCCGAGGGAGAAGTAGGAAAACAAAGACTAAGACCAAAGCACCACTGAAGGCCAGTCAGCAAAGCAAACACTGAATCCTACACCTCCAGGCCTGGCACCCAGGGCACAGGGTGGTATAATGCGAGCTCCAGCAGGCACACACCATCCTTTAGTGTTCCTTATTGCCAAAATATCCACCTCCCATCCGCACGTGGCACTCCCTCCCATATGATGGCCCTGCCCATTTAGTTTGTATGTATTCAAGAAATCAGAAGACAGACTTAGAAATGATTGCCATGAGAAATCAATGCCTGCTACTTTCTATTTTTATCACAACAATGAATGCTGGATTGTTGGGTCTGGCCACAAGAAGGGGAGTTATTCATGTAGAAGAAATCGGCCACGAGACAAAGAGCAGCTCTGTGGGAAGAGTGAGGAGGAACATTTTCCAACTGCTTCAGAATCGCTGCTTGAGGTGCCTCTTCAAGTTTCCACCCCTATCTTAGTTTGCAAGAAGCTACCCTCCTGCCTCAGAGCTGCATTCTAGAACAACTGATCTCTATCTTGATAATGACCAAGCGGCTTTAAGAACTTTCAAAGGGGTAGGTGGTGTGGAGGCCTGGCGCCATTCTTGCCTTCTGAGATTAAGCAGTGGCCTTTGGGCAGATAGTTTATCTCAGGACCAGGGCTCCGCCATCACCTACCTAATCACAGTAAAATTCCAGCTCTCCCATCAGGGTCGAAAATCAGCAGACCAGGTAAAAGGGAGAGAGCCAAGACTGCCACAGACAGTCATGGAATGTTCCATTAGGCGCTACATAGGTAGTCTGTGAGTACTGCATTGCATATGAATACATTGTATTCACAGAATACTCTGTATAGCCTAGGTTATATAAATAGCATGTAACTTTATAGGTAAAACGGGCAAAATATAAGTTTCAATATTTTAATTCCATAAAAAGGAAAGTATTCATAATGGCAACTCCAGGAGTATACCTTTTACAAGTAACTGTTCATTGGCGTAGGTATTTGGTGCCTATTATTCTCATTGGCTATTAACCTCCATAAAAGGGAGAGCATACCTCATTTTGATATTTCTATAGAGGCGTAGCTCTGTTCTGTGTAATGAGCATCTGTCTACTGATAAAGTCAAGGATAAGAAGGGGAGGTAGAGACAGGATAAGAGATTTGTTAAAGAGCAGCCTGAACGAAAGAGATATTTTGACATAGGGAGCCATTATGGGGTTATGGAGAAAGCTAGGGCTAGGGAAACTCCCAGGAATCCACAAGGATGACCCCAGCTAAGACTCCTAGCAATAGTGGAGAGGGTGCCTGAACTGGCCTTCCCCTGTAATCAGACTGGTGACCACCCTAGTTGTCATCATAGAACCTTCATTCAGTAACTGATAGAAGCAGATGCAGAGATCACAGCTAAGCACTGGACCAAAACTCTGGAGTCCAGTCAGAAAGGCAGAAGAAGGATTACATGAGCAAGGGGGGTGTTTGTGTGTGTCAAGATCATGATGGGGAAACCCACAGAGACAGCTGACCCAAGCTAGTCAGAGCTCACTGACTCGGTTGGGGAGCCTGCACATGACCTAACTGGGCCCTCTGAACGTGGATAACAGTTGTGTGGCTTGGGCAGTTTGTGGGGCCACTGGCAGTGGAACCAGGATTCATTCCTGGGGCATGAAGTCCATTTTTGGAGCCCATTCCCTATGGTGGGATACCTCTACAGGGGGAAGGGGCCTGGCCTGCCTCAACTTGGTATGCACAGCTTTGCTGACTCTTCATGGAAGGCTTTGCTCTCTCTGAGGAGTCCATGGGGAATTGGGACTGTGGGGGGCGAGGGGGAAGAGGGGAGGGACGGGAGACAGTGGTTGCTATGAAAAATGGATAAAAAAAATGAAGAAAAGATCATTTTCCTTTTCTCATATCCAGTAAGATTTTAGTATTATCCGTTTCATCTTTGTCTGATGCAGCTATTTGAATAGAATGTCTATTTCTATTACAGAAAAGAAGCTGCCTGCTCTGCTGCATATCAGCCTCAGTGATGACAATGTATCACGTGGGCCATGAAGCCCTAAAGATCGCCTAAGTGATCAGCAACTCTCTAGCTGGTTGCTTTGGCACTGTGCTTCTTCTTTGCCTGGGGATGTGGGACAGAATAAGACCTGGGATGGGCAACTCGTATACTTTAAATGCAAGGCACAGCCATGGAACTCTCATTAATTCACCATTTTACTTTGTGACGTTAAGTCGTGTTTTGACTTTCTGGATTTCTATTTACACGTTTGGAGGAAACACTTTCATATGGGGCTTTCACTATTAAAAAGCAGATACCATGGGAAGAGGCTATGGCCCAGCGATAGGATGCTTGGGCTGGAGAGACAGCTCAATGATGGAATACACTTTCCTGGGTTCAGTTCTTAGCATTAAACTCACACAAGGGAATGAGATCGTGATGTGTTTTATTTTTCTTTTGGTATTTTCTAATTTTCTAAAAGTGGTCTACAATGATTATACATTTTAATAATTTTTTTGGTTTTTTGAGACAAGGTTTTAATATATTAGATATCACATAATCTAATTCCAAATTTAAGGCCTTTCTAACTTTTTTTTTGCAATTACAAACATTTAGTACCACTCAGTTCAAGATTGTGGTAAAAATTGAGACACTGAAAAAGTAAATGATTATACTAAAAATCTTATCTTTAGCTGAATGATATTTAATTTTCCCAATTTGGTGGTATCCATAATAAAATTTGGTCTCATTCTACTAAAATAGTGGTTCTCAACCTGTAGGCCACCACCCCTTTGACAAACCTCTATTTCCAAAAATATTTACATTATGACTCATAACAGTAGCAAAATTACAGTTACGAAGTAGCACTGAAAATAACTTTTTGGTTGAGGAACTGTATTAAAGGGTCGCAGCATTAGAAAGGTTAAGAACCATGGCTCTAGAAGTTAAAATTTAACATTAAGTTCAGGTGGTGGTGGCACACGTCTTTAATCCCAGCACTCAGGAGGCAGAGGCAGGCAAATCTCTGTGAGTTTGAGGCCGGCATGGTCTACAAGAGCTAGTTCCAGGACAGATTCCAAAGCTACAGAGAAACCCCGTCTCAAAAAATGGGGAAAAAAATTAAAATTCAAAATGCCTCAAATTCAGAGTGAAAAATTCTGTAATATATTATTTTCAGGCTGTGTATATGAATATATATGAAACATAAATACATTTCTTGTTTAAATTTGGGTTCTATCCTCAAGGTATCTTATTAAACACATAACTATGTCGAATACTAGAAACATTTGAAATCCCAAATACTTCTGGTCGCCAACATTTTTAAATAAGGAATATTCAATCTGTTGTAGACTTTTTGAGATAAAATTACAAATTGTACTTTCATGGCGAGAGCATCTTTTAAGTTTGTCTGGATGTTGAGATCCATTTACTAATTTAAAGTAGATGCCATTTCTAAAATGTTATAAATGAGATGCTTGGCAAGGATACAGAGGGAACAAGAAAAATGGCCCTGCTGTGTAAGTTTCCATACACCCCAACCGTAAACACCAACTTTGTAACAAACACTGCTTACACTTTTCTCACTGTAACATTCTAACAAAGATCGTTTTCTTGCAGGTCTAGTTATCAGATCCGCATTGCACAAGTATAGTCTATGTAGGCAAGTATATTTGAGGAAAAACAAGGAAATGTGTGAACCACAAACGTGGAAGAGTGGGGCAAAATTTCAACTTACTGATCTTACCTCAAGACTCAAGCATTTACACACACACACACACACACACACACACACGCACGCACGCACGCACACATGCACGCACGCGCACATGCTTTAACAGGTAAAGTTCCTTTTCCTTCTGTGTGTCAAATCCCCTTGATTTAGAAGAGCGAACACAATAGTTTAAAATTTGAGTGGAATTATTTTAAAAAATGCCATGTCACAGGAAGGATACTGGCATTACTTAAATTCTAAACTCTGTATCAAATACGATTTAGGATTGAATGTCGGAACTGGTGGAACTATATGGGCTGAGTTCTAAAATTCCATCACTTTTCAGTTTCAAAACTGTATACATATCAAAATTTGTTAGGTAAAAGATCTCTGTGAGCATATAATCCATTTTCTTTATTCATACTGTGATTTCTGCACTACAGGTATAATTAATTTCTCTCTGGCATGTATTCCCACTGGTAAAAAACAAAAACCTTTGTAGTCTATGACAGATTTAGAACATGTGATTCGCCCGTGGCTGCTTAATTACACAGGTGAAGTTGGATGGGTGCTTGACATGAATCTTTCAATATTCACCTAGCTTGATTCCAAAATTATGCTGGGAAGCCCTGACTACCTGTAATATCAATTCACTGTCTATAAAAGACCAAGAAACCAAGTTACGTCATACCTTTAATCCCACTGCAAAGGAGGCAGAGACAAGAGGATCACTGAGTCTGAGGCCAGCCTAGTCTAGGAGTGAGTTTCAGGACAGCCAAGGACTATACTATGAAACCCTGACTTGAAAACCCAAACAAAGAGGCGAAACAATTTTTTTTTCAGTTGGCATCATGAAGTCATTTGACACAAAGAGTACCGACCCAAATAAATAGCATATTCAGGAACATACAATCTCATAGTAAAACATACCAGTAAAGACTCAAAAACATGAGTAAGAACAGTACCAATAGACATGACAATATGCACACGGAAAAGACCCTGAGGTCTCAAATCTACACAAAGCATTATAGGTAACTAAGGGAAGCTGAGAGAAGAGAAAATAGCCTTCCCCAGGGAAGAGCATACCAGCTCCCCAGGGAAGAACATCTAATTCCAAATGATCATTTCTGAAAACATACATACAAGTAACATTATACAGACTAAGCATCTTATAATTTTGAAGATAGATGCGTGCGCACACACGTATGCACACACACATATATATACACATATTTGCATATAATAACAATTATTGAAATAAGAGGCCATAAATTTAAAAGAAAAAATGGACTGCTATATAGGAGTGTTTGGAGGGAGGAAAGGAAGAAATGTAATTATATTATAATCTCAAAAAGAAAAAAGAAAAAATCTACCTTTATTAATGGTTTGTATCATAAATTTGCAGACTTTATCTATTCTAGTTGGATCACCCCCAAATCTAATTAAAAAAATACGTATCTATTACAGACATGTATCTCTAACTACTAATTGGTTGTCTCTCTCTATCAAAGACTACATCTATCTATCTATCTATCTATCTATCTATCTATCTATCTATCTATCTATCTAGACCAAGTCTATCTCTCACATTTCTGCCAAATAAAATTTCCAAAAACACAGATCAAACATTTATATTTCTCTATCCCAAAATGTTCAAAGCCCCCCAATTCCCTCACTTTGCTTTTAGCATTTTTTAAATATTTTTTCAAAAACAGACAGATTCTTCTCCAAAAGAAGATATAACACAGAATCCTGGTGTATAAAACAGGCAAAATTACATTAACATGAATTTATTTTCAAGTTCAAAGAATTATATTTATGTGTTATAAAATAAATCAGTGAGGAAATGAGGCTCTTCTGATAAATACACAAATCTGAAATCAAGGATTAGGGCGCTGTTTATTGAAATTGTGTTGTTTAATTTTCAGTTCTATTCTCTTTGTAAAGTATAGAGAAATTCTTACAGCTGAATAGCCGCAAAGACAGCTTTAACAGTTCCTCTTGCACCCATGCACACAGAAGGCAAAGGAACTTCACTAAGGTTACGGACAAAAATAGTGGCGGCATAATTTCAATCTCTCCACTGTAATAATTTTTATAGTTTCCCTACCTAACGTGTAATTTACTTAGTTCTAAAATATTTGCTTTTATAATGAGTATTTCATACAGAAAATTAAATCCAGGCTCCATGGAATGAAGAACACTCACTGCCTCTTAAAGTTCATGACACACAGTTTGAAATTCTCAATGTGGCAGTGCTTAATAACTTAGTTATGATCTGTTTTTGTGATTTTAGTGTCTTCCACTTCCTTTCAGACATTCTTTAAAAGGCAGGAAGTTTTGTTATGTTGTCCCTAATTACTAGTGTAAGAATCTTTATAGAATAGCGACAAATTACTCATAATCCCTCAACAAGAGGATAACTAGCATAAAATGCTCTATATGATTTCTTTCACTATTTTATCTTTATTGGTCATGCTGATAGGTAAGGGAGAACTGTGCCAAAACCTAGATATTACAAACATCATCTGATGCAATTATTTCATTATTTCCATTTTACATTGAGGAAACAGGATAAAGCAGGTTGAATAACTTGCCCAAAGTCACCGAGTAAATTGCAGGTGTAGGCTTCAAAGCAATATCAGTCTGACTCCAGAGAATATTTAACTCCAGACTGCATGAGCTCCATTTTCAGACACTTCCACTTTCTTTAAGTCTGCCCAGTTTAATTTACTATTCTCTAGAGTTATCTCCCTTTGCTCATGCCGTTTCCCTTATTAGGATTATCTCCTTCCCTATTTCGGCCTAGCCAAATCCACCTCATTATTCAAAGGCCATCTACTGCTCAGAGTCTTTAACTGTACTTCTCCCTTGGAGAACGCCCAATAATACCCTTTCCTGAAGAATGGCTTTGGCGGGGGTGGGAGGGGTATGAGAAGGAGCAATGAGTATTGGAAATGAACAAAATATATTATATACATGTATGCATTTGTCAAAGAAAATAAATAAGTAAAATACTATTTCCTGTACTTTATCAACATCCTTTTCCTGTCTGACCTCCTCTTCTTCCCCACCTCCTGCACTCCAGACAGCATCTTTGTTTGCACTGACTGACTAGTGACCTTGTTCCAGTTTCCATGCTTTGAACCCGGGACTGTGCAGTTCCTCTAGGGTCTGGCTACTGGAATCCAGGGAGGCAAGTTACTCGTCTGGCACTAACTGACACTGAAGGCCTGGGCATGAAAACATTCTGCTCTGGTCTAGGCAGAGCTGCTTTACACCCCTCCTCCCAGAGTTGCCTGTTGCTTTTTGGCTTCTTTTCCTCTCCTAACTGCCCCGAACATTCCTTTGAAGAGGATTTCCTCTTGATAAAGTCATTTACAATGTGGGCTAATGCCAGCTTTGTGTTGTGCCCTTGGTTCTGGAAAGGCAGTCTTGGTGGCCAAACAAATTTTCTTTGCTTTATCCCCAAGTTTCTTTGGCCCTCCAAGGAGGTCATTACAATTAAAATCCAATGTTCTGGACCCAAGGTTATGAAATTTAGTTCTGTGGAACTCTAATTCCCACTTTCACATGGCATCCCTAAGGGCCCTTGAAAGAAACTGTGAACATGTTTATCTGTCCCACTTGGTGAAGAGTAAAATCAAGGGCGTTTCGATGCCAACTCAAAAGTGGTCTGAAGTGACTGGGCCAGGAAGCTGCAAATCCTCTGGGCGTGTGCCTTCTATACAAAGATAATTCTCGGATGGATTTCTGACATATCACATGTCTACTACAAGAGCATGGGAGAATGCAAATATTCAGATTCAACTTTGTCCGGACTTCAATATGCACGCACCCAAATGCTTAGCAGACCTATTTGTTTGGCTGTGTGACAGACACCTCAAGTTGTTCATATTCTCTCGACTCATCCAACCCCACCTATTCCACCCTCAGGCATAAACCCTTCTTATCCCTCCTTCTTCCCGTTTTAGTTCATTGAAGACCTGAGATCAAAACCCTGTCACTGATGGCACTGCTGTCTTTTCTACCCTCCCCCCTCTCTCTGTCTCTGTCTCTGTCTCTCTCTCTCTCCATGTGTGTGTGTATGGTATGCATGTATTATGTATTATGTGTGTGTATGTATGGTGTGTGTGTGTGTGTATGTGACTCTTTCCCCTCATCCGCTCCAGAGCAATTCTGGCTGGCCCTCCTATAGGAGAAGAACACCAATAACATCCCAGTGCTGCCATTTTGTCCCAGTCCATTCTATTGCCCTTCTGGGTTATTGCAGAAACCTAACTTGTTTAAGGACATGTGGTTCATGACTAGAATCCCAGTGACTTGGGAGGCAGAGACAGCAGGATTGCAAGTTCAAATACAGCATGAGCTATATAGCAAGACTTTGACTCAAGAAAGCAAGGGTGGAAATTTAGGGAATAAAGCTCAGTGGTAGAGCTTTTGCCTGGCATACACAGGCCCTGGGTTCAATTATCATCACTGGGGAAAAAACGAGCAGGTCTCTCTGCTCTATTCTCACCTTCAGCCAATCTATTGTCTACTCAGAAGCCTAGGAGATATTGTCGGAATTAACATCGCAAACTCAAAACTCTGCGTTGACATTTGATTTTGACCCATAGCAAAAACCTTGCTGTTTTCGAAATGTGTTAGGGTGCAGTCCCACCTCCAGGTTTTGAATGTGTTACAGAAGGCTCTTTCACTGGCTCTCCACAGGGTGAGCACCCCCATTTCCTTCAAAGCTTCACTCAAACTTCCCTTAGAGATAGTTTTCGTGGCCACACTTTCTGAAATTGCAAAGCAAATATCCAGGCTCTTCCAACACCCTTTTGCCATTTTATTGTTCACCTTAAAAGCACAGTTAGTTAGCAAACCATGGCTTCTTCTTCTAGAGCATGTTAGTTGGCCCTTCACTAAATGTTCTACTACGATTTCCATCTTAAATGTCTTCCAAAGATCCATGTGTTTAAGGCTTTATGCTCAGTTAGTTGGTGTTATTGAGAGGCGATGGAACCTTTAGAAGGGACACCCTAGTAAATGAGATTTGGATAATTAAAATATGTCCAGGAAGCAGCTATTGGGATCTTCCTCCACCCCCACTCTATATGTCTGTGTCTTTCTCTGTCTCTCTGTCTCTCTATCTCTGATTTTGTGTCTCTTCCTTTGTCTCTCTCCTGTCTTTGCTTTCTATCTGAAGTGAATCGTTTGGTTGGTGGTGGTGGTGTTTTTCTGTCACGTACCCCTAGCCATGATGATTAGCCTCAGGACAGGCTAAGGTACTACAGGACAAACAAACGGGCAGTGCAATTCCAGAGCGGTGAGGAAAACAAACATTTCCGCCCCTGTCAGGTGGATTGTGTAAGGTGTTTGAGAAAAGAAGGCTGAGGAACACACACTTCAGTTTGATCATGGCAGGCAGGTATCTCTGCTGTTCTCACCACTGTGTCCCTCAGCAGGGTCAAAAGCCGGTCCAGGCACGCATGGTCACTCATACACGTTAAGTGGGTGTATGGAGAGCAGATGAAAGTTGGGGAATGCAGATGGCCATGTGCCAGGGGAAAGATTTTCAAACTTCTTTCCTAAGCCCCAGAGCTCCTGCACCTAACCTCTGAAACTCCAATTCCCTGCTCTGACAAACCATTTTTTTTTCTTTTACACATTGGTTTTCCATTTCAGCTTTGGTTTGGAGAAACCGTTACTTGAAAGGGATTTTTAAAACTATATGAAACGTACTACCTTAAACTTATAAAAGGAAAGGGAGCATACCTTCTCTGAGCTAAGAATCATTACTTTCTTTCAAGGGGCCAGATATATCGGTTCCAATTTTCTCAAGCGGGTCTCCTATAATATGACCTGGATACCCCAGAGAATGCCATAGAAAACAAACAGAGTCCACGATTCTGAACAGGAGTTTGAGACAAAGAATTTGTAGTAAATAATTTTCCTTTGTAACATGCATTACGTATAATTTTCAAATTCTCATAAATTCTTAAATTACCACTTAAGCTGTAACAGAAATTCTCAGTTCTCATGAAGCAACATCAGAGGACTCCTTGACTTAGTCAAGGGTCTGCGTCTATTTTCTTTTCCCATTAGCAACAGCAGGATTGTTTGAGATGCTCTACATTTAGTGTTCCTGGGTCATGTAAGAGGAACAGAAGAGCTTCAGAATAAATAAATAGCCAAAAAAAAAAACCACTCCTGCTTACTTAGGTAGGCTCCTTAAGGTGATGCTTTACTTTGGATTGACCTGGAATATTTTGCTGGTCAAATGTCATCTGTTAAGGCTTCTCTGTACACTATACAGATGCCATTAGAAAAATGCGTCATCGTCAGAGCCCTTTGCTTTTGCTGCTTCACATCAGATCTGAGCAGCATTGGATTTCCTAAAGCTAAGGGCATGTGGACAGAAGTGCTTCCCCTGGGGAGCCGAGGCCGAAGGGCAGCACAACAAAACTGAGTCTTGCGATGACGCATTTATTCAGTAGGGTAGTCCCCGGTCTAGGGCTGTAAATCAGTGGTCGAGCGCTTGCCTGTATGTGCTAGGCCTGGGGTTCCAGCTTCAGCACCAGCAAAAGAAAGAGGAGATCAGTAAACGACCAAGTAAGCATCCAGGGAAAGCCTCATGAAACAGGCCCTGCCCTCTGTTCTTTTTGGAAGGCCTGGGTATGAGTTCAAAGTTCAAAAATGAGCATGAACTCAGCCCACCTCAAATCGTACTCCACTGCAAGTTTAACCTTCAATCTTTTAAAAGTATCAAATTGGTAAGTACTAATAAATTCAAATCCAATTCCACCTGGCTTGTTAGTGGATAAGGAAAGCCACCGAGAAGAGTGAGCATTTACTATTAAAGTCTTCAGTAGGATCTGGATCTGAGTATTTCTTGATGAATATCAGTCTACGAACGTTAGGGAAGGATCAGGATGACAGAGGAGGTTGAGAGAGTCCACATAAAGGTCTGCCCCCATCCTTAGTTTCTCTTCAGGTTATTTTTCTCAGAGAAGAGGCCTTTCTTTCTAGATGTTGTCTGGCCACACACCCACTTGACCTCCTTTTTGGGGATTTAAAGTGTTTTGCTTTAAGGTTGGGTTTTTAAAGTACAAGCAAACAATGAAAGGTCAGAGCTGGAGGGCTTCAGAAAGGAACTAGGCCAAAGCCCCTGCTGGTAACAAGCGCGGCTAATCGAGCCCACGCGTTGAGAGGCCAGCATGCATCCTCAATCTCTCCCGTTCTCAAGTTAGCTACCACTCTCGGACTTTAACTGGGATGCCTGGCCCCCAGACACTTTGGGAGCTGAGACTTAGAAAACAGACTCCACGACACTACTACTGCCTTCTTTACCCCCCTCCGTTAGCAACCACCAGCCTGATCTCCAATAGTTGTCCAAGATGAAACGACTCCCAAGCAGAAATAGACCATTCTCTGAGAAGTCTTGATTTCAGCTGAAGCACACTTCCCTCTGCACTTTCTCCTATAAGTCAGCATAGCCCAAGGACATCCGATACAGGAAAGCACACCTAAGAGGACTGTGCCTTAAGCCTTAAGGCCTTCCTCCCCATCACAGTCAGGGATCTAGGACAAGGTGAAGACAGCCGGGTCCTTGGCTTTCTGAAGAGCCAGAACTGAAAGTTTAGGGAGTCATGGCAAACCCCAGAGTACCTATACATCTGCAACTCACAGGCAGGCAGGTCTGTCTGGGGGCTTTCAGTTAGCAACATATTAGCATCCAGAAGCACAGAAAGTCCTTGGAGTAGAGGTGTGAGGACTGTCATGGAGACCGAAGGTTAGAGAGTGTCCCTTATGTACGTCATTTCTGTTATCATGTGTCCCACGTGTTCCAGGCTGTCCTGGACATTCTCACGTCCAGCTTCTTAATCTCACCGTCAGATCATATGTCCTGGCTTGTTGTTTTAGGTGAAAGATACACCCTGGAAATATTTACGTGGCAACACGTAGAAACAGTGACTCGGTTCTTTTCTTTCTTTTTGTCCTCTTTATGTCCCTTTCCTTCATCTCATTATTTATCTACCACAGGAGTCTGAATTGTATTCCCACGCTTGCTTTAGATGAAGACATTTGAATGTGGCCTTGGTGGTGATCAAAGATAATGGGAAAAAATGAGACTTGCTAAATTATTATTTAAATAAAATAATGCAATTTAATGCAATGTTAATGCCCACACTCACAATTTAGAGGCCCACTCAATACCTAGTAATAAAAAAAAAACAAACTAATCTTTAAAATGGAGGTGAAGTCACCTTTAAAAATCTGTATTGCTGTCTTTTCTTGAAAACGCGAGGTCACAAATGGTATAGTGCCAGCTGAGGCGGCAGAGGTAAGGGTATGTAGGCTAAACGACCAGACTGGGCTATCTAATGAATGCAGGAGCATCCTTAGCTATGCAGTAAAACTCTACCACAATTGTTCTGGTTCCCCCTCCCCCAGAAACTATAGCAGTTCTAGAGGAGTGTTCCCCTATGGTGGTTATTGACAACACAGCTGAGTAGAAGTAGTCCTCGTTAGAACGGGCATGAATTCTCTAGATAGTCACATTTCACACCGTTCTCTATTGCCTCGCCAACACTGTAGGGGCCATTACCATGGAATTAGGGGCCATTTGTCATGGCATTTGTCCTAGTGTTTCTTATTCTAGCGAGGATGATGAAACATTCTTCCTGTCCATGGCTGGAAAAGTAGAACAAAGGTAAAATATACATCATATAATTCAAGAGATAATGTGAAAGAACCTTCTCCCCCCCCCCCAAGAAAAGAATGTTGTCATATGAAATACAATTGTGTCTTTTGATAAAAACCAATCCGGTTTGTTTCCCTCATTTTAACCACTTGTTTACCCCTGTAAGCATCTAGTGGTTACCTGCATTTCTTGACTAAAAACCCCTTGTGATGGAGGAAGGTCATTGGCTAATAAAGAAACTGCCTTGGCCCATTTGATAGGCCAGCCTTTAGGTGGGTGGGGTAAACAGAACAGAATGCTGGGAGGAAGAGGAAGTGAGCTCAGACTCGATAGCTCTCCTCTCTGGGGCAGACATGATGAAGCTCCGACCCAGGATGGACATAGGCTAGAATCTCCCTGGTAAGTGCACCTCGTGGTGCTACACACATTAATAGAAATGGGCCAAGCAGTGTTTATATGAATACAGTTTGTGTGTCATTATTTTGAGGCATAAGCTAGCCAGGCAGCCGGTAGCTGGGTGGCAGGGATGCAGCCCGCAGCTCCTTCTACACTCTTGTTCCTTCAAGACACATAATTCCAACCTCTACATCATCATACAGTCTTTTCCCCTTCTGTGTCTCCTTGTGTTCTCCTGCGGACTTTAATGATAACACCAATTTCATCCAGATAATTCAGAACAAAAGCCTTAAGCTATCTACACATGGACTTGACTACTTTGCCATGTAAACTAACAGTCAGTTACCAGGGAACAGAGCACAGGCATATTGAGAATGAACATTATTCAGCATCCCATAATAAATAAATGGAAATATTAAGATTCAGAAAGTGTAGTGACCAAGGCCAGCTCACATTCTTAGCTCGTAACAGGCAGACAGAGGATGGGTCTTGGGGCCCCGAGCTTTCTGGCCACCATACAGCAAATCTCCTGAGAGTTAAGCTATTTATGTATTCCAAGGTAACAATCAACAAATCTTATGAGCATTAACATGGCTAAAAATGGTGAACAGGGTCCTTTTTGATTTGTTTACTTTATTTATTCAATCATTTAGAGAATTTCATAGCATAACCCCATACCGAAGGCTCAGGCTATAACATGGAAGGGGGAAGGAAGACTTTAAGAGGCGGAGGAGCAGGAGGACTGCTACGATATGGTGTCATTTTGGACATAATGAGGATATTTCACCCATGACCTCTCAGTAATATGATTGCCTGAATAAGAGATGCAAAATATCACACCAGCCAAAACTTTTTTCCTTTTACATATAACATCTGTTTATTTTAGCATGGTTTTTCAACATTACTTTAATGGAGAGAATTTCAGAGCAAATCAAAATGTAAGTGTCAGCTTGTACCTGTGGCAACATCTGTATTCCTACTTACTCAGAAGACTGAGGCAGAAAGAGCATTTGAACCGACTTTAAAATCACTCTGGGTAACATCGTGAGATCCTGTCTCAAGAAAAACAAGTGTGGATAGGAATGTCAATAGAGAGAGTGGTTGTGGGCCAAACTAGAGTTCTCGGGGTGATCTGAAAGGATAGAAATGGACCCTATTAACAGAAATAGAAAGTCTTATTAAGAATTCTGCAAAGTATACAGGTAAAATACGGGTGTATAAATACCGAATTTCAGTGAATTCATTAAAATTACATAATTTCTTCTACTGGTATTTGTTAAATATCTGAGGAAATCATATATCAGCAGGAAGAAATTAGCGTATAAATGAATGGCTACAAAATATACTGTTATCCAATGAATCAACTTGCTATAATTAAGTTACTGTGAAAACAGATGAATTTCTCTTAAGGGTGTTTAATGGAAGATATTTTAAAGGCTGGAACTAGACTGAACGGACACACTATTTCTAAATAATTTCCATCATATTTAAGCATATATTTCTTACTTATAATACCTTGAATTCTATGCTTCCTGGCCTGGCTAAAAATGACTATAACGTTTCCGAACACATGGGCAGAATCTTGAAAATCTTCCTTGTCCATTTATCCTGGTTACAACATAGAAACCATAAGTTCTAGCTACAATAAAGAGCCATGACAAAGAAGAGCTCAATCTTTTGGTCATGGTTAAATTCACACTAAATATAAAATTATTGATTATAGCCCAGACATAAGCTACAAAGGATAGCCTTAAAGATCAATGAATTTAAATGGTGTCAACTACAGTGAACATCAAATCAGTCAATAAATTTATTACAATGCATCCCTAAAGGGGAATTATCATCAGATTCAATACTTTATCTCCATAGGCAAATGTATCTGTATAAATATGCTGCATTTCTCTCTACAGAAATCCAGTTTATGTACCCAATTGATGACAAAAAATCCACAATGGAAATAAAAAATAATTCTTTGGAGAAATGATGGGGTCTCCAAAGAAAACAAGGCAAAACAAATTTGATATCTTTGCACATAAGTTCAATTCCCAAGCATGAGAATCTTGTTACTCGCCCAAGTTAATCAGCTACTACTTCTAGTCACTGGAGACACCAGGCTTTCTCTTGAGGACTTCGTGGTTGATCCTTGTTTCAAATCCAAGGAATATTCCCTTCAGTTAATTCAATCTCAACCTCCTATGGTCTCTGCAACTTCCAGCATCTTTTTTAAAACAAACTTCCTTTCTCCTGCTGTGTAGGGAATGACCCCATCTTCTCTAAGGCTTCATTTTAAGTAAAAATGGGAGAGAGAAAACAATAGTTCATAGATTCATTGTGTGAATCAAAGATGTAATTTACACAAAGGACTTGACTGACTGATTGCCACAGAATAAGCAATTATAAAAATAAGAATGAATCCATCCGGACATGGTGGCATACGCCTTTAACCTCAGCACCCAGGAGGCAGAGGCAGAAGAACCTCTGTGAGTTCGAGGCCAATCTGGTCTACAGAGTGAGTTCCAGGACAGCCAGGGGTGTTACACAGAGAAACCTTGTCTTGAAAAACCAAAAAGTAAAACCAAAAAGAACAGAGGCAATAATAATGATCACTGGGAGTTTTGTTAACATATTGCTTCCCTCAACAGATGAGAACCACACAGATGCTGTGTTTCCATCAACTTAGACACAATCAACCCTTTCTAATTCCAGCAATCTCTGCAAAGTCCTTTACTTGACAACCCTTTTCGCTCCATCTGCCCTAAACCAACTTTATAAAAGAGTGCCACTAATCTTTGTAGAGGCTGAAATTAATATATGTAAAGTCCGTATTTATGCTGACACAAAAACCATGGGCATTTAGAAATGGAAGACTGCAAATTGTCATCCATCTGAGAATTTTCTAACACAGACTGTCCTCTGGCCCGGGGTAGTGTTGAAATTCTTCACTGCGAACAGTAGGAATAAAGTTAAGTGCCCAAAAGCAAGACAGGAGTCAGAAGTCGATTTCAATTGCTGCCTCGCATGAGTATGGATTGATCTTTTAGCCCAAGCTTCCTCTTATAACAGAGGCTGAATGGAGGAGTCGGGAGAGGCTCTATAATTTGCTGCAAATCATAGAAAATGTTTGTAGCAGCTATTGAATTAGCACCCAGCCTCCCTGGCCCCCCCACCCGGGGCTCTTTCTCCTTCACTGTGCAGCCCACCTGCTGTCCTTGGACTTAAGAAGACTCCACTCTATTCATGACTGCAAAATGCCTTGGTACATCTCCCCTAATTATTTTGATTAGGTGTTCACATTTAGCGT
Organism: Microtus pennsylvanicus; assembly: GCF_037038515.1. Lineage (NCBI taxonomy): Eukaryota > Metazoa > Chordata > Mammalia > Rodentia > Cricetidae > Microtus > Microtus pennsylvanicus. Next base: position 56,935,369 of record NC_134601.1, on the reverse strand, counting down.
CTTTAAAAAAGCCAGAACCTCCTCCCAAAGGATACATTTCCACTGTCGGCCTTATCTGCTCTAAATCATGCTGTCTGCTGGCTCTACTATTTCTTCCTCTCTATACTTCACCTAGACTTTTTCACCGACACAATATTTCATTCACCGTAATAACATGCTTTTCTCTCAGATACACATAATGTAAGATGCGGCCCTCAATGAAGAAGGAAGACTAACTAACCTTAAAAGAATAACTACAAAGTCACGTCTCCATATTACAAATGAAATTTCATGTCTCCTTGGAAAAGAACCAAGCAAGGCTGACCCAGTCCACAGAAACATTGTTATCTGAGCAAACATAGGAGCTAGAGAGATGAAACTCAGGAGTTTATTGCCCAGAACACACAGGAAAATTCCATAAGTCAATGATTGGTAGTGAATGACACAACTTGCTTTTTGAGCCTAAGGAATTGACACACTGTGACCTGGTGACCTTTGGACTAGTCTTTCCCCAGGTTTAGCTTCTACCAAATTTCTTCCATAGTCAACTTTCCTCACTGGATATCATTAGCAAAATACCTGAAAAACGGCAGGCAAATACTCTAGTTTAATGAACAAAGACTTCCTCCTGCTAATTAAAATCTGTTGCTTAAGCCCATTGATCACATGGGAATAAGGCATATAGTATCCACGTATCCCTAATTTAAAATAAAAAGAGAAATATCTTTGGCATCACTACCTTTAGTACTTGGTGGTTAGCAATACTAAAATTGAATGTTTCCTTTGTTGTCTTATTAATTTTCTTTGTTCCCATTTTTTAGTATGTACAATGGTGGCTTCACAACCTCCCTAACTCTGCGACCCTTTAATACAGTTCCTCATGCTTTGCTGACCCCACATTCACACACTTGTTTCCATTCTGACTTCCTAACTGTAGTTTCTCTACTGGTCTGAATCATCATGTAGACACCTGTGCTTTCTGATGGTCTTAGGCGACCCCTGTGAAAGGGATGTTCTCTCCCCGAAAGGGTTTGTGACACCCAGGTTGAGAAGCACTGCTCTAGGCCTTCCTTGAAGTCTTTGGAAATGTGGCTATTTTATTAGGCAATCTACCTGGTTCATTTGGCTGCAGTTTCCAAGTCCCCTTTGGTGGGGTGGCTTCAGTTCTAACTTTCGTCCAAGTTCACAAACCTTTGCATTGCTCTTGAGATCTCTCCAACATGCGCCATCCAGTCACCAGCTTGGTCTTTGCATCCGGACCTAGCTGGTAGTTGAGTTCTTGAAGGTGTTGGCATGAATCACTAGAAGCAGGGAGATTACAACCAAATCCATGCTCGGCCATGAACTTAAAAGTTACCACAGGTGTGGGTGTGGGTGTGCGGCCCACAGGTTGAGAACCACCTTGCCTATTCTAACCATTGCATGTGTTTGGAGCCGCCAGAGTTTTAGCATTCTTTGCATCCAATCTGTACACACACAGACACACACACATACATACGCACACACACAGAGAATGGGGGGAGGGAGGGAGGGAATACAGGCAGGAATAGTAGTAGCTAAGAGCATTTGACAGCAGCCATGCTTAGGCTCAATTCTCGGGAGTACCACTCACTTCCCAACTCTGCCGCCTTCAGCAAATCACTTCAGCTCCATGTATCCAAGATTCACTGTCTGTAAAATAAAAATAACAAGAAAGATTTACCAGTGATATCACGAAGAATATATTTTATCTCATATCCCTGGTTCCTAGCTCAGAGTTCCTAAAGCTCTTAGTATTTCTTCAGTGGTAGGGGTGACTACTAGCTATAACAAGTCTCTTTTGATCCAACCTGAGTGTATGCTATTGAGCTAAAGATGCTAGAGGCCCTAGCTAACTTCTAGATGCTAGCTGATCATGTGAAGTACTCAGTGTGATTGTAGAATTGAGGTTTTCACTCCCACCCACAGATCTCTAGAGAAGAGATAAATGCTAGAAAATAAGTTATATAAAAATTCTGGCAAACAGAGACTTGGGGAGAGTCCAGGTTAGTGGATAAACATGTTGACTAGAAGAAAATATATGTAATCTCTGTATCTATCTCCTGTGTCTTAGCCTGTGTGTTTCCTCCACTGGCTACAACTTCCTTGTGTAATATAACAATGCATAATCAAAAGAATAGCGCCTTCATGATGTCTGTGAACTTACCACACTATCAAATCTGAGGAGAATGACGGAAATTTCCATATTGATAATAAGCTGGCCATAAATTATGTCACCCAAGGAACCTATTTGAGGTTGAAAAAGCCCTATACCCTGTGAAGTCAGGCTAACTTAGAGTTGCGGTAAATTACGGGACACTTGCTACAGAAAAATGAAGACCTGAGTATAAATCCACCGCTCCCACATAAAAAACTAGGTGTGGTAGTGTCTTTGTAATCCCAGCCTTGGGGAAGCAGTACAAAAGAATCCCTGAGTCTCCCTGGCCATTCTAGCCAATACAGTAAGATCCAGATTCACTAAAAAACCTTGTCTTATAAAGGTGAAAAGTGAGAAAGATGCCTGCTATAGATGTCTGCTTTCCATCCACACATACACACGTGGACAAGTCTACCCATCTGCCACATACACATGATATATCTGCACAAATACACAAACACATGACCAGAAAAGACAATACACATTTAGTGTGGGTAAATGAAAGCAACAGATTATCTAGTGGATATGCTACAAAGACTAAACAAAATGTGCGATATGTATACATGATACTAATATTTGCAGGACTGGGTGTGTTCGTCAGTTTTCCATCACTGTGATACATATCTGATAAAATTAAGCGAAAAGGGCAGAGTTTATTTTGATTCACAATTTCAGACAGCTTTGTTCAAGATTAGCTGGATTTATAACTTTTATTCGAGCGTAAAGTAGAACACTATGCCAAAGAAGGCATGAAACCATATAGTTGCTCACCTCACGGCAGACTGGAGGTAGCTTAGCACAAAGTGTGTCTTTCTATAGACTGGCCCCAGTGATCTACTTTCCCCAACTAGGAAGTAGTTAATGTTGAATTGGTGGGTCTTCAATTTTCCCACGCTCTCAATAATGCCATCAAAGTTTTAAATACATTTATCACACCAGATGGCTCAGGAATCAATCACTTCCCAAAAGCCCATCAGCTAACAACCAAAGGGTGAACATATGAAACTTTGGGGGACATTTCAGATTGAAGCTACACCGCCGAGTTTCTTCTATAATTCTCCAATCTTAGCCGTTATCTTTTGCTTGGGTTCCCAATTAGCTTGGCTATGACCATTTGAGCCCCCATCTGTGATGGTTAATCTTGACTGTTGACTTGATGAGATTTAGAATCCTCACAAAAACATACCCCAAGGACATGTTCATGAAAGTATTTCCAGGAAGTTTTAACCAACCAAGGAAAAGCTACCCTCAATAGAGGCAGTCCAACCCCCTGAATTTGGGTCCCGGACTGAATATAAAGGAAGAAGCCAGGTGAGCCTTTCATCTCTCCACTTTCTGACTCTGTTCACAAGATGACCAGTTGCTTTAGGCTATCGTTGTCGCCACTGTCCCACCACAATTCACCATTCCCTCCAACTGTAAGGTCAAATAAATCCTTTTTCCTCCTCAAGTGACTTTAGTTGGGTAGCGGATCACAGTAACTACTAGACCATCTCGCCCTACTCATTTGTTTGTGTTTCTTGAACTAAGCCATTCCTTTGTCCCTAGCTTCTAGAAGAAATCCTGCTAAAACAAGACAGACATCCATATTCACCCAGCTATACCAAAGAATATTAGTGTCCTGTGTCTCACTCAGTTTCTTCTGCACTCCGAGACCCACTCTCTATCAACGGAAATCCTCGAAACAAGATCCCTACTGCATTCTAAGTGAAATGTACCACATGTCTTTGGATGCTAGGATTTGGATAGCAGGTCACCCTTCTTGAGTAAAAGCCTTAACCCTGGGTATAGACCAGTCCTGACCCCCTCTCTTTGCCTCCTGTGTCCCTGCATGCCTGGCTGCTTATGACATAGAAGTTTGACTTAAAAGGTAAAACATGATATAAAAGTCACGGTGGTCTTATGGTTTTCAGAGTAAGCTATGCTTTGAGGGGTCTTAACAGTAAATACAGAAAAAATTTAAGACTGTACTACTTTTCTTGGGCTAACAATTTTTTCTATATGATTCACATATTACCAGAAATTTATGACCTCTTTTTGGGAATTGACACAGAAACGCTATCAAAAAAAAATTAAATACCACAGTTTTAGCTAACACCCTTAGGGAAGAAGTGCATAGAAAGGACCATTGACCATTAAAATTCCCTTGCAACAAGAATCTAGTTGTCTGGGACCACCATGGCAGGAGGCAGAATGAATGGTACCTCTCTGCTGACTTTTTTTTTTTTTAAAAAAAAAGATCCTAATCCAATTACCTTCAGCTCCCAAAGTCAAAATAAGACTTTCCTGGACAAAGATAGAACTGAATTCATTTGGACAAGTGGACTCTCTGTTAGATCCCAAACCAAACATTAAGCCATGATTTAAATGTACCACCATTCTTCATTTAACAGACGGTTCTAAGTGTACTGCGTGTGAAGTGAAAAGGCTTTTCTTCTCTAGATTTTCCAACTGACCCCTATAGTAAGCATCCCAGAGGAGTTTGCTGCCTAAAATAATCTCTGTGAGTTGTTTTGCAGACTACATAACCAATTAATTTTTTCACAAATCTGAATAACCGTATGTCCCTTTAAGAGAAAATGTGTAGTATAGTTTACTGATTCCCAGTAATAATTAATTTTAAAAATCCTACCAGAATCTAGCAATGTCTATATCATACTTACAATCAGCACACTATCATAAAAAAATCTCAAAAGATCTTGGCACTCAGGATCCCTCTCTATCCCATATTTAAAATGAACCTCCATCCTAGGGCCAAAATCATGAAAAATGACACAGCTGACCATGAAGATATTTTATTCCTACTTTCAAATGCACAGGTTCAATATCATATATCTGAAAAGGGTGTGTGTTCTAATCCAGTCTGTAAAATTCTGAACACACATGGAAAAGGTGTGATCCAAGATGGCATGTGAGCAGGAAACCATACACAAAAAATCTTGAACCTGAATCCTAATTGTACTCAGGAAGTGTCCTTGCAGCCAAGAAAGAGGGGGCAGCAATCTGATTTAGTTACTGAGGTGGGGGACCATGGGACGGCACAAAATAAAGGGAGAGAGATTTCCCCCTTTCTAGGCAGACAGCATCTTGTCCCATCTGCTTCCCTAGGCTTTTCTACAAGTTCTATATTTATACTCTTGACACTTCAGGAGCCATAGGCGTCCAAAAGCCCACAGTTCTTAACAACTATTCTGCCTCTTCCAGCCCATCGCTCAAACACAACCTTCAGATTTCCTCATCTTTCTTAACAAACACAGGATTCAATTTATGAGACCATTTTGCCTACTTTAACTAGGAATTCATTTTTGATATTTGCATATGTGTTTGCCCTTATTTATGTATAATTCATTCCTTCCATCAAAGATTTAACTTTCACTTAAAGCTACAAAGCGACAGAAGGAACATAAAACCACAAGCTAGCATTTGTGGGGAAACAAAATTCGATAATGCTGTTGTGAGGGAGTGGAGCAAGAGGGGGAGGAGAACAAAGTAAAAGAGCTCAGTTACATGCCTTTCGACGGAGCATCGGACTGGATATGGAGAGAAAATGGAAAGGGCCGTGGGCAATCAACAGTTAATTTATGACTTAACTCTCCCTCTCAAATATCAACTGTCTCACTCAGGACTTTGTTGGGAGAACAGGGGTATACTTTGAGTGGGCTATAATTGGGGAGGGAGATTTTACCTTAGGCAGTGTATAATTAAGTGCCAAACTGAGTGGCAGTCTGTGCTCTGGAGATCAGAGGCAGAGAGGATCAGTGGGAGCTGAGCAACTGTGAAAGGTTTCCTGGAGCAAGCCAGGAAAGAGGCTGGCACTCTCAAGGACCTGTTTCCAACTACTCTTCATCAGTCATCATGCCCACCCTTCCTGAAGCATGGCAAAAGTACGTGTGTGTGTGGGGGGGGGATCTGCTTCCCATTTATCCAAGGAATACATGAATATTTTCTCTCATAAAAACACACTGCAGCAAATTAAATACAATATAATCTTCATGCATGAAAAGTGCAAATGCTTGACATTTGGAGTCCACAGAAACACTGTTCTGTTATGCAATTTTGGGGACTGTAATTATATAACAGTCACAAGATGGAAGCCACCTTCCCTGAAATGCTGAAGCCCAGCATGTCTAGAGTTTGCTTAGAGCTACCGACTCTTGGAAGAAGGGCTATTCAGGAGTTCTGATGTATGTGTGCGATCAAAGGTAGGACCCTGCATGATGTATGTATCTGACCAATACCCTAGTTTTCACTCTAGCTGCTCTTGTTTCCCCCACAAACACTCATATTTATACTCACGTCGAACACAGCCCTCTATGGATATTCCAAGAGGAACACTGCCAATATTAAGAGGCAAACTTTCACAGCATTTACTGTGTACTGTAAGCACTAGTGTGAAGTTAATAAATATATCAATCATTTAATCTTCATATGAAGTGACGGCTACTATGATTACCCATTTCAAAAGGATAAAACTGAGGCACAGAGGAGTAAAGAGCTTGCCTTGGGTTATATAGTCAGTACACGGCAAAGCTATAATTATAACCCAAGCTGTCAGGCTCCGAAGTCTTTGTTTTTAACAACTATGACACACTGCTTCATCTGCCAAGCAAGAGGCAAAGGAATCTTCTGAATCACTCACTTTAGCTCAGAAAGCATAAATACTATAGTCTGTTCTCAGAGCACAACCCAAGCTGCCATGTATATGCTGTGATTTGAAAAGAACTAGGCAGAGTCTCTCACATCCTACAAAATACCCAGAATTCCAAGTAATTTCTCTACGTATTAGAGCCTTTCTGAGTTTTAAGAATGCCAGTGAAAAAGTAAATAGTACCAGCAAAGCATAACTTCTAAAATCATTATCAATATCCATAGTGTAGTTTTTAACAAAGAGTAACTTGAATTTGCATCCAGAAAAGGGGATCCTAGTTCTGTCTATCAACTATTACCTATGTGACTTTGGAATTCTGTTTCATTACTCCAATAAGTGACTATGATAGCAACTTCTGCAATGCCCTCGTGGAACTGCTGTGGTTGGAGTGTGAGGAATACAAAAGAATCTTGTAGACTCTAAAAGACTGTGAAATTGTAAGGTATTATTATGATAAACTAAACATCTAGTAAGATTAGATAACTTAGTTGACCATCAGATAAACGTGTGCAGCCAGTTTAAGACGGATTCATTGAGCCTATAATTAGTGATCCTAGAGAAGCTAAATAAGGAGAACCCAAAGAAAAACATATAGGCATCCTCCTGAATAGTAACCTTCATCAGGCAATGAAAGGAGACAGAGACAGAGACTCACATTGGAGCACCGGACAGAAATCTCAAGGTCCAAATCAGGAGCAGAAGGAGAGAGAGCACGAGCAAGGAACTCAGGACCGCGAGGGGTGCACCCACACACTGAGACAATGGGGATGTTCTATTGGGAACTCACCAAGGCCAGCTGGCTCGGGTCCGAAAAAGCATGGGATAAAACAGGACTCGCTGAACATAGCGGACAATGAGGACTACTGAGAACTCAAGAACAATGGCAATGGGTTTTTTTTTCCAGCTTCTTTTTTTTTAATTTATTTATTTATTAAAGATTTCTGTCTCTTCCCCGCCACCGCCTCCCATTTCCCTCCCCCTCCCCCAATTAAGTCCCCCCCACCCCGAAAAGCAATCAGGGTTCCCTGTCCTGTGTGGCAATGGGTTTTTGATGCTACTGCACGTACTGGCTTTGTGGGAGCCTAGGCAGTTTGGATGCTCACCTTCCTAGACCTGGATGGAGGTGGGTGGTCCTTGGACTTCCCACAGGGCAGGGAACCCTGATTGCTCTTTGGGCTGAATAGGGAGGGGGACTTGATTGGGGGAGGGGGACTTGATTGGGGGAGGGGGAGGAAAATGGGAGGCAGTAGCGGGGAAGAGACAGAAATCTTTAATAAATAAATAAATTTAAAAAAAAAGACGGATTCACAACTGATGGCTTGGGAACAAATGGCCTCCACATAGCTGCGTCTCTTTTAGAGTGGGTTGGAGCCTCCTAAGAATCTCTCCTGCTTGTCCCTGTCCTACTTTTGCTTTTGTGTCTGTGACTGAATGCTATGAATGGGCATTTAAGACCCCAGGGTCCCAGGCTGGGCTTTAGTTCCTGGGTCCACTTTTGAGCTGTTTCTTCGCTTGTGTTGTTCTTGGCATCAGCCCCAAAAGCAGTCTGACAAACCTTCTTGGTGACTGGCTTACTGGACACGCTTATCCCTTCAGTTCCAACAGCGCCCTGGAGCCTTGCTTCCCTCCCTGGATCAACAAGTCTCTACAAAATGCAAGCTTTCTAAGTGGCACAGTGTTTCTGCAGAAGAAAAGCTGCTTTTATGGCCACAAGAGCAGGCAACTGTAGGTGACAAGCAGAGCACACAGACCCCAAGATGGAATGGATGAATACAGAAAATTAGGAGATAAGAAGGTAATTATCGCCTGCTTTATTCTTTTGCAGAAATGAGTACAATTATTGTAGAAGCAACCGTTGCCAGGGAATTCGCTCTACGCTACACACTTGGTGCAGGTCGATGTAAAATAACCTCCGTGGCTGTGCAAGATTTCCACTGCATTGGGAGGAAAGAAGACAATTGCAATAGTCTCTACAAAAGCCTAACTAGACACCTAATGGAATAGCATTTTGTAAGGACCTTTGTTTGCTTTCCTCACCAGTTTGTCTGCTAAGGTGGCAAAAGCTGGAAACCCCTTAAATAAAACAGAACTATGACATAGAAATCTGCATTTGCTAATATTGTGATTGAAATATAAATTATGTGTTGTTAATATGGCTGAACAGTTACAGGCACTTGAGGCCAAGACTGATGACTGGATTGAAATCCCTGGGAACCACATGGAGGAAGGTGAGAACTAATTCACACAACTTGTCCTCTGACCCTCAGACAGTCATCTTATTACACACACACACACACACACACACACACACACAAAGGAACTCTAAAAAATAAAAACATCAAACTGTGGCAGACTGCTTTCTTCTGATGTATTTTATTTATTTTAACTTTTTTGAGTTATAACTCATAGGCTGTGAAGTCTAAAAATCAAAGTGAGTCATGATAAAGTTTTATTTTTGTTTACATCCATGTACTTATCATCTAGACCAATATAAATATTCCAGCAGGTCCAAAAGCTCTCTTAATGCCGCAGTATCAGGTTTAGTCTATTCCTTTTAGAGATGGCTGAAGGTGCTTTGGTGGCGGTGCTTCCCTTGTTTGCAGTGCTAGAAACAGAAAGCAGTCTCCCTCATAACAGGCAAGCACTCTACCGCTGAACTCTGTCCCCAGCCCAGAAAATAGAGGATTTGGTATTTTTGAAAACTGTATATGTTTTAAGCCCTGAGAGTTTATTCTTTTCTGGAGTGCTTCTGACCCTAATGTGGATCCTCTTTTAGTGTGCTTGAGCAGACAATCGCTTTGTCATCTTCAGTGTTTGTAAGTGGCCTGTATTCAACCTGCCCTGCTACCTTTCCTTCTTCTGTAACAATTGGGACAGTATGTAGCTGTCACAAAACCCAAAAAGAGGAACATTGATGTACTCACTCATATTTGGTTTCTAGCCATAAATAAAGGACATTGAGCTTATAATTCATGTTCCTAGAGAAGCTAAATAAGAGGGTGAATCCAAAGACAAAGACATAGGCATCCTCATGAATATTAGCCTTCATCAGGCGATGAAAGGAGACAGAGACAGAGGCCCACATTGGAGCACCGGACAGAAATCTCAAGGTCCAAATCAGGAGCAGAAGGAGACGGAGCACGAGCAAGGAACTCAGGACCGTGAGGGGTGCACCCACACACTGAGACAATGGGGATGTTCTATCGGGAACTCACCAAGGCCAGCTGGCCTGGGTCTGAAAAAGCATGGGATAAATCTGGACTAGCTGAACATAGCGGACAATGAGGAATTGTAGTAATATGGAGCGCGGCGGCGGGGCTGCGTCCCCAAACACCCCAGCCGCCTGCCCGGCTAGCTTTACCCGAAATAATTACACAGACACTGTATTCATTTAAACACTGCTCTGGCCCATTCCTATCTAGCCTCTTCTAGGCTAATTCTCACATCCCGATCAACCCATCTCTAATAATCTGTGAGCACCGGTCTTACCGGGAAGATTCTAGCCTAAGTCCATCCTGGGTCGGAGCTTCATAGCGTGCGTCTTCCCTGGAGCAGGTAGCATGGCGTCTCTCTCTGAAGCGTCTGCTCCGGAGAGGAGAGCTGTCGAGTCTGACCTCACTTCCTCTTCCTCCCAGCGTTCTGTTCTGTTTACTCCTCCCACCTAAGGGTGGGCCTATCCAATGGGCCTAGCAGTTTCTTTATTGTTTAACCAATGAAATCAACAGATTGATATATGACACTCCCCCATCAAGGAATACTGAGAACTCAAGAACAATCGCAGTGGGTTTTTGATCCTATTGCACGTACTGGCTTTGGGGGAGCCTAGGCAGTTTGGATGCTCACCTTAGGAGACCTGGATAGAGGTGGGCGGTCCTTGGGCTTCCCACAGGTCAGGGAACCCTGATTGCTCTTTGAGCAGATGAGGGAGGGTGACTTGATCGGGGGGAGGGGGAGGGAAATGGGAGGCGGTTGCGGGGAGGAGGCAGAAATCCTTAATAAATAAATAAATTTAAAAAAAAGAAAAAAAACACAGAGCGACAGAGTCAGAAGGGCACATGTAAGTCTCATAGCAATGATGGAACCCACTGACAAGATGGTATTGCTTTGTTAGATGGACAAGAAAAGTCTTAGCTTTGTTGAGCACCTATGCACTTTTAGGAAAGCTTCACTTTATCTTTTATTCTGCTAACAGAGTCCTCACCAGTTTTTTTTTTTTATATGACACCCTCATTCCTAATTTCACTTAAGGAATGAAAATCCATTGGAGGCTGGGCAGTGGTGGCACATGCCTTTAATACCAGAGGCAGGCAGATCTCTGTGAGTTCAAGGCCAACCTGGTCTACAAGAGCTAGTTCCAGGACAGGCTCCAAAGCTACAGAGAAACCCTGTCTCAAAAAAGAAGGAAGGAAAGAAAGAAAGAAAGAAAGAAAGAAAGAAAGGCCATTGGAATGTAGGAGAAATGAGAGTATTAGTAAAGTTTCTGCACGTTCTAGCCGTAGGTTGTGAGTCCTAGTCTTGCTTTAAAGGTTCACTCATCCCATAAGCTTCCTCCTTGCTTTACCTTTGGAGCTAATATGAGTATTTAGTAAAACCAAAACACAATGGAAGCAATTATTAGGTAATGCTAACTACAATGAAGGTTGATATGGGATGTAATGAAAGGATTAGATCCAAAAAAGTCACTCAAGAAAGACTTCCAAGGATGCTGTGACCTAAAATAGAACAGCACAGGCAAAGTTGTGTATATGAAATGATATGACATTACCAGGAAGTTTGGTGTTGCTACACAGCAGAACAGTATTGGTATTCAGGGAGATAAACACTGAAAAAAAGTAAAAGCCTGCTCATAAAAGACCTTGGATGCTCCATGAAGAAGTCTAGATTTACACTACAGGCAAGGGATAAGCAGCAAAAATTTTGAACTGAAGAATGACCCAAACATATTTATATTGAAAATTTACACTGTCAACAATATAGAGAACTAAAGAGAATGGAATGGAACTGATGGTTACCGCAACGATACTGGTAGAGCTTGGTAAATACCTATGAGGCATTCAGGTAGAGCTATTTGATGGTCAATTAAATCTGCCATCTTGGAGCACAGAAGGAGAAATTTGTGATGAAGATTAGTTTGGGAGTTACGTGCACAAAATGATGATTTTGATGTTTCAGAAGACAGTGTAGGGCAGAGCCCATGATAAGTTTACAGCCTTGGGAAACAGTACTGAAGGTTCCAGATGAGGAAATGGAGCCAAAGAATGAGCTAAGAGGTAGACATAAACAACCGCTAGCCAAAGAAGGTACCATTTTCAAGAAGAGGAGGCTAGTGTTTCATATGCTCTAATGCACTGGCAAGATGAGAGTACTAGCCTCTGATTCAGGAATACAATCATTGCTAACCTTGGGAAAAATATTGTCACTACACTGAAGAATGAACAAAAGGAGAGGAGCCCGAGGAAAGCAGTTTAGAAACAGCTAAAGCAGGAAAAACAGAAATATGGTGACTGGAGGAGAAATCATACTGATGAGAGGCAATATATGAAGAAAACCAGAAAATGCCATTATCCTACTCCAAGTGTTGGAAAGGGGGAGGCACAAGTGATGAGCAATTAGTTAGAATAAGTTCTGAGGCCTACTTCACCCAGAGAGTTTTATGATTCTTGCTGACGAGGAATGGGGCTTCCAGTAAAATAAAAGTTTTCTCTGTTTACAGGAGCTTCTTAAACTGTGACAGTGAAGAAGAAGAAAAGTAAAACCTAAACAATTCACTGCTCTATTTCAGGAATAAATAGAAATGAATGTAAAGTAAGAATGTGACCAGAGCTATTTTTAAGCCTTTGGTTTTTATATATACAAGGGGGTCAAACAAAAATCATACAACATATGCTAAAGTAGAGTATAAGTTATTACTTCCTGTTGAATTTTCCCCTCTGGCATGTAGATCACATTTTAAAAGTCTTCATGATGGGAATACAGCTCTGTTCTACATGTAGAAGACCATGGATTCAGTCCCTAGAGTCAATTCATCACCCTGTATATTAATTTATTGAAAGATAAGCAGTAAGACAAAATGTTATGGGCCAACTCTAACAAAAATGTCCAAGTTTAGTGCAGTACTGTTCCGAATAGCTAAGATATAGAATTAGTTTAAGTGTCCATCAATATAAAAATGGAAAATAATGTGGTGCATCTATAAATAGGGTATTAGGCATCCACAAAGAAGAATAAAACTCTGTCATTTGTAGCAAGATAGATTGTCAAGTAAAATAAGGCAAGGATGAAAATACAAGTGTCACAAATTCTGTCTCCTGTGTGGAAAGCAAACGAACACCGACCTAAAAGTCGACGAGTGGTTACTAGGGATGAGAAAGTGAAGGCAAGATAAGGAAAAGGGGCACTCAATACAATCAAACCATGTTGTGTGCGTGCATGGAAATACCATGCAGAAATCTCTCAATATGGACAATATGATATATTAATAAAAACAAACTTGTTTCATAAAAAAATTAAATAGGATCTGGAGTAATAGCTCAGAAGTTAAGAGCACTGGCTACCCTGCTAGAGTACCTGGGTTCAATTTCTAGCATCCACATGGTCACGTAGAGTGGTTTCGAACTCCAGGCTCAGGGAATCCAATAACACCTTCTTCTGGACTCTGTGTATACAGGCATGCACGTAATGTACAGACATACATGCTGACATACATGTGCTGGTTGGTCTCACGTCAATTCGCCACACGATAAAGTTATCAGACAGGAGGGAACCTCAATTGAGAAGATGCCTCCATAAGATCTGGATGTAGGGCATTTTCTTAGTTAGTGATTGATCAGGGAAGTCCCAGCTCATTGTGGGTACCACCTCAGGGCTGAAGCTCCTGGGGTCTATAAGAAAGCAGGCTGAGCAAGCCATGGGGAGCAAGCCAGAAAGCAGCACCCTCCACGGCCTCTGCATCAGCTCCTGCCTCCAGGTTCCTGCCCTGTTTGAGTTCCTGTCATGACTTCCTTCAGTGATGAACAGTGACATAGAAGTGTAAGCCGAATCAACCCTTTCCTCCTGACTTGCTTTTAGTCATGGTGTTTCATCACAGAAACTGCAATCATAACTAAGACACGGGCAAAAATACCTATACCTACGTGCATAGAAAGAAAAACACTCATCTTTTTAAAAGTAAAATAATAAAACTAAAAGCTCAAATACTTTTGTTGGGTCAGCCAAGAAAGGCTTTTTTACCATATATTCTGAGTTACTTTTTTCTCTAGTCATTAAATGTTGACAAAAACCAATAAATGTGCACTATCACTTGTTGCCATTTGTATTCTTGATGCTGCTAGTCTGACTGCAGCAAGATGGAATCTTAAAGCAGTCTTAATCTGCACTCCTTCGATGGCTAAGGCTATTGACTACCTCTCCAAGCATTTACAAGTCATTTGTATTCCTTCGAGAGCTAATTTTTAAGTTGAGTTGTTTATTTTGATGATTGTAGTTATTCTTTTTGGGGGGAGGTCAGGGTTTCTCTGTAGCTTTGGAGCCTGTCTTGGAACTAGCTCTTGTAGATCAGGCTGGCCTCGAAATCACAGATACCCACATGTCGCTGCCTCCTGAGTGCTGGGATTAAAGGCGCGTACTACCACTGCCCGGCGACTGTAGTTATTCCTAGCTCTCTGTATAGTAGAAACAGAATTCCTCATGTAATATGACCAGTTCTCTGCCACTGTGACTTCCCTTACACCATAGACTGACAGCTCAGCTGTGAGGCAGAATAAAACCTTTCTTTCTGTAAAAGAAAAAAAAAGTGCACACATGGGTGTGCATCGGACTGTCTGTTGTCTGTCTGTCTTTGTGACTAGCAACTTCAAAAGATCTACTATCATTTCCTAAATATTTGTGTTTGTGTTGGGCATGGTAACACATGCCTTTAATTCCAGCACTTGAGAAGATAGACAGAGGCAGGCAAATTTCTGAGTTCAAGGCTAGATTGGTCTGTAGAGAGCGTTCCAGGACAGCCAAAGCTACACAGAGAAACCCTATCTTGGAAAAAAAAAGTGTATATATTTATGTTTGTAGTAATTTCTGTTCCAAAACCACATACACTTTACAATAATAAAATCATGTCCCCTGATATGAAAAACTCTCTTGTGTTTGGTCTCCAGCACTGGAGCAACAACAAAAAATAAAAAGCAAAGAAGATCATGGCACATTAGAGCCAGAGAGTCTGAGCCTGTCTTCCCATTTCTCAGATGGCCAAGCTAAAGTGAGATGTTTCAAATGCAATCATTAGGACCAATGTGCTGCTCACACAGTAAAAGTGCACACTGCAAAAGCTCGAAAACCTAAGTGTGATCCTGGAAACACACACAAGGGTAGAATGAGAGAACCAACCCTACAACGTTGTCTTCTGGCCTCCACACCTGTGGCATGCATGCCCACACAAATCATGCATGCCCACACACCTACAAAATAATAACAACGATAAATTAAAACTCCAAAGTGCAGCTATAACTGTTACAGCTGGAGCTAGAACCCTGAACTCAGTAATTGCTCTATGCATGAAAATCCCATCAGTACACTCATGTCTCTCTCCCTAACCTATACTTGCCTCCATTTCTTATCATTGATTTCTAAACATTCAGGCCAGTGATTTTTCACTAAAATAAACAGTAATGTGTCTACAATTCCTTTAGCACTTGACCTATATTAAAACACAGAGCATAGCAAACCTCTCTCCCAGATGCCTCTTTTATTGGATGTAAGGTAGAGGGAGCTAGTGAAGCTCATCTACCTTAGGGCATTCACTTGAAATGTCCCAAATCCCAGAAAGTGACCGGGGATATTTCCTCTCCATTGTTGGGCTGCTAGGAAGGAGACTGTGTTGACATGAAATTTCTATTCAGAATTTTAATTAAATTGTGGCCCGTGGCAAAATAGAAAGACATTAAAATCAAATGCTGGTGTCTCTTTGTTTATTTTATGGGTTCTCATCTCTGACTAGTTCTTGCTGAAATAATTAAATGTCTTTTCAGCAAATGGACTGTTCAGGCTGTTTAGTTTAATGTTTCCTATATCCTGGCAAGTATGAGCTTTATAATTCAGTTAATTTCTGCTTCCCTACCCCCACCCCCATCACACAATTTTCCCCTTTCCTGGCACACTCTGGCCTGAAGGATTCTGCAGATCAGAATCATATGAAGGCATCTGAAGGCCAAAGACTTTTTAAAAAACACTAGTGGGGACTGTTGGAAGCTGAATATATTGCATGTGACATTAATGGGTCAGACACTCATCTTAATTGAAATTGGTGAAAGTGGAGTGGACTCACAATTTAGTCAATGAGCGCTCTTGGTCTCAGAATGAAGCATCAAATGTCTTCACTTGTTTACTGTAGTGTGTGTGTGTGTGTGTGTGTGTGTGTGTGTGTGTAAAATTCACATGGAGTAAAGTGCAGCAGAACATGCCTAAAGGATATAAGAAAGGTGCTACTTTTCTGTCTATTATAAGCATTACAGATCTCTTTATAAAAAACAAACAGAGGCCCAGAATAGCGTTGGCAATGGGGAGATTTAGTCAAAGGGATCCAATTTCCTGCATAATAAAGCAAAGAAAAAAAGCACAGGTCTATCCAGGTATAAGTAGACTTTTGTTGTGCAAAATTATTTCTACTTTCTCTCAACAGAGTCCAAACACAGGATTCAAGAAGAGATACTGAAGATGATGAAAAGAAAATTGTAATTACAGTTACTAATTTGTATTGCATGTTTTATGTCATCTAGTAACTAGGCTAAGTAGCAACTATGATTTTAGTGACCACTCCAAAATTCATGTTTTAAATGTGTCACCGTGGAGAAGACTAGGCTGCCTGCCCACAGACCTCCACTTTCTCTAATTCCCAAGCTGACCCAGTCCCTCAGGCTCATCCCTAGGGCTGTAACAGAGCACCAGCTGCAGCCTCCCATTCCACAGTCCTCCTCTCCTGTGGATCCCACAGGTCATCCCCTCTTGTCCTCCCTCCACACACTTGTCCCTATATTCCAACCTCCATCCAACACACACAGGTATTCCCTGTGAACAAACCAGCCCAGCAGGCCAGTAAAACAGGCAACACATAACCATTACACTCTGAAAATCCAGAGAGGAAACAGAAACTAAGGAACAAAACACAAACCCAATGAAGACAAACAAAGAAATCAACACCCAGACCTACGATCACCCCCAACACAGATGCCTCGACACCAGGGAAAGAACATAATCAATAACATCCAGGAAAATATGCCTCCACTAGAGAACAGCTATTCTATGCAGCAGCCCCTCAAATATTCCAAAATAGCTGAAGCACAAGAAAAAGACCTTAAAACCAACCATATAAAGATTATAGAAATACTTAAAGTGGAAATGAATAAATTCCATAATAAAATCTAGGAAAACTCAAACAATTAGAAGACGTGAATAAATCCCTTAAAGAAAGCCAAGCGAAAACAAACAGTTGAAGGAAATGAGCAAAAGTGTTCGATACCTGAAAATGGATATTAGAAGCAATAAAGAAAATAGAAACCTTGGAAATAAAAAAATTAGGAATTTGAACAGGAACTAGAGGCAAGCTTCATCGACAGAATACAAGTAATGGAAGAAGAATCTCAGGCATTGAAGATATGACAGAAGATATTGATACAATGGTCAAAGAAAATGTTAAATCTAAAAAACCCCAGAACACAAAACATCCAGAAAATATGGAACATTATGGAAAGACACAACTTAACAGTATTAGGAATAGAGGAAGGAGAAGAACCCCAACTCAAAGGCCCAGAAATTATTTTCAACAAAATCACAAGAAAAATTTTCTAATCTAAAGAAGGGCATGTTTATCAAGGTACAAGAGGCATAGAGAACACCAAATAGATTGGACCAGGAAAGAAAGGGATTAAAAATCAATACTGACAACAAGAAAACACAATAGAAAGTGTAGCACACCACGCCCATCTGTGCTCATGTACTACCATACAGTTTGTGAACCAGGCAAGGGGCTGGAGATTGAAACACACGAAGACTCACAGACAGAGACACAGGTCATCCTTGATGCCAGAACGCTCCCTTTATTATATCCAGGGGCAGCTTATATAGGGATCCTTAACTGATAACCACGCCCCAGCCAAACCCACCAGAAACCATCCCCTGCCATCAGGAACTCCTGAGGGTCTCCTGCTCAGAGCAGCTGCAAGCATTACAAGTTGTTTACCAGAAATTCGAGATCTGGGGGGGGAGGGGTTCATAGCTCCCAACAGGAAAGCTGACAAATACATGAAAACTGAATAACTCTTTACTGAATAGAAAACATGTCAAGACAGAAATGAGAAATAAATTTAAAGACTTTCTAGAATTCAATGAAAACAAATACATAGCATACCCAAACACACGGGATACAATGGAAGTGATGCTAAGAGCTCATAGCAGTAAGTGATTACTTAAAAAAAAATTCGAGAGTTCTCATACTAACAACTTAGCAACATATCTGAAAGCTCTAAAACAAAAAGAAGTAAGCATACCCAAAAGGAGTAGAAAGCAAGAAATAATCAAACTGAGGGCTGGCTGAAATCAATAAAATGGAGAAAATTAACAGAATAGACAAAGACTTACGCAAAATAATTAGAAGATGAGAGATAATATCAAAATTAACAAAATCAGAAACAAAAAAGGGGGACATAACAGACACTGAGGAAATCCAGAGAATCATAAGGACATACTTTAAAAACATGTACGCCACCAAATTGCAAAATCTAAAAGAAATGGACAATTTTCCTGATAGGTACCAATTCCAAAAGTTAAATCAAGACCAGATAAACAATTTAAACAGACCTATAAACTCTAGTGAAATAGAAGCAGTCATGAGAAGTCTCCCAACCAAATAATTCCAGGACCAGTCAGTTTTAGAGTAGAATTCTACCAGACTTTTAAGGAAGATGTAATGCTGATACTCCTCAAATTATTCCACAAAATAAAAAAAGAAGGAACATTTCCCAATTCATTTTAGGAGGCAACAGATATCCTGATACTCAAACCACATAAAGACTCAACAAAAAAAGAGAATTACAAACCAATTTCCTTTATGAACATAGATTAAAAATACTCAATAAACACTTTCAGTAATATAGCAGAATAGAAGATTAACTCAAAAAATCAGTAGCCATCCCATATATAACTGAGAAAGACGTCAGGGAAACAATGTCTTTTACAAATAATATAAAAATATTCTTGGGGGTAAACCAAACAAGCAAGTAAAAGACTTGTACAACAAAAACTTCAAGTCTTTGAAGAAAGAAATTGAAGAAGATACCAGAAGTTGGAAAGATCTCCCACGCTCATGAATTGGTAGTATTAACATGGTAAAAATGGCCATCTTAACAAAAGCAATCTACAGATTCGACGCAAACCCCATCAAAATTCCAACACAATGATTTACATATCTTGAAAGGATAATTCTCAATGTCATATGGAAAAACAAAAATCCAGTACAGCTAAAACAATCCTGAACCATAAGAGAATGACTGGAGGTATCACCAGCTATGATTTCAAATTGAACAAGAGAGCTGTAGTAATAAAAATAGCATGATATTCTCATTAAAAACAGAATCGTTAATAAGTAGAATAAGAAGAGAATATAGAATAAATACACAAAAATAAAACTAAATACAGAATAAAAATAGATTAGTATTAAATTAAAGATCTATACGTAAATCCACATAAGTATGAGAACCTGAGTTTTTTATAATGAAGCCAGAAATACACACTGGGGAAAATACAGCATCTTCAACAAATGGTGCTGGTCAAACTGATTATCTGTATGAAGAGGAATGGAAATAGATCCATATTTATCACCCTGCCAAAAATTCAAATCCAAGTGGATCAAAGATCTCAGCATAAACAGATACACAGAACCTGATAAAAGAGAAAGTGGGAAGTAGCCTCCAATGCATGGGCACAGGAGACCACTTCCTGAATAGAACCCCAGCAGCACAGACACTTAGATTAACAATTAATCAATGTGACCTCTGAAACTAAAAGCAAAGGACACTGTCAATAGGACAAAGTGACAGCATACAGAATAGAACAAGACATTCACCAACCTCATATCTGACAGAGGGCTGATCTCCAAAATATATAAAGAACTCAAGAAACTAGATACCCAAAAAACAAATAATACAATTTTAAAAATGGGGTATAGACCTAAACAGAGAATTCTCATTAGAAGAATCTCAAGTGGCAGAGAAAGACTTAAAGAAATGTTCAACATCCTTAGCTATCAGGGAAATGCAAATAAATGACTCTGAGACTCCATCTTACTCCTGTCAGAATGACTCATGCTGGCAAGGATGGGGAGCAAGGGGAACACTCCTCCATTTCTGGGGGGAGTACAAACTTGTACAGTTACTATAGAAATCAATATGGAGGTTTCTCAGAAAATTGGGAAATATACCACTCTTGGGCATATACCCAAAGGATGCTGAACCATATAACGAGAACACTTGCTCAACTATGTTCATAGCATGTTTACTCATAATAGCCAAAAACTGAAAACAACCTAGGTGTCCCTCAACTAAAGAATGGATACAGGGATACAGAAAATGTGGTACATTTACACAATGGAGATTACTCAGCTGTTAAAAATAAAAATGTCATCATGACATTTTCAGGCAAATGGATGGAACTAGAAAAAATCCTGGGTAAGGTAACCCAGACCCAGAAAGACAAATATGGTATGTACTTGTAGGAGGCTGCTTGTTTGTTTTCCAGCTGCCCAGACTCCCGAAATAATCACACAGAAACTATATTTTTTTTTAAATCACTGCTTGGCCAATAGCTTAAGTGTATTGCTAGCTAGCTCTTCTATATAGAGTTGACCCATTTCCATTACTTTCTATTTTACCACAAGGCTTGTGGCCTACCAGCAAAGTTCCAACTGACACCTAGCATCTTTCCCCTCTGGTGGCTACATCTTTCTGACTCCACCTACTCCTCTCTCTCTCTCTCTCTCTCTCTCTCTCTCTCTCTGTCTCTCTCTCTCTGTCTCTCTCTCTCTCTGTCTCTCTCTCTCTCTGTCTCTCTGTCTCTCTCTCTCTCTCTCTCTCTCTCTCTCTATATATATATATATATATATATATATATATATATATATATATATATATATATTCTAGCCTGGCTATATCTGTTAAACTATTGGCCAAAAAAGCAACACATATACAGAAGGACTCCCTACATCATGTACTCACTCATAAGTGGCTATTAGTCATTAAGTAAATAATAACCAAGCTACAATCTATAGGCCCAGAGAGATTAGATAAAGAGGGGGGCTCTTGGGTGAGGCGGGGGGTGCATGAATCTCCCTGGCAAGGGGAAATAGAATACATTTTGTGGGTGTTCTGGGAGCAGGTGGAGACAGGTGTGGAAGGGGTCAGGTGGGAGGCCGATGGGATGGGGGCCAAGAGTGCTGGGAGCCATGGCTGCAAGTGGGGGATACTGGGAGTGGTGTGGAAACCTAGTGCAGTGGAAATCTCCTGGAATCTCTAAGGATTAACCTAGTGAAGACTACCAGCAGTGGGGAATACAGAGTCTGAACTGGCCATGACCTGTGGCCAGGCAGAACTGGGTTGTATTTAGTTGAGTTGTTGGTCAAGGGAGTCCTGTGGAGATCCTTAAACAGCCCAGAGGGCAGAGGGTTGCTCTCTGCAAACTGACAGCAGGTGCCCATTGTTGAGGACAACATCCTCACAGCTCATTGAAGGCGGACAGGTTGAGCTGGTGCTTACAAGGAGCCTTTTACAACTACACTGTAGACTCTTTGGTGCAGGAAGCTACTCTGTAGGCTACAGAAAGAGAAACCTTGACACCAACCCAAGCCACAAAACCTTTGACCTACAATCTGTCCAGCCTGCAAGATATGTTGGGGCAATGGTGGTGCCAAACTTGTGGAAATAACCAACCAATGTCTGATTTAACTTTAGGCCCACTCTACAAGAGGGAGCCTATGCCCGACACTGTTTGAATGGCCAAGAACCAGAGACTGGATAGCCCAGAGACCTGGGGAACCAAACCGGACTGGCAAAACCCAAAATCAATGAAATGATTCCTAATGATATTCTGCTATACGCACAATCAGTCCAGTCATCCTCAGAGAGGCTTCCTCAGATAGCAAATGGATACTGATGCAGAGATCCACACCCAGACATGGTGTGGAGAGAGAGTCTAAACTGGAGGTCTCCATCAAATACCTCCCATCAGAGCTCAGGGAATCTTGTACATGAGGAAGTGAAAAAAGTGTAAGAGCCAAAGGGATGGAGGACACTAGGAGAATAAGGTCCTTAGAATCAACTAAGCAAGGCACATATGAGCTCACAGAGACTGAAGCAGCAAGCACAGGGCCTAAATGGGTCAGCACCAGGTCGACCCTCTGTGTATATGTTATGGCCGTTAGCCTGGTGTTCCTGTGAAATTCCTAGCAGGGGGAACAATGGGTTTCTGACTCTTGCCTGCACTTGGAACCCTTTTCCTCCTGTTGGGTTGCCTCACCCAGTCTTGATATGAGGGCTTTTACTTTGTCTTATTGTATCTTGTTTTGTCCTGTTTGGTTGTTGTCTCTTGGAAGCTTGCTCTTTTCTGAAGGTATATTGAGAAGGAGTGAATCTTGGGGAGAGGAGAAGTGATGGTCGCACTTGGAAGAATGGAAGGAAGGGAAACTGTGGTCAGGGCGTATAAGAGGAAAATCAATTTTCAATAAAAAGAAATAATGTCACTGTGATCGTATTAAGAGGTAGGAAATTTTTAGGTATGGTACCTTGCATGTGTACTCCTAAATAGTCAGGGTACCAGGACAGTAAGACCTCTTGAGCACAGGAATTCAAGGACAGTTTGAAAACTATAGAAACACCCTATACCCATGAAAAATGAGGAGAAAACACTTATTTTGGCTTACTATTAATAAAGTCAGTGATCTTTTGGCTCCATATTTCTGGGCCCACTGCGTGGCAGAACAATAGGGCACTGAGAGCATGTGATGAAGGAATCTCCTCTTCACTTCTCAGTGGAAAAGAAGCAGAGAAACGGGCACACACACAATAGTTAGGGCTAGGGTCTGGTACAGCCCTCAGGACACATCCTCCAGTGACCATACTGCTCTAACTAGACTAAACCTCTTACCTTCACCACCTCCTAATAAGATCATCATAAGAATCCATCAGTGGATTAATCTATTTATTACACCAGAGGCCCCTGGAAATGCCATCATAGATATACCCAAAGACGTAGCTCACTAATAGCCCCGACAATTTTAATACACTCAAGTTGACAATCAAAATTAACTCACCAAGACATCGAGTGCCATTCTTAAGTTCTCATGTCTACCAAAGAGCAAGATTGGCATTTATGTTTGTCTTCTTGAATCCCTGTTTCATGAAAGGAGAAACTAATACAAATGTTTGAAATCTCGGCACAGGAACTCTTCGTCTCTCTTCCTCTAAATAGAAATGATGGTTGTAAAACTGGAAATAAATTCACAGGTACTCAGTGCTCATTATGTGCCTGACACTGTGTCAAAGACTTTCTGGAAGCTAATTCACTTTCATTCTCATAAAATTTTGAGGAAAATCCTTCCATTTATTCTATTTTACAAATGACGAAAAGGAATCTTTAAGGTCAAACAACTTGTCCAGGTTACATGACTAGAAAATGTTGGGGGCTGGTAAAGTGAAGAGCAGTCCCCCCCAACAAGGTGGAATGTAGTGGAATATTATTTTAAGATGTGCTACATTTGTTTATGCTGTGGAGCATTTGTTTAATGATGCAAAGATGTGCTGCATTCTTTTATGTTGCATTTGTTTAACTCTGTGAAGCTGTGTTTCGTTGCCTGTCTAAAACACCTAATGGTCTAATGAATGGTCAATAGTAAGGCAGGAGAAAGGATTGGAGGGTCTGGCAGGCAGAGAGGATAAATAGGAGGAGAAAAAGAGGAATGGGGAAGCAAACGAGATCAAGAAGAATGAGAAAAGGAGGAGAGGAAGACTCCAGAGGCCAGCCACACAGCCAGACAGGGAGTAAAAAGGAAAGAAAAGATACACAGAATTAGGGAAAAGTAAAAGCCCAGAGGCAAAAGATAGAAGGGATAATTCAAAGTTAAGAAAACCTGTCAAGAAACAAGCCAAGCTAAGACCTGGCATTTATAAGAAAGAGTAAGCCTCCACATGTGATTTATTTGGGAGCTGGGTGGCAGAATCCCCAAAAGAGCCAAAGAGTAAAGGAGGTAAAAACAACCAATAACAGTGGAACACCAAGCTAACAAAGACAGCAAGATCTACCTCTTAGTGGGCTATGGCCCAGAATCTTCTGAAACCCTGATAAACTAAATAAATCAAAATGTATGTTATCCTATTTTCAACAATGATCTATTTTTAAAAAAATTAAGACCTAAGGCATTTATGTCTTACATGGTGGAAACAATAATAGGCAAGAACTATTTGGTGACTATGTGAATTGATGAGATTTTCCATTTATTCCTTCTGTGGCCTTAGCAGTTCTATGTCTCTATATGAGTTGAACCCTTACACAGAAATCTTGAATGCACTAATTTTTTTGAATAATGAAAGGTAAAGAATGTGAAAAAAGACTTGCTTCGCTTATCCTTAGAAAACTAGCGTGTGAATAAATAGACAAAAGAAAATGGCTCTCCTAGGGTTCACATCTTTTAAAAGGAAAACTGCTGTGTGGGAACCAGGCATCCAAGAAGGAGAGAAAATTCAAATTCAATATAGAGATACAAGAGATAAATGGAAACTAACATTTAGTAAGTGCCACTGCCAGTCCCTTTTATGTACCCTTTACTGTAATCCTTGCACCAATTTCAGGAGACAGGGGTTATCATATTTATTTTATAAATAAGAAAAATTAATGCTTGAGAACTGAATAGCTAAATCAAAGGTTTCTCATGTGGGAAGTTGGTGTGGGAGGTCCTTCTGTCTATGTGTTGCTTTTATTGTTTAATAAAGGAACTACTTTGGGCCTATAGCAGAGCTATAGGGGAACAGAACTAGGCCCCAGAAACTAAATAAAATGTTGCGAAGAAGGTGGATTCAGAGAGATGCCATGGAGCTGCAGCAGGAGAAACTTTGCTGGTAGGCCACGACCTTGTGGTGATACACAGATTAAGAGAAATGGATTAAATTACTACGTAAGAGTTAGCCAATAAGAAGCTAGAGCTAATGGGCCAAGCAGTGATTTAATTAATACAGTTTCTGAGTGTTTATTTTGGTTCTGGGTGGCCGGAACAAACAAGTAGCCCCCTACCCCAACAGGAAGAGGTTTTCTCTCTGGAACAACTCTGAGTCTGAACACTTTCTCAAAAATTCATTATCATTTCAAGTAAAATTGAAAACAAATGGACATTTCAATGAATTAGGGAAAGAGTTCCAGCTTAGAAAGGAATTGTGTGGCAAAAAAAAAACTGATAGAAAGGTGCAGACCAAGGACAATGGGACCTCAGAAAGCTGGAAGACAGGCCCTAACTATATGAGCTAATCTTAAGGAAAGGCATGAAGTGACTTCTGGTGCCAGTCTTGCCTCACTTGCTAATTGTAACAACTTAATCTGGAGCAGAAGAGAGGAAACTATAGCCAGGAGAACATTAGAGCAGGCAATGGTGGGTGATAAAGATAACATTGTCCCCCAAACCATGCTCAATTACACACACACACACACACACACACACACACACACACACAGCTTTAGACAGCAGAAGGAAAAGCCAGGGCTTGCTGCCAGCCCACAATATCTACCATGTCCATCTTGACATCATTCCCAGCAACCTGGTCTTGTTAATTATTGTGTCAACTTTGTTTGGAGAAACAAGAAGAAGAAAGGTCTGCTCTTCCCAGATAGGGCATTAAACACTGAAACAAAGAAACGTTCAACCAAAATGTAGCTTATTAAACCAAAGAGTACAATTGAGATTACTTACAGGTGCCTAGGCCATTTATGACTGGCTATAACAAAGAATGCCCCTTCCAGTAGAACCTCCTGAGCCCCTCCTCCTAGCAACCATTAACTGCCTATAAATCCTGGGGGAGGCTCATGGGTCCCTTCTCACTAGCAATGGTTAGCTAAGTAGAAATCCTTGGAGAAGACAGGGCCTTAACTTCAACACTGCCCCACCCCCAACAACCTTTAACTATCTTCAAATCCTAAGGGTAGGGGCGACTCATGAGCCCATTCTCCCTAGCAACCATTAACTGTTTATAAATCCTAGGCAAGACAAAGAGCCTTTCACAAGCCCCCCACCACCTCCCCACCATACAACTACCAGTGCCAGCCGCAGCACCAGCCACAGAACCACCACACCAGCACCACCACCACACCAGCAGCACCACCAGCACCACCAGCACCAGCACCACACCAGCACCAGCACCACACCAGCAGCACCACCAGCACCAGCAGCAGCACCAGCACCACCATCACCAGCACCACCACACCAGCACCACCAGCAGCAGCACACCAGCACCACCACCACACCAGCACCACCAGCAGCAGCACACCAGCACCACCACCACACCAGCACCAGCACCACACCAGCACCACCAGCACCAGCACCACACCAGCACCAGCACCACACCAGCACCACCAGCACCAGCAGCAGCACCAGCACCACCATCACCAGCACCACCACACCAGCACCACCAGCAGCAGCACACCAGCACCACCACCACACCAGCACCAGCACCACACCAGCACCACCAGCACCAGCACCACACCAGCACCAGCACCACACCAGCACCACCAGCACCAGCACCATCAGCACCACCACACCAGCAGCAGCACCAGCAGCAGCAGCACCAGCACCACACCAGCACCACCATCACCAGCACCATCAGCACCACCACACCAGCAGCAGCACCAGCACCACCAGCACCACCACACCAGCACCACCAGCACCACCAGCACCAGCACCACCAGCACCACCAGCACCACCAGCACCACCAATACCAGCACCACCAGCACCACCAGCACCACCAGCACCACCAGCACCAGCAGCACCAGCAGCAACTATTAACTTCCTGTCTATCTTCAAAGAAGGGAGGGACTTCCGGTGCCTCTCCTCCCCATTCCTGTGCAAATCTCCTGTGGATATTCACAGCCGCTTGCCCTTAAAGAGGGCAAAGGCACACGCCATGACAGAAGACAGCATTCTATATCATAAATACAGTTCCTAATAATTAGGGATATTTTGGAGCTTCACAACCTTCTTTATACAAAAGGACATACATTTCCTCACAGTTCTAGAGCCTAAAACTCAAGATCTAAACATGGGCAGATTGGCTTTTCCGGCTGGCTTCCCTCTTTAGCTTGAAGAGGATGGTCTAGGTCCTGTATCTTTATGTGGTCCACCACTCTATGTCTCCTTCAGTCTTCTTGTCAGGAATATATTAGGTCCTGGAAGCAAGACCTGAACCTAGAAAGGAAATGTTGCTCCCTCCACAGCAAATAGCCACTTCACCTGTGTTCTTAATGAGTGAAACCCAGGTGACATATTGAAAACTATTAGAGTGGAATACGGCCACATGAAAGACAATGCAGATGGCGCTCTGATGGAAGACTGGTCTTGACACGGGGGAGACAAGTTTAAATGGAGGCACCCTGGGCTATCTCACCTTGCAGATCAGAAAGGTTCTGCAAAACTTCCAAAAGTTGAGCCAATCGTATGTTCACAGGATACCCAAGAATGTCTTGATATCCCCAAAATATGCAGTGATGGTAGGGGGCTTCCCATGAGCAATGCCAGAACTCATCAAGCAAGGTTCTCAATAACACTGCTCAGTTAACGGGGGTCTTCCTGGCATTCTAACAGGCCTGACATGACCACTGCCTCCTCAGTCATTCCCTACCTCAACTCTCAGCTCAAGCTCCACTTTCTAAAGGAAACCTTCCCTGATCCCAGCCTTATCATACCTACAGGTAAACTGCATTTTTTTCATACAATCTCATGAAACCCAATTCCTTTTCTTTACAGAACTTGCTAGAAGTTATGCCTCTATCTTTAGTGTGATTATTAATGATTATTGTCTCCATTACTAATTTTTCTTTCTTTCTTTTTTTCACTGCTAAGTTTTAAACTCCATGAGAATAGGCACCAGGGCTACGTTGATCACTGGTTCTTTTTAATGGCCTATCAACGTGACTAACAATAAACAATATTAAATGAATGAATGGTTATAAATAAGTGGTTTGTCTTAGCAGCCTATCAAAGTGACTAGGTGTAAGCACTAAATCAATATTAATTGAATAAATGCATATAAATGAATGCCAATGAATGGGAATGAGATAAATAATCCATTATAATTAACCTGGTGGGGGATTATATAAAGCTCAAGACTAGGAAAAAAGATGTAGCTTTAAGAGGTAGAACCACTACCTAGTCTGGCTTCATGTACTTGTTACAAGAAAAGGGGCCAGGGCCCAAAGAACTGGGGGCAAATTGTTGAAGCTTGTGAAAAGATATATTTGATAAAGCAGCAAAACCAATATGGTAGACTAGTATCCTATCCTGAAAAGACCATTTTAAATCATCATAAGAATTGGGCTCCTTTTGTCCTTAGTTTGGCGGTGTGGGGTTTATTTTGGAACCTGATTGATGAGTGAACTCACAAAGACATAAAAAACTGATTTATTAAGAAGTACAATAAAGGACAAACTCACAGATAGACTCAGCCTGAAGCTGCCACCAATCCTGTTCCAACTCTGCACACCACACCACCCCCACTGGGTCTCCCACCATGCCAAAGCCAAGCTAAAGCAAGAGCATTAGTGAGACCCTTCCTCTTCCTTATAAGAGACAGCATTCACAGACAGAAACCACACCCTAAGGCAGGTAACCCAAAACTATTGGCAGAATGAGTTCCCACAACACCTGATGGCTGGGACTTTCTAGCTGCTACTCTGCAACAGGATACTGTCAAACGTGTGATATTACAAGGTGATGATGTCACTGTACATCTTGAAAACATCTCTGATGTCCTTATCTTGGGATCTTGAAGGGGAAAAGGAGAGATTGGGGAAGTTTGAAATACATCAGTCTTAAATTGCCAACTCCAGATAAGCATTCCTTAAGTGAGTAGCGGCATATCTACGTGCAGAAGAGAGCACAAACAGTTATCACCTTGTATTAGTTACCCATGGACATCTGGATAGGCCCAGGTAAAAGTCAATGCTTAGGACAGAAGCAACCTCCAAGCCTATGGGAAAAAAAAACGTAGACAATCCTTATCATTATAACCTACACACCAGAGGTGTTACCTACAGCAAAGCAAGTAGACACTAACCGCATGTTGCTCAGCTGAGTGACCTTAAAAATTAGTTACTTTTAATGTCAACTAAAGGCAAGTGACTAAAAGTCAGTGAAGCTAAAAAGATTTATTTATGTTTTTCCCTGGGTTTCTGTTTCAGGGTAAAAGGGAGGCAGAAGATACCGAAACTGACATGGTAAATACAAGCTGTGGCTGGCATCTGCTGGGCCAAAAGGACTGGGAATGATGCCAGAGAAATTAAAGTGAACTAGAGAAAGAGTGGATATGCGTGAAGAGAGACAGATGACAAGATAAACGAAACGAGCAGCCCTTTAGTAGATCATGCAGCATACACAAAAGGAATCCCACAGCAAGGCAGTCAGCCACTGACATACAGGAACCCAGAGGTATTCTGCCAAGAGAAAGAGGTTGTGCCAACAAAGTCTACAGATCTTGGCGTGATTTTCAGCTTAGGTCTTCTCTGGTAGTCCCCATGCTAGTCTTAAAGGAACCACATTCTCTGTGGATGAGAATTCAGGTTATAGGGTGTAGTAGTTAGTATCTAAGATCAGCAAAGGGCAGCCCCAGGAGTTCCAGGCCGCTTGCAATTATAATGTTTTCCTCTTCAACCTTCTCTCCAAACGGGCCATAAAATATATGAGATTATATTTTATAGTAATCTCATAGGACTAGATATCACAGTGTGATAATCTATAATATGCTTTATAATCTAATATGGCTCCTTGCAAATTCCCCAGATTTTTAAGGTAGAGAAAAGCCTGAACAAAATTATAATAAAACGAAGTGATCCCACTAATCCTGCTTACGAACAAAGTGCTTTCAACACCCAATATAACTACAGTTTTACACTGTGCACAGCACTTCTGGGAGAACTTGTTAGCTTCACAGTGCCCGGCATTGATTTACTATTGGCCTGTAGGTCAGAAGACACAGAAAGTCAGGTAGTTCTAACCAGGAGTGGTGATAGATGCCTTTAATTCTAATACAAGAGAGGTTGGAAGCAGGAAGCAAGAGTTCAAGGCCAGCCTGGTCTCTCAAAATAGAAGACAAAAATACATAAAGCAATTAAATAAAAAAAATCTTAGAAAGGAAGAGAGAAAGTGGGCAGAAGATGCAAAAAATAAATTATGTATGAAATATCATGACGAAACCTATTATTTTGTTCACTAATTAAAAAATACAAAAGAATTTTGAGTCTCACAGCAAAAGTAACTAACCCAGTTTGAATTAGTAAGTTTAGGGGAGATCGCTCGTTTTCAAGACCCTAAGTATCTGTGTTTCTTGCATTTCTATTAAGTGTGACTTGGGGAGAACATTGCTAGAATTCATTTTCTTCATGAAGCAAAATGTGGGCTTAGTCTACAAACAAATAGAAAGTGGAGAGGGAGACAGAAAGATAACTCAGTGAGTAAAACCATGTACCCTGCAAGCCTGACAACCTGAGTTGGAGCCTTAGAACTCAAGCCCAAGCCTGATGTGAAGGTGCACATCTGTAATAGCACTCCTGTGGGAAGAGATGGCAGTCAGTGACTGAAGACTTCCCCGGGAGCTAGCCAGCTAGCCACAAGGAGAAGGCACAATGGCAAACAAGAGACCCTGCCTCAAACGAGGTGGAAGGCAAGGACCAAATACTCCAGGCTGCCTTCAGTTCTCTGCATGTATGCCCCCCCACAATCATTTACACACACACACACACACACACACACACACACACACACACATACACACACTTTTAAATATAACAAAAATAAAGTTCATTTCCATCTGGGACTAGAGTATAAACCCGTGCATAATTGTGTGAAAAGTGCTGGAACAGTCATTAACCAAAGCTGTTGGAAAAACAATGAACAGTTTATCTGCCCCAATTTCTAATTGTAATTGAGTTCTAAACGTCAAGGGCCATGTTCTAGTCTTGTCTCTTTTACTGACTCCCGAGGACATCAACTCATATAACTTTTCTTTCATCATGTATAAATCTGGGCTAGAAATATTTCCCTACATAAAAGTCATTTTCACCTCACCAATAGCATTCGGAGTGCAGCACAGGATCTCATCAGATGGAGCAACTCTTTCGCTAAAACACATTAACCCCAAGGACAAACTTTCACAGGCATTGATATTAACCCCAAGGACAAACTTTCACAGGCATTGATATTCCTTGGAGCTGGTCCTTGTGGCCTTGCACAGTGGACACACAAATCAGGATAAAATGCAGCGTCTGTATAAAATGGTGCTAGCCACACGTTAGCCCACACCTGGGACTGCACCGTAAGAATGTTTTCGCAGCACAGAAAATGTTTTACAAAGCACACAAAAAGAGTTTAACGAAAAAAAACATATTTTATGAGTATAAAGATCTGTTTACTATGGATGCATTTCTTTTATTAAATGTTTATTAAGGATACTTCCCCTTTACTTTCCAGGGTACTGAAAGTTCTTCATTTTATTGTGGCCATTGTCTGTTTTTAAACATCTACACATAAAAAACATGCAACTCCGCGCGTCTCCCTTTTTCTGCTATTTTGTTGGACTCCTAACTCAAAATGTATGAACTCCACTACAATAGAACTACCTACTTAGGGAATATGATTAATCTAGCTTATAGTTTAGACAATTAAATGGCATTCATTTGTTAATTACAAGTTTCTATTGTGAGAAATGTTTGCATTTATAAACAGAAACTTTTCCCATCTCAAAATAAGATTTTAAGCTCAAACAAAGCTAAGAAACTAAAAAAAAAAAAAATGTAACAGAAATAAGAAAGTCAGCAAGTGACTAGTGCCTGGTACTTATTATGGCTCAATAAATACTTGTTGCACAAGAGAACAAATGTACTCAGAATGTAAGCCAAGAGAGACAGATCAACTGTTAAGAATATCTAGAGCTACAGAGATGGCTCTGCGGTTAAGAGCACGTGCTGTTCCTGTAGACCTGGGTTCAATTCGCAGCACACACATGCTGGTTCACAACCACTTGCAACTCCAGTTCTAGGGGATCTAACACCCTCTTCTGACCTGAGCAGCACCAGAAATACATATGGTACACATGCACACAAAATAAATTAATAATAATAAAGATAGTTCCCAGCACTCACATCACAAGGCTCACAGCAACCTCCAACTCCAGCTCCACTGGAACTATCACTCCATAGTAGGCTGCCTTCATTTCACAAACACCAGAATCACACACATGTGCCGCCATACCCCAGCCTCATTTCAAAGAGATTATGACTTTTTCATCTTACATGATTATATTGTTCGAATTTGGAACAAAATTCACCAAAAACAGAACAATCCAAAACAAGGCAGAGCAAAATGAAGCAAACAAGACTAACTTTATATCGAGTTGATGGCAAACCACATAGAAAAAAAAAGCACTATTTCAACTTAGCTTTAACTTTATATGTAAAACTTTGACTTTATATCACTTACTGAATGTGCAGTAAGAATATAGAACATGACCAAAACAATTTACCTGTGTTCAGTAACTTTATTAATGGTAATATTGCTGTGTTTAATCCTGAAGCAATTACATGCTAATGTTATTAGAGCCAAGATGTTCAAAACAAGCAACAGGAGTTGCAAATACAAACTCAAACACATAAATGCCTGGACTGGAAAATGGTTCCAGTAGTTAAGAGCATGTAGTACTCTTACACAGGACCTGAGTTTGTTTCTCAACACCCGTGTTGAGTGGCTTGCAAACACCTGTAAGTTCAACTTCAAGCAATCTGCTGCTCTCTACTTGGTTCCACACTCACCTCTGCTTACATGCACATACCACACACACATATGCATAGTTAAAAATGATACTTTAAAAAAAAGTCCTGTAATCAAATTTGAATCAGAAATATCAATATAAACTTTCCCTTTTAAAGGAAAAAAAATTGATTACTAACTTTGATCCTTGATAATACTTAGAAGTAATGAGTACTTATTTAATAATAAGCACCTCTGGCACACAAAATTGTAATTCTCAAATAAAACCAGAGTTACTGGAACAAATTATTGGCTGGTGTGGGACTATATTAGATGAGCCAGTAATCCCTTCTTTTCTAGAAATCCAGCAAGCTACCAACGGCTATCATGGTCATATCAAAAGGCTTGGGAACCAATTTGGAAAAATTTCCCTTGGCCTGACATGGAACAATTTGAGTATCAAAATGAAAACTGACTATGATGCACTGAAATATCAGATACATACAGATTCATTCTTTTATAATGAGATGATGCAAAGGCGTGAGTCACAGTTAGGGGTTTTTAGTTGTAAAGAAAATTGTTAAATGAAAGGTAGCCACCAAGCATTTTATTCTGCCTCTCCAATAAAAACAAGGCTATTTCACAGTAGTCATGGAGCTCATTAACAAACGCTCTTCTTAACAAAAGAATTCTAGAGAATAAATTCCAGAGAAATGACAATACTGGAAAAGCACAAATCTCCAAGCTAAATGAAATCATGAGTGAGGCTAGGTGATAATCGTCAGTGGATACTAAAGTCATTAGGCTAAAGGGGGAAGAGACACTTTTTTTTCTTTTATTGAAAATGTTTTTTTTTTTTCTCACGTAGTATACATATTGATTATGGTTCCCCTCTCTTTACTAACCCCAGTTCCTCCCCACCTCCCCTTCTATCTGGATTCACTACCCCCTGTTATAAAACAAAACAAAATAAGAGAATATAATATGAAATAAAAACTAACTCACTGGATTCAGGAAAAACAAATAAATAGAAAGAAAAGAGCCCAAAAGGCAGAAGAAATGGAGACCAGCTCATCCACACAGTCAGAAATCTTATTACGCACGCCTTTAATCCCAGCACTCGGGAGGCAGAGGTAGGCGGATCTCTGTGAGTTCGAGACCAGCCTGGTCTACAGAGCTAGTTCCAGGATAGGCTCCAAAGCCACAGAGAAACCCTGTCTCGAAAAACCAAAAAATAAAAAATAAAAAAATAAAAAAAAGAATAAAACACTAAAATGGAAGCCGTAATATATGGACTTGATACAGACCCATGAAGGCACTGTGCACGCTGCTTCAGTCTCTCTGAGCTCGTATGAGCTTTGCCCATGTTAATTTAGAGGATCTTGTTCTCCCCATGTCCTCCATGACCTCTGGCTCTTACATTCTTTTTGCCTCCTCTTCCACAGGATCCCCCAAGCCCTGGGTGGAGGGATTTGATGCAGACATCCCAAATAGAGCTGGGTGTTCTAAGGTCTCTTACTCTCTATGCAGCGTGTCTGGCTGTGGGCCTCTCTATTTGTTCCCATCTGCTGTGGGAGGACGTTTCTCTGATGATGGGCAAGGAAGGCACTGATCTATGACTACTAGTCTATGTCATTAGGTGATGTAGGAGTGTCTTCTATCTATCTGTTGCTTTCACTGGTTAAGTAATAAAGAAAACTGCTTGGCCTGATAGGTCAGAACATAGGTAGGCCGGGAAGACAGAACAGAATGCTGGGAGGAAGAAAGCAGAGTCAGGCAGATGCCATGAAGCTCCGGCCCAAGATGGATGTAGGTTAGAATCTTCCCAGGAAGCCACCACCTCATGGTGCTACACTCATTAATAGAAATGGGTTAATCAAGATGTGAGAGTTAGCTAGTAAGAGGCTAGAGCTAATGGGCCAGGCAGTGTTTAAATGAATACAATTTGTGTGTTGTTATTTCTGGTGTAAAGTTAGCTGTGCAGGAGCCGGGTGGGATGAAAAGTAGGCCTTCTTGCCTCATCACTACAAGTAGGGGTCATTTCATTCCTAACTTTTTGTTTGAACAATAGTATTGGGTGTTACCCTATGTCCCCAGACTAGTTAGTCTCAGGTTCATGGTCACCCAAGCAGTGATAAATATGATTTCCATTTCCTGGAGTGGGCCTTAGGACAAATCAGGTATTGGCTGGTCACTCTCACAAGCTTTGTGGTCACCACTGCACTAGCATATTTTGCAGACAGGACATACTGAAGATGAAAGGGTTTATGGCTAGGTTGGTGTTTATGTTTCTCCTTTGGTAGCATGCAGAACACCTTTCTGTACCAAAGATGCTAGAACATAGGTGTGAAGAGTCTATGCAGGCACCAGCTCGACTTCTCCACGTTCAATATATTGTGTGGGTGTTGTCTTAAGCAATGGGATCTTGCCATCAATTTGTGGATAGCAATCTACAGCCTTGGCAACAGCCTGGGTTCTTTGAGGATTCCCATGGATCCCATTTGGCCAAACACTCAATTAGAGTTATCCCATTCCCAAGGTTGGAAACTTCATTTGGCAAAAAGATGGCCAGTTGGAGCTCTGTCTCCTCCATTATTTGGTACTTTCACTTAGATTGCCTTCATATATGTATAAGTTTAGGAACCTTCTACCGTATTACGTTTCCATACTACCCCTCAAATGTCCATTCATTTTAGCTGTCTCTCTCTTCCCTCCATTTGATGATCATGTTCCAGACCCCTGCCATTCATCCATAACTATTGATTCTATTTCCCTTTCCTAATTAGATCTAACTGTGCTTCCTAGTCTTGAAGGGGCACTTTTAAATGCAGGTATTGGGTTAATACAAATTGAAACCTCCTCATCAATCTTAGTATTATAAAAAAAAAGTGAGGTACTGAGACATTCCAGGCCTCCTGATGAGAGGCAGTCAAAAGAGGTTTCTGACTTTAAAAAATGAGTTTGATTATAAAAGCTAGACAGAGACCCACATTGGAGCACCGGACAGAAATCTCAAGGTCCAAATCAGGAGCAGAAGGAGACGGAGCACGAGCAAGGAACTCAGGACTGCGAGGGGTGCACCCACACACTGAGACAATGGGGATGTTCTATCGGGAACTCACCAAGGCCGGCTGGCCTGGGTCTGGGAAAGCATGGGATAGATTTGGACTGGCTGAACATGGCGGACAATGAGGAAGAATGGGAACTCAGGAGCAATCGCGGTGGGTTTTTGATCCTGCTGCACGTGCTGGCTTTGGGGGAGCCTGGGCAGTTTGGATGCTCGCCTTGCGGGACCTGGATGGAGGTGGGCGGTCCTTGGGCTTCCCACAGGTCGGGGAACCCTGATTGCTCTTCGAGCAGATGAGGGAGGGTGACTTGATCGCGGGAGGGGGAGGGAGGTGGGAGGCGGTGGCGGGGAGGAGGCAGAAATCCTTAATAAATAAATAAATTTTTAAAAAAGCTAGAAAAACCATAATCGCAACACAATTATTTGTATTGTTTTATTAGAACTGGCAGTATTTGACTAGCACATCCCGCTCCTAGAGAGACTAGGAGCCCAAAACTCTGAGTCCAGAACAAAGCTTGTCACTTCATTAAAGAGAAATGAAGGAGTCTGCTTTCTGTGATTCAGGGGGCTATATGGAATCAACTTGGCTGGTCACCCTGTGATAACACTATACCTTTCCCCATATCAAATTACTGGTTGCCTACTTTGGCAACTCTCTTCTGAGTTCCCATTTGATTAATCTGCCTGCTACCTCAGTTGCTCTGAAATCAGAGATTTGTTTTGTTCTGTCCCAAGTACGGCCTTGACCTTGAATCCAGCCCTATAGTTAAGTCCCTATTGCTGACTGCCTACTTGTGCCTTAATATCTTACTGATTCTTGTGCTGTCTATTTTAACCTCTTGTCATTTTATTGAGTGTTTCTTGACTTGAAATCCTGTGTCGATTTGACTCATAATGTTAAGATTTGGTTTAAACAGCAGACTGCATCTTGTTAATTCATATTTTTGTTGTTTTTTTTCAAGACAGGATTTACCTGTGTAGCTCTGGAGCCTGTCCTGCAACTCACTCTGTATAGCGCAGGCTGGCTGGAACTTAGAGAGTTCCAGTTGCCTCTGTTTCCTGAGCGCTGGGATTAAAGGCATGCGTCACCCACCACGGCCCGGCAAGTCATAATATTTTAAGGAGGGTTAGTAATATTATTCTTCTTTGGAAAAGGAGCAAAGCATCCTATGAAACACTTGTTTCTAGCACCATAATAACTTCTAGAGCTGTCCCTTCATAAGCATACTCCGTGCATGCTCCTTTAGCGAGGGACGAGGCTTTCAGCCCTGAATTGTGCTGCAAGATGCTTGGCAAACAACCTTATTCTTTTCAAGCTTTGAATCCCTCCCCGTACTCTTCTGCCCTTGCTGTACCTTCCCAGCCATCTGCTCTGATGCCAATGCTTTTTCCTCTCCATTCCTTTATCAGTAACCATGTCAGCAGTTGCTTTGCCTCTGTGGTTTAACATTTCTTATTATAAAGAAAAACATATAAGGGAAAAAAACACACACAAATGACTTAATAAATTTTCCTAGAAAGCAATGACCATGTAACTATTATCAAGTCAAAAACAGAAACATTAGGGGCATTTGATCATCTTAGAAGCTCCATCTACGTGTACTTGCCAGTTCAAAACCTCCACCCTTATCCATACACGATCATTGCCTCGACTACAGTAACTAATTCTTTGCTTTAAAAAAATAGTTTACATTTGTGTGTTTAATTTGGTGTTCTTATAGAATCAAGGAAACCAGAAAGGGACCATTGGTGGAGGAGGGAGAGGGAGGAGGGTGATAAGAAGGGGGATGGGGGAATAATGGGGAGAGAGGTTTAGGTCAGAACAGAGATAAGGGAAGTCTGGAGAAGAAGAGGTTACGGCGGGGGGAGGGGGGGTAACACTAAGGATATGTGAAAAAGCCATAGTATTTAGTATTTGATAAGCTTCATATACATTCATTTAAAATGGTTTAATTGGAGTTATCTACCCCACACAGAGCATTGTGCTCATTCCAGAATCCGTAGGTCTCCAAATAAAGAGTTTGGATCAGATGTGGGATACCTCCCCTAGATTTATTTGCCAGAGGTATACTAGGGACCCCCCCCCCAAAGAATACAGGCTATTGCCATTGTTACTTTCTAGGGGTCTGTTTGGGTTTCTTTTCTTTTCCAGTTAAAGAATGAAAAGGCAGGAAAGCCTCAAGTGTGACAGGTAGCAAGGAGGGAAAAATCTCAACCACAGCAAACAGCAAAAGAGAGAATCATCAGGTAAAGGCTTTTATTAGGGGCGGTGAAACACATATACTACAAGCACACAGATAGAACAGACCTTCTGAAAAGCAGAGGCAAAACTCGAGGAAGCTAAATACCAGCCTCTCCTGGAGGGCTGGGGGATCATAGGGGCTCTTTGAAGGGATCACCACCCATAATTTAGAGATGGTCAGTTTGAACAAAGACAGGGAGGCTGATAGACCTTATAAACCCCATAAACTATAAGAGTGACCAATCTGGAAAGATAAGTTCATGGGTCCAAGAGTGACAGAATGCTTGGGGGATAACCAACCTCTTTCTGATTGAATATAAGACCCACACCACAGGAGGAAATACATGCTTCGTACTCTAAACTTAACCAAGAACCCATGGCTGAGGTGCTTATAAGCCCCAGGAATGAACCTACAACAATTATTCTGCTAAACGGGCATAGTTCTCAGACCTCATCAGGGAAATTTCTTTGTGCAATGGACAGTCAGTTGTTAATGCAGAAACTCCCAACTAGTCAGAGTGGAGAGAATACATGTCAGTGAAGTAAATGAAGCTCATCACAAATGACACATCTAACACACACACAAACACACACGGCTCAGGGACAATTGTAGAAGAGGAGGCAGAAGGACTGTAAGAATCAGATGTCAGAGAGTACCAGAGTGAAAATGTCCTGTGGCCATGATAAAACCACTGTGCTCATGATACCCCGACAGCTGTGGTGGCCTGCAAAAGACTTGCACAAGGTCAAACCAGTCAAGATTCCAGCACGGAAGAGGAAGAGGTTAATTTGCCTCCAGCAGCAGAGAAGGTGAAGACAGCTGATGGCTTTCTGGGAGAAGAGTCAGGTTTTCAAGGGTGTGGATGCTGCTAAGTTGACCATGGTTCAGCTGATGGCCCCATACCCAGTAGAATATGGGCAGTAAAAACTGGACTTGTGGTTATGAGAGAGAGAGAGAGAGAGAGAGAGAGAGAGAGAGAGAGAGAGAGAGAGACCACAAAGTTGGGGGGAGACAGGGAAGTGGGTATGGATCTGGAAGGCATCTCAGGGAGTAGTGAGTATGATCGTATTACACTGTGTGAAAATTTGAAAGACTCTAAAATGGTTAGAAAAACTTTTTGTGCCTATGTGTATTAACACATCTCTAGAGAATTTTTAAATTTTGTTTTCATGTTCCCACTGTCAAAAATTAGATGTCTTTTAAGTCTCTTCCAATCTTTGGATTCTATTTTCCTTCTAATTTTTTTTCTTTTTGAAAACACAAATATCTGCCTAACAGTTCCCCAGTCTGTATTTTGTTGCCTAGTATGTAGATCAATTGGTCTTTTACTGCAGTGGATTTAGCCTTCCCACTCATCTTGCCAGGGCAATCGCTACAGGAGCTCTGTGGGAGCCCTCACTCCAGTCTTCAGCATGACTGATGAAAAGAGGCCAGTTCCCCTGCTCCCAGCTGCTGCCAGCGAGGTTCCATCTGGTGTTTGAGTGGATCACTGACATCAGGAGCTGATCCATGGGCCTCCGATGTCCGCTCCATTCTCTCTCCTCCTCTTGATGAGAAGTGCATTTTTAACTCATGAGAGTCGAAAAAGGAGAAACTGAAGCCTCCAGAATGTCAGTGTGACTTGGGATTCAGGGAACCTCCTTCCCTCCCATTGCTAGCCAATTTCAAGGGTAACCTTTGGGAATTAAGCAGTGTACAAAGTCGCAGATGCTTGCTTATATATGAGTCAGGCTCTTTGGGATTCTGAGGGTCTGATATATTTTAAAGATGTTCATATGCTTAAAGAAACTTTATAAAGAGAAAAAAGGGTTAACATAAAACTGCAACAATATTTCAGTCACATCTGAATTAAACTGGAACTTTTTCAGGTTTACCTCAAGCACTAATCAAATATAATTGTTTCTATGAGAAACCAAATCTCAAATTCCAAATGCACAATGTACAAAATATGGAAATATACCAAATAAAAAATATGGAAATATACCAAATTAAAAAAAGCTCGAGGGTTGTCCATGAGGAAAACTCTAGCACTTTAGATTCTTAGGCAAGCTGGAACTTGGTATCATCTGCTGGAGATCTTTTCCTAAAGACTTAATATTTCTTGTTGCCTAGCATCTTTACATGAGTTAAAATATGAATTTTTTACTATATGCAGATAACAGAAAGTACTGTCTTTCTGTAACTTAAAAAGTTTAAGAAGACTGTTGCTTCTGGAAGCTAAATATCCAAAATCTGATCACCATAAAATAAATCACAATTACTCCCCACACACATCAAAACAACCTCACTAATGGCCAATGCAGTTAATTTGCTGGACAAACTGAGCATTTCCCTAGGAAAAGTAACTGCCCTCTCAAGTCTTCTAAATTTTTATGCTATATATGGAATTATTTAGGACTTAAATATGACTCCATGGCAGCTGGAAGTTTTTTAAATTTTGAAATGTGATCATCTCCATTTGCTTGCATCCAATGAATAGTTTCTGCTTCACATTAAAAGCATCAAAGATAGGAGCAAAATGCAAAAACAACAGCGGAAAGACTGATTTCATTCTGGAATCCCATGATAATGATTTATCAGATTCTTTTTGATACAATACAAACTAAATGGGGGCTAAAACCACCAAATTCACTGTAAGGCCCTTTAAATAAGATAAATAAGACTAGCTGTTAGGATAAGATTCATTCATATTTAGATTTCTGGAACATTCTGATTTGCTAATATATGTCCTATACCACGTAGTAACAACTAAATCTATAGAGCCTTGAGATGTGTGCGAGAGAGCTTCAATTTAAAGCAGCGGAGTCTTGGACCACTT
Organism: Microtus pennsylvanicus; assembly: GCF_037038515.1. Classification (NCBI taxonomy): domain Eukaryota; kingdom Metazoa; phylum Chordata; class Mammalia; order Rodentia; family Cricetidae; genus Microtus; species Microtus pennsylvanicus. The sequence continues at coordinate 56,894,412 of NC_134601.1, read as the reverse complement.
TAGCAATAGCACCTGCTACCTTTTTTTAATAAGACCCAGGAGAGAATCTAGAGGTTTCTATTTTACTAAATTTTCACTTCAGGTTCTAGTCCTGTTTAATATTCTTATAATGTGGGAAGGGAACGAGAGACTTTAGCAAAGGTAGGAAGATTGAAAATTTGCTATGGGAATACTAGACAGTAAGGAGAACATAAACTTTTCATCTATCTAAGTGTATTGTTATAAAAAACAAAAAAGATGCGAAACTGTGGTACTGGAAAGGCTATGCATTATGTATATATTTAGTAATCTAAGGATCTCATCTGTGCGTTAAAATATGTATTATATACTCTATGACCAACAGAAAGGAGACATTTACTATCAAAATATAAGGAAGGTTTCAAAGCTAGACTTTTTTATTTATTAAAAATTTCCACCTCCTCCCCTCCTCCCATTTCCCTCACACTCCCCCACTTCCCCTCCCCCTCCCTCTCCAATCCTAAGAGCAGTCAGGGTTTCCTGCTCCATGAGAAATCCAAGGTCCTCCCCCCTCCATCCAGGTCTAGGAAGATGAGCATCCAAACAGACTAGGCTCCCACAAGGCCAGTCCTCAAAGCTAGATTTTTGAAAGTTTTAATATATTGATGATTTGAACAAAAATAATCACATTTTCTAACTGACTCGCTGGCTAAAAATAGGAAACTAGTCATTGCACAGAATGAAAGTGGAAACCATGTATCAAAACCCAAGGCTAAAGACAGAACTCACTGTCAGAGCATTTGCAGGGCCCCTGTCCCTAGCACCACGACAGCAAAAGGAAAACGGAGGGATTCAGTTGCTTTGCCATTTTAAGTAAATTCATTCCACACACAAATCAGAGAAGAATGTAAAAGGTGGTAAATGATATGATATAGCTCAGGAAATTAGAAAAACTAGTAAGACGAGTAATGCGGTATATTTTTAAGCATAGTTAAGAGGTTTAGCAAAACTTAACCTAGACAGATTAATAAATGGAAGGAAGAGTCTCAGCAGGAACTTCGGACAGCTCCAGCGTGCAGGTGATTTTGCCCTCAGGATGGTTTATGATATCTGTCAAGCCTGTGAAAAGAGGTATAAAGTTCCAGTATATTGAAATTTCCCTGACAGGAATGAGAATATTCGAAAAGAGACATTTGGCTATCAGACTATTGAAACGGTGGTCCCTGCACCTCCCCCCAAAACACACACACACACACACACACACAATTGGAATTTCCCCCAGGAATCTCATGCAAGCTGGGAGAAGAAAAAGGCTAAAGACTAGTGCCAGCTAGAAGAGGAACTAGTCTTCAGAAAGAGATTTCCCAGATCCAAAAGAAACTCAGGGCACGTGGTTATTAGCATGCCAGAATATTTGCTGGCTTGCAGGCTCACTCAGTGCCTGCGGCTCTTCTCAGCTTTTTTTAACCCTGTCCCCTACCCTAAACTTCTCCAGCTTATAGGCTTCCCTCTCCCCTGCTTCTCATATGACCTATATAACCTCAGTATTTCTGCCATGTGCTCTCTTGGTTCCCCTCTGGTCCCCCTCCCCCATCTCCCGCATTTTCCTCTCTTCTCTTACTCCACCCCACTCCCAAGGCCTAGTTCACTCTGCTGGCCTGTTGAGTCTGCGGCTTTCCTTGCTCTGTGCTCTTCCAGATGCCTCTGGCTGTACTAGCACTCATATCCACAGAAGAAACCTTCCCCTCCACCAGACCTCGGAGTGGCCGTGTCCTCGCTTTTTACATTGGCAACTTGCCAGAGCACTGTGCAGGAGAGATGGACGCTCAGACCACGATGGGTCAGTGAGGGACAGAACCACACCATGACTGCGACTGTCTAGCTCTGCGTACTTCCATCCTTGTACTTCGCATAAATTGTATGTCAAGACCGCAAAGATGCACCAGGAGGTAGGAAACTACAGGATCTCTTTATTCCTCTTCCCAATGTGGCCACATTGAATAGATAAATAATCTCCTCATTCTGCTTTTTCCTAGTACCTATTAAATTGACGTGTTGAGGACAGTTGGTCTAATCTGGCTTATCAGGACTATTAGGTCTCAGGCTCAGGCTGTAATAACTCTGGAAAGAGTAATTAGAGTCTGAGATCTGGACAAGAGAGAGAACCCCAGGAATAGCTGGAAGAGGAAATGGAGGTGAGAGCATAAAGAATTTCTCCAGAGAACTGAAACATATATACACACTTCTAAATAAACACTCTGAAATTGAAAGACATAATCTCTAAAGTTAAACTACATAAGAGTTTGAAAAATAAACAGTCACTTTCAGCTCTTATGAATGGATCCATAAAATGAACTAGTAAGTAACTAGTAATGACTACGAGCCAATAGTAACTAGAACTGGCCTGATAGAAATGAGGGTAATCTAAAGAAATAATTGTATCTCTCAATCTAATTAGCAGACTGTTGAGAAACTGACCTCATGGAGCTAGAGAGATGACTCAGCATTTAAGCGCACTGCCTGCTCTTCCAGAGGCTCTGAGTTCAATTCCCAGCACCTACATGAAGGCTCAAAACCATCTACAATGGGATCTGATGCCCTCTTTGTCTGCCACCCTCTTCTGTCATGCAGATATACAAGCAAATAGAGCACTCATATACATAAATAAATAAATCTTTTAAAAAAAACTTTGACCCTAAAGAAATAGGAATTTCCCCTGGAATCTCATGCTGAGAGGAGGACAGGGCACCAGCCAGAGAGGGAACTCATTTCCCGGAAAGAGATTGCACATAGTTCAATTAACCACCTACCTACTTCAAAGGAGGAGACCGAAACCCAGACAATGGTAGATCCATAGTTGGCAGGACCCCATCTTGAACAACACAGCTTAGGTATGCAAAACATTGGCCCTCTATTTAAACTTTAATCTTGACCAGGAACCTCAAAAATATGGGGTAAGGATTCACTGAATCTCTTTGTCCTCATGCCAATGTGGCCACATTGAATATCACCCCCTTTTCTGCTTTCTACTACTATGTAGCATGAATCATAAACCCAGAGACAGATATTGTGGTTCAAGCTGAAGATTAGAAACACAAAGCAACCAGCCACTGGCTCTTACCTTTACCTCAGACCAAAAATGGGCAAGATTCTATTTCCACGAATCATTAGACTTAGACTGAGAGCTGTCTCCTCTCGTCTTATATTCCTCTCTAGAACTGGGATTAAAGGCATGCACCACCACTGCTTGGCCTCCATGGCAAACTGGTACGGCTGTTGGGATGAAAGGTGTGTGCCACCACCGTCTGGCCTGTATGGCTGACTAATGTGGCTGCTTTGCATTCTGATTTTCAGATGAGCTTTATTTATTAAAATACAAATAATATACCACTATACTACTAGACCCTTCTAATTGTCTTATTGAAGAAAGATGGCCAAACCTGGTTTGGGGCATAGGGTGTGACCTCCCAGTTTCAATGACATTACTATAGTGTTGCTTAAAATACCAATAGGGAAATATTGATTGTATTCATTTACATAATCAACAAATTACAATACATGAATGAAGGAATCTAACAAAATATATACAATCCTGTGGGGGGAAAAATAAAACTTTACTGAAAATAAGGGGAACTTGTACCATATCCTTGAATGAAAAGGATCAGTGTCACAAAGATGACAATACTGCTAATTTAATCCTTAAAATCCTTAAAAGCTATGCAGTGTGGGGGTGGGTACTGCCAATTGAACTCAGTACCTTCTAGGCCTTAATCACTTAAATGCTCTATGACTAAGGTACACCCCAGCCCTCATTCGCAAATCACAATTACCTAATAAAGATGTTGTGTGTGAGAGAAACTTTATAAATTGATTTTAAAATTTACATGAAATATCAAAGAGTCAGGAAGAGGGACAACAGTGTAAATATAGGGGATTAAAACAAATGAGAGGAGTTGGTTTTGCAGAACTCAGGTAACAATGTATCATAGTACTGTAGGAATAGAACATCCCCATCAGAGAGAGAGAGAGAGAGAGAGAGAGAGAGAGAGAGAGAGAGAGAGAGAGAGAGAGAAAACAGTCAGAGGCGTCTGGAAGAGTTCAGAGCAGAGAGGAAAGAAATAGACTGACATGGTCATCAAACTGGACATGAGCTATCTCTCTTCCTCTCCACGTGTGTGTGAGAAGGGGTGGGAATAGCGCAGACAGAGAACAGAAAAGGCATAGCAAGAATAGCAAATGCAAGGTGAGGGGAACCTTACCATGTGTCTCAGCTAGGGTTTCTATTGCTGTGAAGAGACACCATGATCATGGCAACTCTTATAAAAGAAAACATTTAACTGCGGTGGCTCGCTTACAGTTCAGAGGTTCAGTCCATTACCATCATGGTGGGGAGCATGGTCGTGTGCAGGCAGACAAGGTGCTGGAGGAGGATCTGCTATGTATTGACATGTAGGCAACAGAAAGTAGACTAAGCATCACACTGAGCAAAGCTCGAGCATAAGAGACCTCAAAACCCATGTCCACAGGGACACACTTCCTCCAACAAGACCGCACCTGCTTCAACAAAGCCACACCTCCTAGCAGTGCCACTGCCTTTGGGCTATTTTCTTTCAAACCACCACACCATTATGAAGAGAACAAAAAGGTATCAACCAGCAGGGAAGTCTAGAAAGGTGAGAACAGACAGGCTCCTAGCATGGACTTTGAGATGTATAACAAATACTTGTGCTACTGAAGGACCCTGGGGGCCAGAACGGGCTTTGGTATGTTGATAGGTACCACAGGTAGCCATTACTTCTGCCAGAGGTAAAGAAAAGGATTCATTTTAACAAATAGGAACTGGTGTCACACATTTCTGAGGAACGCTGGCTTTTATCTAGCTGCCAAAATCCTCCTATAGGCCAGAAATAGTTATTTCTAGATATATGGACTGCCTTGTGAACTCCCGGAAACCAACCAGGGAAACGCAAAACAGACCTCAAAAGCTGCTTACACAATTTAAAGTAGTATTACATATCTGTCGGGACAGAATGAACTACACAGCAAATGGTGCCAGTCCATTGTGTGAGGAAAACCTACAGATTCAGCCTAACTGGGAAACTAAAGCCTAAAAGTTTTTGTGAAACTGTCTTTGTGATTTCAGAATAATGATTTATCATGATGCAAACTATGCAAATACATAGAGAAAAAGAACAATACCGTTTATTTCTTAAGATCTAAAATGAACGTGTAACATAACATTTTAAAAACACTACAAATCAGGAGAAAATATTTAAAGCATACGTAGTAAAAGATTTATATAAAATGTGTAATAAGCTCTATAAATCAATAGCTATCCAAGATACAAAAGGGAAACCATAATAGAGAACAAGCACCATGTGCTTGTGTCATTGCATAGCTAAAATCCCAGCACCAAGGGAGGTTGAGCCAGGAGGATTGCTGTGCGCTCAAGGCTCCCCTGGGGTACATACTGAATTCCAGGCCAGTCTGGGATACATACAGATGAGGAACCAGAAGGTAGAGAGATCATTGATAGGAGAGAGACCATAGCTAGGTAGTAAAAGTGGTCAACTTCCAACATGGCAACCTTAAGGCTTCTCTCACACTCTCCTGAGCTGAGACAAAAGCTGAGTGCTTAAACTAAAGACCTGGCGCTAGTCGTGGAAACCCCCTGGACCAGTCTGAAAAACTCAAATCAGACCAGGGCATGTTTACCTCAAAGTTGAGGTCCTATCAACCTTCCTGCCTTTCGTCAAACTTAATGAACCCCAAATTCGGAATGTAGGTCCTCAAAGACCCTTGAAAGCCTCAGTCTTCAAGAGCCCAGGCTTTAGGCTCCCACGTTTCCCTTACTGTTTGCAGCCAGGCTTCCTCTGTGTGCCTTGTTCTGTGTGTATGTTTCTTCGCCTTTCTGATTCTGTCTGCTCTAGCTGAGATTTTCCCTCCTGCTACCGGTTGCACTTGAGATTTTTTTTCCTAACTTTTACCTCTTTAACTATCTAAGAAAATAAACCCAATAAATGGACAGTAACAGAGAGGCCCTGTCTCAGGCAAGCAAGTAAGTTAATTAGAATAGAGACAGAATTTCTCTAGGGAATATAGCAGGGTGGCATTGCTCATCATAAATTGAATCAAACATTAATAAATTCTACTCCAGAGTAGTTGTAATAATTCAAATTAGCTGCATTAGTGTCTAAACCCACTAGTAAAGCTCCTTTCCATAGCCTTACAAATAATCAGTAATTTGAAATTTCAAGCTACTTACCTATGTAGTATAGAGGAAAAATCTTTTAATTTTCATATGTCTAATAAATCTTGTTATTTTAATAACCACTGGCAAATTTGAATATGCTTCCATAAATTAATGACCATTTGATTTTCAGTCTCCCCAGTGCAGGGCTTACAATTGTGTGCAGCGAGGCCTGTGTTCCCTAGAGAAATGCAAAGCACAACATACAACGTGCAAGATGCACAATGCAGCAGTAATGAAAAGGGGGAGAATAAAGAATCTCAATGCCCATCAAGAGCAAAAAAAAAAAAGATAAACTGTAGCATATCCATATAGTGAAATTCACATTTTACAAAATAATGCATAAAGATCCATGTATGCAGATGGATACATTCAATAAAGCAGTGGTTGATCACATACAATAAACAAATTAAACACTAAAATATACAACGCAATGGTAGACACTGAAGTCAGAATCCTGCACTGTCTTTGCAAATCCTCAGAGCGTGTAAGTCACACCGTGTCAACAGTCACTCCTGTTGATAGTTTTAATGACAAGTTGTTTGACTTATTCATTCATTCGTTTACTTTATGATTTACACATGTGCATGCGCACATGTGTGCGAGAATACCACTACTCCTGTGCTACAGCACACATGTAAAGACAACTCTCTGGAGTTGGCTCTCTTTGTCCCATAGAATCTGAAGCCCTAACTCGACTCTGCCAAAGCTTTTGACCTTTGAGTCACCTCCCACAAAACAGGTTTTCCTGGAAATGTTATTCACAAACCGGAAGGGAGGAAGAAGGATGGGATCTGTAAGAAGTATGCAAGGAAGTACACTGTATCTGCCATATTAATTACCATAAACAACAGTGAGAAAGACAAAGCGAAAATGTTAGTAATGGATAACAGTGTTGTGCTGCTGTGTTCCTGGTGTTTTCTTCTCTGCTCTCCTGAATATTTGCAATATGTCATAATAAAAGATAATAAAAGAAATAGAACCACAACAGTTTCCAGTCCTTAATGGCTTTTAATTCGCTACTTTTCATCTTCTTTTTATTAGGGCTTTTCTTATTTTAGGAAGAAAAATGTTAAATATAATTACAAACTCTACCTTAAGCTACAGAAATATATGCATTGTATTAAATGAAGACCTTTTGGTTGAAAACTAATACCAATAACAGCTTCTTTGTTTTGGGAAGGATTTGTACAGAGTAAATGTGATACACAATTTTTTTTTTAAAAAAAAGAAGATAAATGGGTGTGGAGGGAGGCATTAATCCAGCAGCAAAACTAAACTGAGGGCAAACAGAGCCAAAATGAGAGAAAAGAAAGGAAAGAGCAACAGGGAGAGTGGACCACTCCTTGATTGAATTAGTTACTTAAAAGAGACCTTGTCCTTGATTTTTCTTCTTGCTAGCTTCAGTCTTCCTGTACTACTATCCTCCCACAGATCTCCCCTTATCCCCAACACAACCCAGATGTTTCCATCCTGGGTGTTCCCAAGACCTCCCTCCTTCTGTGCACACCCTTCCCTTCAGTCACTGTGGGGACAGGACCGAGAGACTCCTGTTCCAAGCACTGTAAGTTTCTCGCTCTTTCCCACAGCTAATATTTACTGTGCACTTAATTGTGTGTTTGGCATTGTTTCAAACATTTTACAACCATCACCTCATTTAATCCTTGCTGTGGCCTTATAGATAGGTTCCATTTTCCTCCACTTTCAAAATGAGTAATTGAGGCTCAAAAGGTTAATTGGCTTCTACAAAACTATTCTGCTAGGAAGTAGTGGTTCCCGCTTTGCCTAATTCCAGAATTCTGGGGCTACAAATTTTTGCCTCCACTAAGCGGTTGATCTCAGTCAAATCTTGCCTGATGCGGTTGTCCTTTTCCGTGCCACATACAGATAAAAACATAGAAAGAAGTTCTTTTACAATAAATTGTCCTAAACTTCACTATGAAATGATGTCACGTGAGGCTTCTGAAAAGAGGTGATTACAATAGCCACGTTATTGCAAACAACTTATAATGAAATACTATGTAGTCTACCTGCTTCCCTAGACTCAAAAGTCTAATTGTTCATCGCTGTTCCCAAGTTTCTTGTTTTTCCTTTCACTTCTTATGTCACCCCTCCCCCTTTTCTCCCATTTCCCGTCCCTCGCTTATACCTTACATCATCATCTTATAAAGCCATGCTTTAATAGAAAGAAGAATTTTTAGTTATTTTGTTCACTCTTTTCAGACCATGCCCAGGGTCATAGTAAGAGATGTGGGATTAGCTATTTCAACTCAGATATTCCAATAAAGACGTTTTCTTAAACACATTGGCCTTTCTCTGCACATGTATGGTGTCTCTTTTCTGGATGCGAGAATATGTGCAATGATTTTAAAATGAAAGGTCATTTTTCTCATCTCACCACACTGATGCCTAGGAGATTTATTATCCTTTTTATTTCATATGATTTGCATCACTTGATATTATGAATCTAATCTGAAAGTTTAACATTAAAAAACAGCTTTCTCTAAATAAACTGGACTCCATAAAAACACTTGAACCATCCATTTAACATCTTATAATCTTATATGTACCCCTTAAAATTCATGTTATCAAATTCCTAACCCTTACCATATGAGAATGTGATCTTATATTCAGAGACAGAATTTTTGACAAAGGTAACTGAGTTAAAATGAGTTCACTGGGTCCAGTAAGACATCCTAACAGGTAAAAGCACTTGCCGAACAAGCCTGCTGACCTGAATCCAATCCTAGACCCCACATAGTAGGAAAAGATCAACTCTGTAAAGTTGTCCTCTGTTCTCCACAAGCACATCCACCAAGGCACACACATGTATATGTCTGCACACACACACAAGCAAACAAACCAAAATGTTAATGAATTCATTAGGGCAGACCACTCAAATATTACCAATGTTCTCTTTTGGAAGAAAAAACGTGGACGAAGACATGAACAAAAGAAAGACTATGTGAAATCTCAAAGAGGAAATCACTACCTGCAAAGCAAGGATTAAAGCCGAGATTGGTGCTGGTAAGATGGGTAAGGGTGCTTATCACCAGTCTCAAGCACCCGAGTTTGATCTCAAGAATCCACATGGTGCTAGTGAGACATCATTGTGGTGAGTGAGTGCTGCGGCACCGGGGAACAGCCCGCCTACACTTCCTGATCAACCTACAGGGCTACACTGCCCGGTACCTCCTTGCTATTCCTATCCCATCCAGCTTACATCCAGATCCCCCTACCCCCTGTCTCCCTCCATTCCTCCCTTCTTGGGGCAGAGCGCCTAGCGCTCAGCCTGCTTGGGCGCTGGGTCCTAACCCAAAGCGTAGGGCAAAGGGGAGCTCGGGGGCTTCTTTGTCCCCAGAGCCCGCCTGCAGCAAGCAGCGTGGGCCCTTTGTCTGAGAGCGAACCAAGCAGCACGGAGTTGCGATCAGGGCACCTAGTGAGACATCATTGTGGTGAGTGAGTGCTGCGGCACCGGGGAACAGCCCGCCTACACTTCCTGATCAACCTACAGGGCTACACTGCCCGGTACCTCCTTGCTATTACTATCCCATCCAGCTTACATCCAGGTCCCCCTACCCCCTGTCTCCCTCCATCCCTCCCTTCTTGGGGCAGAGCACCTCCATGCTCAGCCTGACTGGGCACTGGGACTGAACCCGAAGGTGAGTGCAAAGGGGAAGGTGGTAGCTCCTTTGTCTCCATAACCTGCCTGCAGCAAGCAGGGTGGGCCCTTTGTTTGCGAGCTAACCAAGCAGCAAGGAGATCCGAACTGGACTCCAGGAGAAACAGCACGGGGGAGTGACATCACTGGGAAGGTACATCAGTTGGCAAGGAGACCTGATCCTGTAAAAGAAGATCCATAGGAGAATATTGGGAGGAAGAGATGGGGAGACGCCAATGCAAGAATTCACCCAACAATCTGAAAAACAACACGAAACCACCAGAAGCCAGCGACCTCACAACAGGAGGACATGAACACCTTAATCAAGAAGAAGGAGAAAAAGCTGACTTCATGACAGGGATTGACACCCTTAAACAGCATATAAAAAACGCCCTTATAGAAATGGAGGAGAAGTATAACAGAAAGTTCGAGGAATTGAGTAAATCAGTGAATGATACCCTAGGAAAGCAAGGAAAAACAATCAAGCAGATAATGGAAACAGTTCATGACTTGAAAAATGAAATGGAGGCAAAGAAGAAAACACAAACAGAGGGCCGGCTGGACATGGAAAATCTAGGTAAACGAATAGAGACTACAGAAACAAGCATAACCAGCAGAATACAAGAGATAGAAGAAAGAATCTCAGAGTCGGAGGATAACATAGAGAAAATAAACGCACTGATCAAAGAAAACAGCAAGTCCAACAAACTCTCATCACAAAACATTCAGGAAATATGGGACACAATAAAAAGACCAAACCTAAGAATAATTGGAGTAGAAGAAGGAGAAGAAGTGCAGCTCAACGGTCCAGAAAATATACTTAACAAAATTATAGAAGAAAACTTTCCCAACCTGAAGAAGGATGTACCTATGAAGGTTCAAGAGGCATACAGAACCCCAAATAGGCTGGATCAAAAAAAAACATCCCCTCGCCATATAATAATCAAAACACAAAATATACAGAATAAAGAAAGAATATTAAGAGCCGCAAAGGAAAAAGGCCAACTTACTTATAAAGAACTCGCATCTGGCGATGGATGGAGATAGAGACAGAGACCCACACTGGAGCACTGGACTGAGCTCCCAAGGTCCCAGTGAGGAGCGGAGGGAGTGAGAGCATGAGCGGGGATGTCGGGACCACGAGGAGTGCGCCCACCCACTGAGACAGTGGAGATGATCTGCTGGGGGCTCACCAAGGCCAGCTGGACTGTTACCAGAGGGAGCATGGGATAAAGCTGGACTCTCGGAACGTGGCGGGCAGTGGGGGCTGATGAGACGCCAAGGACGTTGGCATGCGGTTTTGATCCTACGCAATGTGCTGGCTTGGTGGGAGCCTAGCCGGTCTGGATGTTCACCTTCCTGGATATGGATGGAGGGGGGAGGACCTGGGACTTGCCACGGGGCGGGGAACCCTGATTGCTCTTTGGACTGGAGGGGGAGGGGGAGAGGAGTGGGGGGAAGGGGAGAGGGGTGGGAGGAGGGGGAGAAGAGTGGGAGGAGGGGGAGAAGAGTGGGAGGAGGGGGAGGGAAATGGGAGGCTGGTGGGAGGAGGGGGAAATTTGTTTTTTTTTTCTTTTCTTTATCCTCCTTTTATCAATAAAAAAATTAAAAAAAAAAAAAGAATCCACATGGTAAAAGGAAAGAACTGACTCTCAAGTTTTACTCAGATCTATGTGCGGCGCGCACGCATGAACACGCACATGCACGCGCACACATTCTGTTTTTTATGAAGCCTAGATAAGGGCATTTTTTTCTCAGACCAAAATCTTAATTTCTAACTGCTAACCTCTACAGCTATGAGACAATTCTCTATAAGCTACCCCCAAAACAATACAGCTACAGAAGTCAAATCCTTCAGCTTGGAATTCAGCTAACTCTACTATGCCATCTGTGGTGGTTTAAATAAAAATGGCCTCCATAGATCCATAGGGAGTGGCAAGATTAGGAGGTATGGCTTTGTTGGAGTAGGTATGCCCTTTTTAGATGAAGTGTCACTGGGGGTGGGCTTTGAGGTCTCAGATGCTTCTCCCTGCTACCTGTAGGCCCATATGTAGACTCCTCCTCCAGCACCATATCTGCCCACACTGCCATGCTTCCTGCCATGATGATAATGCTCTAAACATGTGAAACTATAAACCAACCCCAATAAAATGGTTTCCTTTATAAGAGTTGCTGTGCTCATGTTGTCTCTTCACAGCAATAAAAGCCTAACTAAGACACCATCTTTCTGGCACAAATTCAGATTTAAAAAAAAAAAAACAAAACCCACAAAAATGAAAATAGAAGGAGAATTTTCTGGGAAGGCAATAGTGACAAGAGAGGGTACTGGAGGAGAGGTGGGTACACTTAAAACACACATTAGTGCATTAGCATCTTTTTAATTTTTAATTATTTTTATAATTTATTTTTTAATTTCATTTTGCATTCCAATCACGGTTGTCAGTCCCACACCTCCTAATAATGGCCACTAATAATTTATTCAATAAATACACACTATAAATCATTTCCTGAATTAAACTCTTGAGTTTTGACATAAACGAACTTAAAAAGCTTATATCCACAATATTCAATATGAAAAGAAGATGCTTGCATCTCTGTGAAGTTCAAACAGAGAAATACTTGCCTGATGGTATTTAGTCTGTTTCATTTCTGTTGTTCTGATAAATAAATAGCCTGGCAAACAGCAATGTGGGGGAAGAAAGGGTGTGTTCAGTTTACAATCCCACATCTAGCATTTCAGGGACATCAAGGCAAGAACTCAAGCACTTAGTCACACCACATCCACAATCAAGAGCAGAGGCAGACAAACACACCCATGCTTCCTGTATGCTTGCGTGTGCCTTTAGCTTTCTCCTGTCTCATATAGTTCAGGAACCCCTGCCTAGGAAATAGTCCCTCCCTCAATAGGCTGGGTCTTCCAGCATGAATTAACAGTTAAGATCACCCCCCACAGACCAGCCTGGTCAGAGCAATTCCTCAACTAACAATCTCTTCTCAGGCGATTCTAGGTTGTGGCAAGTTGACACATAATATTCATGGAAGAATCGTTGTGGAATTCACCCCCTTGAATATAAGAATTCACAGATGCTCAAGTCCCTTACAGAAACTGCTTAGATGACAAAATCCATCGCTGACGTAATGTATGACTACCTTATATAAAATGATATATGCTTACATTTGTACATTCTTCTCATACTTTAGTTCAGATCCAGAATACATATAAATGAACTTCAACACACATATGTTTATAATATATGTGTATTGTTTGGGTCATGACATGCTTAATGATATGGATAATATTGTTTGGATAATAACAAGGAAAAACTGTGTGCCCACTCAGTATAGGTGTTGAGAGCAGTGAGACCCCAGATGCTGAATTTCTTGTAAACACCTTGTTTTCCCCTAATCTGAGTGCCTACAGCTGCTCTGAGCACGAGACCTTCAGGAGTTCCTGATGGCAGGAGAGTGATTTCTGGTGGGTTTGGCTGGGGCGTGGCTATCTCTATATAATCTGCCCCTGAACACAATAAAGGGGGCATTCTTGGGACTTTTGGTATCAGTGTATAAAGGTCTGCGTGTTGGTCTGTCTCTGCGTCTGTATTCTCAACCTCCAGCCCCCTTTCCCGAAGTTGGCGAACTGGGTTCTAGCGCACAGAGTACAGACACGGGGGCACGGAGCGTGGCATATAGGTATATTATTTCAATAATTTCAAGCTATAGTTAATTAACTCTGTGGACATTGAACCCATACATACAAAGCACTGACTGAATGTTTTGCTTGTAGCGAGTTAGCTCGATATGGTAAATAACCAGGCCAACTTAAGAATAACAATTATATTTTTAATGGTTGTAATGGGAAACTCACATCACAAGAATGGGGAGTCCAACTTTCTCTGTGTCAGGCGGGAATCGTGCAGAGAGAGCACATACCTGGGTCCTCCCAGTTTTTCTTTTTGGGGCCCCAGGTAGCCACGCCTTAACTAGATGTGATCGGTTGACAGAGTTTTCCCATCATCCCCCCTTTTGTCTAAACAAGATCAATTCAAACCCAATACTACTACATACAATAGGAACAGATACCAAATATAAAATTAAAACAATAAACAATATTAAGCAAGGAACGCATGACAAAAGTTTTACTAAACATTTTATTTAAGGAGTCTAACTACTATTGTATTGAAATTAAGGTTGGCTAAGTCATGAGGAAAGTAACTACAATTATCTAATCTTTAACTCCATCAAAGATCTGAGAAGGGAAATAATATTACTTGAGTAAACAGGAAGCGCAATCGAGAAACTTTTAAAATGTGCAACAAACAATAGAGACAACTGGCTACCTGGGCAGTCACCCAAAGTCTCATTTGCAATGTTGAAGCAACCAACTTTGGCTAAGGCCTAACATAATTGACAGACCATTTTTAAAGGCAAGAAACTTTTTTAAACAATCTTACCCTGTCTTGGCAAGATTTGACAGTCCTGTTTTATCCATTTATGGATACTATGTATCTCTGTCAGTGGTTGAGGCATGGGCATTTCTTTGCCCAAAGGCCAGTTCTGCCAAGAAGACAACAAGCTCCAGGTGGAATGTCTTTGGTGCTCAACATTCTCTTGGGAATAGATCCGTGTTGCCAGGAGTGATTGTGTCTCACTTCCATGGAACTCTAAGTTAGATTAAATGCCATTTTCTACAGCTCTTTGAAGAGGTTGAAGATTATCTATACTGAATATAATCTCTATGTATCTAAAAAACCTGATTAGTCTAATAATAAATATGACAAACATAGATGACTATTGATCTATAATTCTCAATACCTATCTAACTTAAAGACTAAGACAATAAACAACTGTGCAATAAATGAGGACAATGACCTCCAAATGTAAACAATGTATAAATATCTTGATCAGAGGTAGTAATGTACACTGTAATATGGTAATATATATATATATATCAATACATAAACAATGTTTTAAACAAAGGTAGAAGAACACATGTTTAAAGTTTAATAGAAGTTACAGTTAGCAAGGTTATTTTTACTATTTAAAAACTGTAACAACCTGGGAAGCATAGACCTTTAATCCCAGCACTCGGAGAGGCACAGAGGCAGGCGAATCTCTGAGTTTGAGTCCAGTCTGCTCTACAAGAGCTAGTTCCAGGACAGGCTCCAAAGCTACAGAGAAACCCTGTCTTGAAAAACAAACAATACAAAACAAATTGTAACAAAATGTAGGAAAACTGTTTCATTTTCACAAGAATAAAAGGAAAAAAAATTGAATCTGATATTTTAATAGCCTTTTTCAATGACAATGGTCAGGTCTCGTAACATGAATTAGCCTTCCTTTTTAACACCCCTTTAATTGGTATTATTTTCAAAGCACCTTTCCTTTGATAGAAATTGAAAACAAAAATAATCAGTTTCTGGGGGGTGGTATTTGGTTGATTGGTTACGTATTTTTTCTGTTTGTTTGTTTAAGACACAGAGAAGGAAAGGGTGGGTGAAGAGAATCTGGAAGGAGCTGAGAGAGGGGGGAAAGTATGATCAGAATATACTACATGAAACAATTTTCAATCAAAAATATTGGCTGGATTGCTCAGTAGTTAGGAGCATACAAATTAATGAAGTCATTTATAGCTAAAGAATCAGGTAATTGATGTTTTCGATGCTTTATTTTATGCTGAAGTTCTTGGTGGATGGTTCCATGGAGGGGTAAAGATGTGGTGGAGGGCTGGAGAGATGACTCAGGGTTTAAAAGCACTGTCTGTTCTTCCAAAGGACATGGGCTTCATTCCCAGAACCCACATGGCAGCTCACGACTGTGTGGAACTCCAGTTCCAAGGTGCATATTGCTCTCTTCTGGTTTCAGTGGACACTAGGCATGCATATGGTACACAAATATACCTGCAGGCAACATACCTATACACATCAAGTATTTTTAATCCATATTATTTTTTAATTTGCATGTCCCTGATACCTAAAGATGTTGATCATTTTTTAAAAATCTCAGCCACTTGTGTTTCTTCTTTCAGGAATTTCTTGTTTTGTTCCACGCCCTAATCTTTAATAGTGTGATTTGTTTCCTTGATGTTTGGTTTCTTTCAGTTCTTTGAATATGATACACACAAGCTGATATCAGATGTATGGATAAAAATTTCCCCCATTCTGTAGGCTGTCTCTTCCCCTGAATTATGGTGCCCTTAGCTCTACAGAAGCTCTTTGGTTGCATGTGGTCCCATTCGTTGTTGTTGGTCTTCATGTCTGTGCCACCAGGTTCCTGTTCAAAAAGTCCTTTCCCGTGCCAGTGAGTTCAAACATGTTCCCGACTTTGAGATTTCATCTTATCCCAATGAGAATGGCTAAAATCAAGAAAAACACATGACAACAAATGCTGGTGTGAATGCAAGGAAAAGGGAAGACTTATACCCAGTTGGTGGGGGCAGCTACTGTGGAAGTCACTGTGGAGGTTCCTCAAAAAGCTAGAAATTGGTCTACCATATGACCCAGTTATATCACTCTTGGACCCAAAGGACTCTATATTCACTTCTGAGATACTTGCTCTTCCATGTTCACCAATACTTTATTGACGATAGACAGAAAATGGAAACAACCCAGATGTCCATCAACTAACAAGTTGTAGAGGCGTAAATGAATGCAGACAGACTGTAAAAAACATATACAGCTTTAATGGAGAAATAGACTTACAGTACCACGGTTCCCGCGGAGAACAGGAAGCAGAAGGGCAGCTGGGCTCATGCCCGGCAGATTTATAGGTAAACATTAGCCCGAGGCGGACACACCCCCTAAGGCTGGGCTTAACCCTACAACAAGTCAATACTTAAATTTAGCATTGCTCTTGGTTACTCTTAAGAACTTGATCGTAAGACCCTTTCGCTGAAGAAATGACATACTTAAGTTACAGGACATAGTGAACTTAAGCTGGTTCAACCTTGAGACTTCATGCCTACTGGCTAGCTTTTATGGTGCCATAAAGTTCTTTCTCTTTATGCTACCAGGGAAGACAAATAGTCACAGTCTAACCCAGATGTGAACCCTGTGAGCTATAATAATGACTGGTCTGAAAAGATATGGCTTCTGGTATAATCATGATATAAATGTTATGGGAGTAACCAGACACTTTCTGATTGAATTTAAAGGCCACTCTATTAGCATGAACTACAGTCTAGTACTGCTAACAGTGACAAAAGCCCATGACTGGCTAGGTCATAGGACCTTGAGGAGAACCTAATACCATCATTTTGCTAAGTAGAAACAGTATTAAACTTGCCCTTTGATGGCTATCCTTGGTTGCAACTAACTAAAACCCAACTGGCTGAGAGATTTTCTTGACTGGATCATTTAAAGTGAGAAGACCCAGCCTAAATCTAGATCTATTGAGGTAGGAAGCCCCACCTTAAATCTGGGCCATACCTTCTGGTCATAGCCTATATAAAGGACAAGGATGAAGAAAGCACTTGCTCTTTGCCTGCTTCCTCACTCTTGCTGGCATGTGCACTCCTTACTAGTATTAGAGCCTCCTTCTTTGGGATTCTGGTATGGGTTGCAGTTCGACTGAAACATCCAGCCTCATGAACTGAACAACAATTATATTCTTGGACTTTCCATCAGCAGACAGCCATTGTGGGAATAATTGGACCATAACCTGTAGGCCACTCTAAATCACACACACACACACACACACACACACACACACGCACGCACGCACGCATGCACATACACACACACACACACACAATCAGTTCATTCTGTTTCTCTAGAGAACATTGACTAACACACCCCTTAAGTTCTTATTTCTATAACCATAGATTAGTGCATCCCCTATTCTTTTCCTCATGAGAGATGCTTCATTTTTCTTTCTTTTTATTTTTTTTCTTTTTTTAAATTTATTTATTTATTAAGGATTTCTGCCTCCTCCCCGCAACCGCCTCCCATTTCCCTCCCCCTCCCCCGATCAAGTCACCCTCCCTCATCTGCTCGAAGAGCAATCAGGGTTCCCTGACCCGTGGGAAGCCCAAGGACCGCCCACCTCTATCCAGGTCTCCTAAGGTGAGCATCCAAACTGCCTAGGCTCCCCCAAAGCCAGTACGTGCAGTAGGATCAAAAACCCACTGCGATTGTTCTTGAGTTCTCAGTATTCCTCATTGTCCTCTATGTTCAGCTAGTCCGGATTTATCCCATGCTTTTTCAGACCCAGGCCAGCTGGCCTTGGTGAGTTCCCGATAGAACATCCCCATTGTCTCAGTGTGTGGGTGCACCCCTCGCGGTCCTTTCTTTCTTTTTAAAACTTTCTTTTTATTTACTGTATGTGTCTTTCATATCATGCATCTCAAGCCCATTCATTTCCCATCCCTTCATATATACCCTTTGTCCTTGCAACTCTCCCCCAGTAAAAAAAAATAAATTTAATAGGAAAAAAAGAAGAAGAAGAAGACAGGGGGAAAAGGCAAAATATTGCCATGGAAGTTGTAGTGTGATACAGTGAGCCATGATGCCCTCTAACTTTATCCATATAACTTTCTGGACAACTGTTTATTGCAAAGAGTCATGGGTCTAGTTTGAGGCCTCTAGTTTCTGCTGCATTGTCGATGCTAGGCCCTCACTGGGACTTCTCTTGGACACCCTGTTGTTACCCTGTGTCATGGAGATCCTGCAGCTTTGGGTTGGAAGGACCGACTTCTTCACATGCTCCAGTAGAGTCTAGATTCTAGATTCTAGGTGGATGTTGGGACCCTGGTTATGGGACCAGGGTTGGTCAGCCCCCTAGCTCTCCCATATCTACACATTCAGGGTCAGCTCTACTCTGTTGCCCAGATGAGATCTGAGGGTCACTCTTCTGAGTGTTGCAACTGGTGAGGGGCAGGCACGGGCAGCAAGAGGCAGGGGGGACATCTCTTCCCTAACCACCCCACTGTATGGCAGATGAGGGGTGGGGCCAGACGTCTCATGCTCACATTCTTGGTGCAGGTTCACCTACACCCCTTCAATAGGATCAGCTCGACTGTGCTGCCCAGGCGAGGCATAGGGTCTACATTTTGAGTGTAGCAGCTGGTAAAGGGAAGGGTCAGCTTTATAACCAGCTAGAGGCAATAGGGGAAAGGGGGGGCATCTTTCCCTCACTCTCACTACATCTAGACGATGCAGTCAATAAGAGACTACAGAATTCTCAGTAGTAAATGGGACAACTATAGTATACCTCCCCCCAAAGGTTGGGATATTCGTGGGGTGGGAGGTGGGGGGAGACTATCAGAGCCAAAGGTAGTCGATGTCTGGAGTGAAATATTATTCCCTGGACAGGACGGAGCCATTACACATGTGGACTCACACTGGAGCTGAATACATAGACCTGCACCAAAAAAAAATCGATCAAGACCCCAGTTTGTATGAGGGAGGAATTCATAAAGCCCAACCTTTAGCTGAGAAGCAATTGACAACTGATTGCTGTGATTTGGGGTATGTGAGTCAAATCAACCCTTTCCTCCTCACATTGATTTTTGTCATGGTGTTTCACCATAGCCGGCAACCCTAGGACAAAGGGTATGGGCTACAATGTGTCAAGGAGGTCCACTGGAATTCCAAATCCCTATGACTTTTTAAAAAGTTGTACTGACTAGAAGTTGATGAAATAAAGAAAGAAGCAACCTTTTGAAAAGGCCAGCAGTCTTCCTAGCAAGGCAGAGCTGACACTGTTTTCATTGTCCTGGGGAAAACAGCCCAGTGGACCCTTTTCTCATTTGTTAGTCAAGGACTTTTCCTTCTGGAACTCTATTTCCTCTTTTAGAGGTAATCATTTTAAACCATTTGGGAGCAGCGTCCAGCTTCTTTTGGGCACTGTATTTTGTGAGAGAATGCGACTCTGGTAGCCGAAAAGCATGATGGTAGAAATCTGCTCTCCAGATATCAGGCAACAAAGAGGTCACCCACTCTTATCAAGACCGTAATCAGGAGAGTAGATCAACAGTAAATTGCTACTCTTTCCAGAAGTGAGATCCTGAAATTGTGCCCAAAAGATTAGTTGTTTGATGGAAGAGATGGCAAAAATGTGGCCAAGTTGTAAAAAAGACAATTCCTGGATTAAAAACAAAAATTTATTTAAGAGATTTTTTTCATTTTACATACCAACCACAGTTCCCCCTCCCTCCACTCCTCTTGCTCCCCTAACCCACATTCTCCAGACCCAACCCCCATCCACTCCTTAGAAAGGGTAATGCCTGGGTAAGGCCTCCCATAAGGAGTCAACAAAGTTTGGCATACCAAGTTGAGGTAGAACCAATCCCCTTCCTCCTGGATTGAAGCTGAGCCAGGTATCCTTCCATAAAAGCCATTTCATGCACTAGAGTAAATCCTAGTCCCACTTCCAGTGGGCCCACAGACTGCCAAAGCCACAGAACTGTCAGCCAGCCACATTCAGGGGGCCTAGTTCGGTCCTATGAAGGTTCCCTCTCTGTCAGTCCAGAGTCAGTGAGCTCCCACTAGCTTGAGTCAGCTGTCTCTCTGGGTTTCCCCAACATGAATTTCACCCCCACACTTGCTCATATAATTCCTCTTCCCTCTCTTGCACTGGACACCAAGAGCTCAGCTCAGTGCTTAACTGTGGATCTCTGCATCTGCTTCCATCAGTTACTAGATGAAGGTTCTATGACGAGAATTAGAGTGTCATCAATCTGATTACAAGGGAAGGCCAGTTCAGGCACTCTCTCTACTACTGATTATGGTCTTATCTGGGGTCATCCTTGTGGATTCCTGGGAGTTTTCCTAGTCCCAGGTTTCTCCCTAACCGCATAATGGCTCCCTCTATCAAGATATCTTTTTCGTTCAGGCTGCTCTTTAACAAATCTCTTATCCTGTCTCTACCTTCCCTTCTTATCCTTGACTTTATCAGTAGACAGATGCTCATTACACAGAACAGAGCTACGCCTCTACAGAAATATCAAAATGAGGTATGCTCTCCCTTTTATGGAGGTTAATAGCCAATGAGAATAATAGGCACCAAATACCTACGCCAATGAACAGTTAGTTGTAAAAGGTATACTCCTGGAGTTGCCATTATGAATACTTTCCTTTTTATGGAATTAAAATATTGAAAGTTATATTTTGCCCGTATAACCTATGAAGTTACATTATATTTATATAACTGATGTGGGAGTGTCATATGTCAATCTGTTGATTTCATTGGCTAAGCAATAAAGGAACTGCCTCGGCCCATTTCATTGGTTAGAAGATAGGTGGGAGGAGTAGACAGAACAGAATGCCAGGAGGAAGAGGAAGTGAGCTCAGACCCGACAGCTCTGCTCTCCGGAGCAGACGCAGGAGAGACGCCATGCTACCCGCTCCAGGGAAGACGCACGCCATGCCCCAGCTCCGACCCAGGATGGACTTAGGCTAGAATCTTCCCAGTAAGCGCACCTAGGGGCGCTACACAGATGATTAGAAATGGGCTAAATTAATATGTGAGAATTAGCCAGTAAGGGCTAGAGCTAAGGGCCAAAGCAGTGTTTAAATGAATACAGTGTCTGTGTAATTATTTCGGGGCATAAGCTAGCCGAGCCAGGCAGGCGGCTGGGGTTTTGGGGACGCAGCCCAGCCGCCGCCCCTATTACTACAAATGACGCCCAGACATGTGGCTAACTAAACCCACTTAAAAAAACCTGAGAAGGCTTAAAAATAAGGGAGAGAGAGTTTAACACAGATTTTTGCTGTTTGTTGGTGGCGTGCTGTAGAGAGATTTCCTGATTCGGCAACAGCAGCAGAAAAAAAGCTGCGTTATCTTAAAGCGCTGCTTCCTGGGGCTGTGCCGCCAGTGCAAACTCTGGCTTTATGTTTGTGTTCCCGCTTGGGATCAGAAGGAGAGTGCTCTGAGACCGTGACGATGACTCAGAGCTCCCCGCCTGCTCCTGGGCAGAAGGCAGAATCAGGCTTAGGCAGGCGGAAGAGCATGGCGGATTCCTGCCGCCATACAGAGACGTGTTTTCAGACTGCGTAGTGCTCTGCGTGTCAGATTTGGATGTTACTTGGATGAAAAGAATTTCTGTGCTGCACGCTCAGTCTCAGAATTAAAGTGCTGAGTGCCACTCCTACCTGGTGATGGAGCTAGCACAAAATGGTACGTCCTCCATTTTGAAATTTTCCTGACTCAGCAGCAGGAACAAACCTGTGTTGTTTTAAAATGCCGGCTTTCTGGGCCATCCTGCCAGGGCAAACTCTGACTGTTTGAGGCAGGAGGGCCGGCTACAGAGAGAGGACTTGAGTGTTGTCTGTTGTAGCTTGCTGGCTGGCAGGGACCTGGAAATGCTATAAACATGGCTACAGCCAGTACCTCAGCCAAGAGGCTGAAAAGCTAAGGAATGGACTGGATCTAGCTGGCAAAGCCACGCCTTTAGTCCTACTGAGATTGCTTGGCAAATTAAAGACTCATGTGGTCAGAAAAAGAGAGAAATACAGTAAAGAGAGATTCAAAGACAAAGAAAAATTTTAAATGATTTACAGTGTTAAAATATATGCAGACTAAAAGTTAAAATTCTTAAAGTAAACCTCTGTGACTTCAAGGTGTGGTGGCACACGCCTTTAATCCCAGTGCCTAGAAGGCAGAGACAAACAGATCTCTGTGAGTTCAAGGTGTAGTAGTGTACGCCTTTAATCCCAATGCCTGGGAGGCAGAGACAGGCGGATCTCTGAGAGTTCAAAGACAGCCTGGTCTACAGATATATGCTCAAAAAGCAAAAAGTTAACCTAGGAATGTCACAGCTTAGATTCTTAAGCGTCTAGTGATTTAAAGGCGCAAATCAAAAGTGCTCCTGGATAGTAAAAAATTGCAGATTCACAATAGGACAGATTCAGACCACTAAATGAGTCACACTGTTGGATGAATGTACGTTGGCTTGGGAGAGAGAAGAAAAAGAATATAGAGAATAAAGTTAATGGTTTAAAAAGAAAAAAGTAAAAGTAAAGTCTTTAAAGAGACAGAGTACAGATAGTTATAGATATAAATAAAAATAAGCCGCGTAAAGATGGAAAATTCACAGAGAGTCTGGATTATGTACATTGTGTTTTCTTTAAAATTTTTGACTGTGAGGGAGCTAAGTACAGACAGACATTTCATTACATGGGCTGCCAAGCTAAACCAGAATGGATATAAGGGTATTACGATTTCAGAATTTGGGTCTAAGGATATGATGCTTTGGAGAGAGTCTTCTTTTGTTTTCACAGAGGATGAGACCCTGTTCATTTCTTCTATTCCGATTTGGTATGATGGACCACGTCCTCCTGAAGGGTTGCTGTGAACATCTTCAGAATTGCCTTGCTCAACTGCCAACTGAGATAAACCTGGCACACAGGTTACACCCTAAAATCATTAACGACGCCCCCATTCAGCAGGAAGCAGTTTGGAGAGAAAAAACTGCGCCCATGTTCCCAAATATAGTTTATAAATGTTCTTTTACATTTAAAGGGGGAAATGATATAGGTATGAATAATTTGCATTGGTATGGATTTTAAGGTCAATTTTGTTATATGTATAAATGTTTCTGATGTAACTTTTACTTGATAACTGTTATATGTAATTTTGCTATGTTAAGGTTAAAGCCTTCCTTTTTTTGTTTAAACAGAAAAAGGGGAAGTGATGTGGGAGTGTCATATGTCAATCTGTTGATTTCATTGGCTAAGCAATAAAGGAACTGCCTCGGCCCATTTCATTGGTTAGAAGATAGGTGGGAGGAGTAGACAGAACAGAATGCCAGGAGGAAGAGGAAGTGAGCTCAGACCCGACAGCTCTGCTCTCCGGAGCAGACGCAGGAGAGACGCCATGCTACCCGCTCCAGGGAAGACGCACGCCATGCCCCAGCTCCGACCCAGGATGGACTTAGGCTAGAATCTTCCCGGTAAGCGCACCTAGGGGCGCTACACAGATGATTAGAAATGGGCTAAATTAATATGTGAGAATTAGCCAGTAAGGGCTAGAGCTAAGGGCCAAAGCAGTGTTTAAATGAATACAGTGTCTGTGTAATTATTTCGGGGCATAAGCTAGCCGAGCCAGGCAGGCGGCTGGGGTTTTGGGGACGCAGCCCAGCCGCCGCCCCTATTACTACATATAACCTAGGCTATACAGTGTATTCTGTGAATACAATGTATTCATATACAGTGCAGTACTCACAGACTACCTATGTAGTACCTTCTGGAACATTCCATGATATTCGGTGGCAGTGACTCTCTCACTTTTACCCATCTTCTCAGGGTCTATGGATTGTAGCCTAAATATCCTTTTCTTTGTGTCTACTAACCACTTATGAGTGAGTTCAGACCGTGTTTGTCTTTCTGGGTCTGTGTTACCTCACTCACCATTCCTGGCTTTTCATCTAATTGCCATTCATTTGCTAATCCAGTCAATAAATACTTAACAAAATCCTACTCTGCACAATTTACTATGTTAAATGCTAGAGAGTGTGTTAAACCACCTATTCTAGGTGGTTCTTTTATATACCTTACAATCTAATAGTATATTAATTATCAATAAATAACAAAGTACTCTAGAATTTAGTGGCTTAAAGAAACAAATATTCATCATCTCCCACCTTCAATGGGTAGGGAATCTGGCTGTGGCTTAGCTGGATATGTCTGGCATCCGTCTCTCCTAAGGCTATAATCAGCTCAGGTCTTCAAAGGGAGATATGCCACCATTCTTATTCATGTGGCTTCTGTCAAGACCTCAAACTCCCTGTTGACTGTTAGATGTAGATATTATTTCCCTGCAATTAATCTCTCTACAGGAATACACAAAAGGTTGATTCTCCCAGGGTGAAGACTCCCAGAGGGAAAAAGGCAAGAATCAAAATACAGATACTCTTTCTTTTGTATTCCTTTTTATTTTATTTTTTTAATAAAGAAAGTGTAGTAATAAGGGCAGCGGGGCTGCATCCCCAACACCCCAGCCGCCTGTTCGGCTAGCTTTTGCCCCGAAATAACAACACACAAACTGTATTCATTTAATCACTGCTTGGCCCATTTCTATCTAGGCTAATTCTCACATATTAATTTAGCCCATTTCTAATCATCTGTGTAGTGCCCCTAGGTGCGCTTACCGGGAAGATTCCAGCCTCTGTCCATCCTGGGTAGGAGCTTCATAGTGTGCGTCTGCCTGGGAGCTGGGAGCATGGCGTCTATCTCTGAGGTGTCTGCTCCCGAGAGGAGAGCTGTCGAGTCTGAGCTCACTTCCTCTTCCTCCCAGCGTTCTGTTCTGTTTACTCCACCTACCTATGCTCTAACCAATAAAATGGGCCAAGGCAGTTCCTTTATTAGCCAATGAGCTTCCTCCATCAAGAAAGCAAACTATTTTTTTTTAATTTTACATGTCAAATCCAGTTTCCACTCCCTCCCTTCCTCCCATTCCCTCCACTTATCCTCGATCATAACCCCCCATCCACTCCTCAGA
This sequence comes from Microtus pennsylvanicus, assembly GCF_037038515.1. NCBI lineage: Eukaryota > Metazoa > Chordata > Mammalia > Rodentia > Cricetidae > Microtus > Microtus pennsylvanicus. Next base: position 56,869,108 of record NC_134601.1, on the reverse strand, counting down.
GAGGGTAAGGCACATTGCTTTGATGACGGTCCAAGGCCCTCCCTACTATATCTAGACTGAGCAAGGTGTCCATCCAAAGAGAATAGGTTCCCAAAAAGCCAGTACAAGCAGTAAGGATAAATCCTGGTGCCAATGCCAGTGACCCCGCAGTGTGCCCCAGCCATTCACATTCAGAATGTCTAGCTTGTCCTATGTTGGTTCATTCCCTGTCCATCTGGAGTTGATGAGCGCCTATTAGCTCAGGTAGAATGTTTCAGTGGGTCTCCGAATCATGGTCTTGACCTCTTTGGTCATATTCTCATTCCTCCAACTCTTCAACTGGACTTTGGGAACTCAGTCCAGTGCTCCAATGTTGGTCTCTGCTTCTGCTTCTATCAGTTGCTGGATGAAGGTTCTATGGTGACATTTAAGATATTCATCAATCAGACTACAGGGCATGGCCAGTTCGGGCACCCACTCCTCTATTGTTTAGGGTCTTAGCTGGGGTCATACTTGTAGATTCCTTGGAATTTCTCGAGTGCCAGGTTTCTTCCTAGCCCCATAATGATTCCCTCAATCAAAATATCTGTTTCCTTGCTCTCATCTACTTCCCACCATGTTTGTGGTATTCAATTAATTGAAAGTAAGACAATAAGTTGAGCCCTATTATAAAACTGCATGATTACATAAAGACACAAATACTAGGAAGTTGAGGTCATTGGAAGCAATTTTAGATGCTGCATACCACAGATATTAAAGTTAATATATATTCTGGCATGCCCCCCAAATTATTAGTCATTGTGAAAGTATCTTTTACTATCATCTTCCAATCTAGTTTTTTGTAGTATATTAAATTAAATCTGCTGTTTGGGAGAAACATCCAGCACTCATATTTATTAAATAAATTTGTTAACAAAATTTTCAGAAACAGGAAGTTATAATCAACTGCTGTAGATTCAGGAAAAGTGTGACTATCAATTCCAATAATGCTATTTCCTTAAATATCATGAAAACATTTTAATTTAATTTAATTTTACTTTATTTTATTTTATGTGTATGGGTATTCCACTTGCACCTATGTCTGTGTAGCACATGCCTACCTGATGTTTGTAGAGGCCACAAGTGTATTGGATACCCTAGAACTGGAGTTACCAGAAGTTATGGACTACTTTGTGGATGCTGGGAATTGAACCCTGGTTCTCTGGAACATCAGCTAGTGGTCTTAACCACTAAGTCATCTCTCCAACTCACCATTACATCTTTAGATCCTTATGTAACCACCCACCAGGAACCTCAACATATTATAAAGCATCTAAAATATCAATTACCTGATTATATTATATGCAAGCACACAAATCAGTGAACAAATTACTGATTTGTGTGCTTGCATATAATATGTAAAGTAAGGGGCAGGATCAGATACAATGATTTTCTTCTAAACTGAAACAAATACATTCTTTCATTTAAAAAGCAATGAAAGAATATGTCAAATATATAGGATTATTACAAACGACATCAAAATAAAATACACCTAGTGATAAAATTTCAATTCTATGTGCGTATCAGTCTATTTTAATGTCAAAATCAAAACACAACTCTCATCTCAAAGGGGTAAGAGAAAGTTTATCCTAGAGTCAAACATGAGTGGCCATGGCCAAGAAACACAGATTTATGTTACTTCAAATTCCATGTTCCAATATAGTAACAGTTTCATGATGTTTTCATAGTAACAACAAAGAAAGTCACATATTAATGCACATTTCAAATATATTGGTGGAAATATTAAGTAGGCAGATTGAAGCAGAGTGGGGAAATCTGTACTATATGCTCCTGATACTGTCTGACAACACCCTCAGGCTCTTGGTTGGTGGAAGATAATAGTCTATTAATACATTTTAAAAAGTTTTATCTTTTAGTCACAGGGATGTCAGGTCAGACACAGAAATGAGCAAGCAAACTGTTATCAAGTTAAGTAATGGTAGCTCAAAATAAACTGATTACGTTCTAAACCTGCAATATTTCAAACTCTCCCCAATCACTGAAAATTTTTTTATCATTTAATAATCCTTGAAGAAAGTTTAGTAAAAGGTGCAGTTCATTTTAGGAAATTTTCTTCCTGAAATTAATTTTCCACTGTGGTGAGGAGGGCTCAGTACTATGTGATGAGGATAAGGCTGAGCAGCATGCCGAAAACCAGTCTTCAAGAGAAAAGACAAAAGCTTCCTGGATTGTGTCATCAAAATCTACTGCCAATTACTATCTGAATCTGTCTTTTTATTGACTATATTGGATATAACTTGAGTCATATAGTGGGAACAATTGTCCTAAAATTAAAATAATCAAGAACATTTTCTAACTTAAAAGAGTCAAGGTAACAGATGAGGGAAGTAGGCATTTTAAACGACCAAAATTTAATTTTAAAATTTAAATGGACCATATGTTCCCCTATATTTACAGTTATTTGTATTCTATGAACTATTTTCATTATATGTGAGGTATTCAAACAAATCTATTATCTTTTAATGTTATTTCTCTTTTGATCAGCTTGATCTCACAGCAATGGCCTATATATTTTAAAGTCTTTTATAATAGTGATTGTCTTTATTTAATAAAGTTGGGTCATACAGCTTTTCCTTAATTTTTTTGTAGGACATCTCAAGTACTTATTTTATGAGGAAATAATGAATGTTTCCTAAAAGGGATAGATCTTAGAAGAAATTCAAAGCACTAGCAGTTAGTGTCATTTATCTACTGGGCCAAATTTGATAAATATTTGTTCATTAAAATAACTTTCATGATCACTGCATAATTTAGCAGGAGTGCCACAAACATTAAGGCAGTGGCTACCTCTAAGAAGAGAAGGCTTTGTTCAATAGGAAAACATATGAAACCCAAAAAGTTAACCCTGTGGAGTGTTTAGCCTCAAATATGATGTTGTATCACTCCACTCCCCTGAGGCTGAGGGACCATCAGAAAAGATGGCAGAAGACTGCAAAAGGCAGAGAGATAAGGGAGGGATGTTGCACAATGTGTCTTCTGAGAGGAGAGGACCACAGCACTCAGGAACACACAGTACATGTGATTGCCTGCCCAAGACCTACAGAGATTTAGTTAACATTCTAGCATGGAGGAGGAGAAGGCTCATGAGCCCCCAGTCCTAGAAGAACAATTGACAAATGAAGGCCTCGGGGGGAGAAGAGAGTCAGTTTACAAAGTACATCGTATGCATGTATGAAATTATCAAAGGGTGAATAAGAGAATTTTAAAATATTTTTTACATTTAAATTTAATAGCCCATGTTAATAACCCCAAAGTAGGATCTAGGACCATTAACTATGTTTGCTTCCCCAACATGGTCACTTTGATTAAATGTCTTCTCTTCGTTCTTCTGTCTCTTTAATTGACATACGGGGTGAATGATCAAGTTTACTTAGCTGATTGGGTCAATTAAAGTTGGGGCTATTTTCCTTAAAAATCCAGTTTTACTGTGAACAAAAAGGAATTGGGGCCAATTTAACAACTTTAAGTTAAAAGACTATAAGCGTATTTGGTACAAAATAAATGATATGAAAAAAACATAAACATACATAGACAGTGTATACATATACACTACACAATCCTACATAAAGATTCATTTTTAAATTCTTTTAAATATTTGCTTTTAGTATTTTTAGTTGTGTATTTTGGTGGTGGGTGGGTATGTGCACATAGGAGCCGGACCCTAGGAGGCCCAAGGCCTGAGGCCTAGGATCCCCTCTAACTGGAATTACAGGCAACTGTGAACAGCTGTGTGGATACTGGGACTCAAACTCGGGTCCTCTGGAAGTGCAACAAGTGTCTTAACCACTGAGTCAACCTCCAGCCTGAAACAGTTTGAAAACAAGAGTTTATAGCTCTCCTTTATATTTATCACTTTTATATTCATCACTTGTCAGTTTCAAGTTGGACTGGTGATGTGATTATTTCTATCATATCACCAAGCAATGAACAATCTCAAATCTGTACTTTTAAAGACTTAACTCTTAACATAAATGAAGTAACAGACCCCTGATTATAAATGCAGAGTTTAACCTAATTGCTGATAAAGCTTAGCTGAGCAGACACCAATAGCCTAGTTAAAGCTTTAGCAGTAAAACTTGGCTATAATTTTTCAAGGGTCTAAAAACTAGTGGGTGAGAGTAAAAACTCCCTGTATTTATTTACGTTTTGAAACCACATTTATAAAATGTTCTCAGCTCCTTCTCTTCTAGGCAAGCTTGACTGCACATGCCTTTACCCACTGAACTACTTCACCATCCAAACCTTTCATTCGAATTATCTGCATATGGGTGGGTATACAAACAGCTAGAAATAGAATAATGCAAAGGATATTGTAGAGCTATAGGCATGTTGCAGTGAAATGTTGGCTGAATCAACGTATAGAAAGAGATAGATTTAAAATTCTTTGAAAAGGAACTAAGGTGAATTGCCAATTTGGAGGCATAAGCATTCACACATACACAGCACACATCTCTAAAACATTAAAGCCAGAAGCATGCAGTGACCTTCTTCATTTGTGTCTATGATAAAATTATCTGTGGCACTGAGGTTTCTACCTCCGAATATTTGGTAAGCAAGCTCCTACCAGCAAAACAAAGTTACATCCGTTTTCTTTTCACTGAGAACCTCTCCAGTGCATAGTCAAATATATTTTTCATTTGCTCCAAGGGGAAATAAGGGGAAAAATTAACTGAGCATCTGGCTAATTTTTGTATTACTTTGAGAAATTGTTTTCACTTTGTGTGGATGAGTATTTGCTTACAAGTATGTATATGTACCATGTGTATGTGTGCTGCTCATGGAGGCAAGAAGAGGATGTCAGATCCCTTGAACTGGAGTTAGGATGCTGTGAGCCACCATGTGGGTGCTGAGAACAAACCCTGGGTCTTCTATAAGAGTAACAGATACTCTTAAACCACAGAGTCGTCCCTTTAGGCCACATTTGAATTTATTTTTAAGATTTTAATACACAAGTGCACTGTACTTGCATCATTCCCCCCTCCCCTCTCCCCATCAACTCTTCTCATGTCCTCCCTCCCACTCCCTCTAGAAGGCATGACCTGTTTTTCTAGAATTATTATTGTTGCTTACACACACCTACAATACAACACACACAACCTACTGAGTCCAATTAGTGTCAGCTATATGGGCATGTGTTTAGGGATAACCACTTAGGATGGGATTATCCGTTAAGGCAATACATAATTTCTAATTAGTGAACCACTCATGCATGCATCTATGGACATATAGAGGTTTAGACAGACGTTTCTCTTACCATAGCCTCTGTCTATATACATATCTATTTATTAAAACTGCATCTTGCTCGGTGTCTTGGTAACTGTTCCTATTGCTGTGAAGGGACACAATGACCAAAGCAACTTATTTTTTTAAAAGCATTTAATTGGAGACTTGCTTACAGTTTCAGAGAGTGAATCCATTATCGTCATGGGAGAAGACGGAAGCAGCTAGGCATGACATTGGAGCAGTAGCTAGAAGCGTACATGCTGAGACAACCATGTGGGAGGAAGGGCAGGAGAAAGAGAGGGAGGGAGAGAGAAAGAGAGAGAGAGAGAGAGAGAGAGAGAGAGAGAGAGAGAGAGAGAGAGAGAGAGACTGGCTTTGGCATGACCTTTATTTTTTATATTTTCTATTCATTTTTATTGATTATATAGCTCTACATTGTTCTCTGCTCCCCTACCTGCCTCCCCCCTCCCCATCTACTCTCTCCCATGGTCACCATGCTCCTAATTTACCCAGGAGATCTTGTCTTTATCTACTTCCCATGTAGATTAGATCCATGTATGTCTCTCTTAGGGTCCTTTTTGTTTTCTAGGTTCTTTGGGATTGGGTTTATAGGCTGGTTTTCTTTGCTTTATGTTTAAAAACCACTTATGAGTGACTCACATATGAAAATTGACTTTCTGGGTCTGGGTTACCTCACTCACTATGATGTTTTCTAGATCCATCCATTTTCCTGAAAATTTCATTGTCGTTATTTTTTCTGCTGTGTAGTACTCCATTGTGTAAATGTACCACATTTTCCTTATCCATTCTTCTGTCAAAGGGCATTTAGGTTGTTTCAAAGTTTTGGCTATGACAAACAATGCTGCTATGAATGTAGTTGAGCACATATCCTTGCGGCACAATTGAGCATCCTTTCGATATATACCCAAAAGTGTTATTACTGGGTCTTGAGGAAGGTTGTTTCCTAATTTTCTGAGAAATCGTCATATTGATATCCAAAGGGGCTGTACCAGTTTGCACTTTCACCAGCAATGCAGGAGTGTTCCCTTCAACCCAAAACCTCTCCAGCATAAGTTGTCATCAGTGTTTTTGATTTTGGCCATTCTTACAGATGGAATCTCAGAGTTGTTTTGATTTGCATTTCTCTGATGACTCAGGATGTTGAGCATTTCCTTATGTCTTTCAGCCATTTTAGATTCCTCTGTTGAGAGTTCTCTGTTTAGGTCTGTACTCTATTTTTTTAAATTGGATTATGTGATCTTTTGATGACCAATTTCTTGAGTTCTTTGTATATTTTGGAGATCAGTCCTCTGCCTGATGTGGGGTTGGTGAAATTTTTTTCCCATTCTGTAGGCTGTCGTTTTGTCTTGTTGACTGTGTCCTTTGCTTTACAGAAGCTTTTCAGTCTCAGGAGATCCCATTTATTAATTGTTTCTCTCAGTGTCTGTGCTGCTGGGGTTATATTTAGGAAGTGGTCTCCTGTGCCAATGTGTTCAAGTGTACTTCCCACTTTCTCTTCTATGAGGTTCAGTGTGGCTGGCTTTATGTTGTTGTCTTTAATCCATTTGGACTTGAGTTTTGTGCATGATGATAGACATGAATCTATTTTCATTCTTCTACATGTTGATATCCAGTTGGCATGAGCTTTTGAAACCTCAAAGTCTTCTATCAGTGACATAACTCCTTCAACAAGGCCACACCTCCTAATTCTTTCCAAAAGCAATTCCACCAATTAGGGACCAAGAATCCAAATATCTGAGCCATTTTCATTCAAATCACCATACTCAGGAAATGACTTAAGGTAGTTAATAAATACATAGCACTTCATACTTCCAAGAAATTTGTCTCTTGAAAAGTAAGTTCTTTCAGCTTTTATTCCAGGACACATCCCTGTCTGCAAGTAGCAGGAAGGGCATCATCAAGCTGGAAACTTTAGCAGTCAACCTTGTAAGATGTGTTCCAGTACATCACTGCACAAAGGATTTTAAAGATGGTCAAACAACCCAAACACTTTGTGCAGTAGCCGATTCATCCAATAAATGCTTGCTGAATTGAACATTACAGTCACTGTAAGCAGGAACTGAACAACTCCCAGTTTCCAAAGCAGGTCTACAATAGGAGTAATCATCCCTTTAAGTGCTTTTGAATTGGGTAAACACAGCCACAACTAAAATCAGAGCCTGCTGGCTCAAACCCGGTCAGACCCCAGCAAAACTTGGCTGCTGCTCAGATTGCTTCAACACATCTCCTCCCTCTCCTATCCCTCTGCTCCTTGCATCTTTCTTCTCCACAAATTGCAGTGGATCCAGAGCGGCCTGTGTTCAAAGGCTGATGCAGAAAGTGACTACTATGTGACCTTAGATGGCTTTCACTTCAACTTCTTCATCTGCAAAGTGGAAGCAATATTACCTGGATCACGGGTTTCCCTGAAGGTTAAGTGCAATGCTCACGGAGCTATTAATGTTAATCATTCTCTTCCTTGTCCTCTGCCTTGAGACATTTTACTTCATTTTTCAAGGCCACTAAAAATATAACTTCTTTGTAACAACTTCCTCCCACCTCTCTCAACACGTAGTTAATCATTCCCTCCTCTGCGCA